>NC_139632.1:21783565-21788565 GCF_964638095.1 Poromitra crassiceps
GGTACCCATAGAACCCATTCTCATTCAGATATCTTGAGGTGAGAGGTCAAGGGACCCCTTTGAATATGGCCATGCCAGTTTTGCAACAGGCTCTCACTCCGAGGGTGTCAAATACCATCGCTGCATCAGATGTTAACGCGCACGGGATCCTTGTGCGTCATGTTTGGATGCACATGGAGGCACACGGTTGGGGTGAGGGGGGTTGGGGTTAGGTAAAAGTCAGTGATGCCTTGGGGTTGCGGTTAGGGTTTGGATATGGGTTACCTGCAGCAACAAGAGCTCCATGTCCTCCTCAAGGCTGGAAGCTGGACGCCTCCAGCCTCCAGCCTTGCTGCAGGGCGTCCATCATTACACAGACCTCGTTCCTCCAAATTCTCTGCCTGGTTTCCGAGAAATCAAGCATGGCGCACAAGGGTACCGTGTGTGTTAACATCTGACGAGTGATAACGGGTTGACTTTTTCCCTCGCCATAATTTGGGCTAACTTTGGAGCATTATTGAGCCCCCTTCCCAACAGCATGGCATGGTTGGTATTGGTACCAATGTACGCCTTAGTTTCATATAATAATATAATAATAAACTTTATTTATATAGCACCTTTCAAAACATAGTTACAAAGTGCTGTACATAAGATACCAATATATTCAATCTAGCTTTAAGAATGAACCCACAACAACCTCTGAAAGACTGACGTGTCCACGAGGAGTTTAAAAAATGAAACAGAAAAAGGCCCAGAAAAATATTGACATAAGCTCGGTGTCCTCAATGGTAGCTACAGCCCTAGGCACTCTATTTTGTGTGTACTGTATATTACACTCCTTTTTACATCTGTATATTTTCTTCCCAGGGACCTGTGGATGCTACATCCTGTATAAACAGTGTTATGCATAGTCCCTGGTAAATAAATACTACACTAAACTAACTTGGTTATGTCTGTTTTGGCTTAAGGCTAATTGTCTTTCACTAGCGTGTCCAAGGTGTTTATCATGGCAATCATGAATACTGAGCTCAACATTTGACTCCACTTTCTGGAAGCTCCGAATCACCCACAGGGGGCATTGCAGACCTCAAGTAAGCAGATTTCATAATCATCGCAACCAAAATCCAACCCTGATGTAGACCACAGATAAACTACAGTACCAAATGTTATGAAGTTTCCGCCCAAACGATGCAGTGATCATTGGGTGGAGACTCGACTGTGTCATACATGACACCCGAATCAGATAGAGAGATCAATGATCCATCTGCCTATCTCTGGCAGGAAACTCGCTGAATGCAGCACCGCCCATCCATCAACCAGTCTGCAGTGCTGTGTGTCAGGCAGGTGCCAAAGATTGCAAACGTCTGCAATCCATCACAGAGTTAGTGATGTGACAAACACCTCCCATTGGCCGATCCCCTGCTTCTCTCCCCCTCAGAGCAGGGGAATGGGGGGGGGGGGGGGGGGGGGGGTGGATGAGTGGCCAGTAACTACAAAGGTTCCCTCTCTCTGAAAAATATGTACAGTAGATGACAGACTGCAGGTGGGACTATTTATCAACCAGATGTTACTTTTTACACTTTAACACCTTTGGTGATAATTTAATGAGCCCACCTGACAAATAAGAATGCAAACATAAACATTGCTGTGCACTGTGCCGTCTCAAGTGCGCTTCGGCAACTTTGAACACCCAGGTGTATTCTGAACAAGACACATTTTGATTAATATCAACAAGAGTTGTCAAAAACACAAACATAGATCATTATTTTGTTTGTTACATTGTTGTATTATTAAAACACCAATCTGATTTTATTATTTGGAGGAAAAAGTCACACACAACAATAGGAGGTGGATCATATCAGGATGGTGTACCTCTTTTTGAAAAGGAGAATATGAAATGGTTCCATTATTGTGTTTTCCATCTGTACTGAAATGGATTGCTATAGTAAACAGAAGCAGGTACTAAAGAGGACACGTTGTTCCCCTTGTATTAGATTGCATTATTTATACAGGTCATAAATATCACTCTGATCACTTTGAACACCTTGCAAGCTTGAACACGCAATGACTAACCTGTATCACAAACCCCTGTGTATACCCCCCCCCCCCAGTATGCACACTACACACACAGAAATGACTATATGTTTACGGTGAAATAACTGCACACACACACACACACACACACACACACACACACACACACACACACACACACACACACACACACACACACACACACACACACACACACACACACACACACACACACAACTTGAAATACGTTTTACTGAGAAATTTCTGTACAATATCTGACGCAAAGCTTCGTTCACATTGAATGGTAAATAATGGTGCAATACCTTACCTGATTGCTTATACATGTAGCTTATTTATACATGTAAATAACTGTATTAATAACGGCCTATATTAATAACTGCCTATAACTGTATATCATATATACTGTACATATATTGCTTTCATACACACACTTTCAAAATAGACGCTATTTCATACACTTATTATTATTGCATTGTATAAAGTAGTTCATGTTTAATTATCCTTTGTGATTCTGGTTTGTTTTAGCCTGAGCATACTTTTACTTTTCTTTTTTCTTTTGTGTGAGAGTATATTGAGAGTTAAGCGAACCAGAGCCAATTTCCTTGTACATACTTGGCCAATAAAGCTGATTCTGATCACCATGCTGGAATGTATTATATTTGATGAAAAGCAAGGGCTGGCAACACAATCTATCCTGTCAGATCATACTGTAGTGTAGACATTGTGACATCACTGATGATGCCACTGATGATGTCACAATGTCTATGATGTCACGTCTGATGATGTCACTGATGATGTCACATGTTAGTGGGAAGCAGGGAAGGGATGGTGATGTCACAGGTGATGCAGATGACACCCAACTCTACATAGCCCTCTCATCGGATGACTATGCCCCCATAGAGACACTGTGTCAGTGCCTTGCGCAAATTAATGATTGGATGTGCCAGAATTTTCTCCAACTTAATAAAGACAAAACAGAGATAATTGTCTTCGGCAAAAAAGAAGATAGGCTCAAAGTTACTGCTCACCTCGAATCCCTATCTTTGAAGCCAAAGGACCAGGTAAAAAATCTTGGCATTATTATTGACTCTGATCTCAATTTCAACTCCCACATCAAGCTTATAAGAAAATCTGCCTTCTATCATCTAAAAAATATAGCAAGGATTAGAGGCTACATGTCCAAACAAGATCTTGAAAAACTAATTCATGCTTTCATTTCTAGCAGGCTAGACTACTGCAACAGTCTTTTCAATGGTCTTCCCAAAAAAGCTATTAAACAACTACAGCTCATTCAGAATGCGGCTGCTAGAGTTCTAACAAGAACCAAGAAAGCTGAACACATTACACCAGTTCTCAAATCCCTGCATTGGCTGCCAGTAAATCTTAGAATAGACTTTAAAATTCTGCTAATAGTTTACAAATCTCTCAACGGGTCAGGCCCACACTACATCTCTGAAATGCTTCTACACTATGAACCATCCAGATCCCTGAGATCTTCAGGCACTGGTCTACTAATTGTCCCGAGGACCAAATCAAAACATGGTGAAGCCGCGTTCTCCCACTATGCCTCTCATAACTGGAACAAACTCCCTGAACACATTAGATCTGCCCCTACACTGCCTATTTTTAAATCCAAGCTAAAGACCTTTATGTTTACTCTTGCTTTTAACTGCTACTAAACTACTGCCTCTCTCGGCCTGTAATTAAAAAAAAAAAGATTCCTGTACATTTCCAACAAATGGACTGTACATGTAATAATAATACTGAAGAGTGCCTTGTAACTTATTTAAAACAGAAATAATGTTTCATGTTTGTTAATTTGAGTATATATTTTAACTAAAACTGTCGGCTGTGTTTTTTATGTGTGTTTTTTTATATGTGCATTGCTTTGCTGCTTGTTTTTTCGATTATTTTTTTTGTAAAGCACCTTGAATTGCCTTGTGTATGAAAGGTGCTATATAAATAAAATTTGACTTGACTTGACTTGACAATGGCTCTGTGAGTGTGAAGGCCTATGTAAAATATTGCTGTAGTGGCCCCCGTGGATGGATTTGTGTGTGTTTGTGTGTGTGTGTGTGTGTGTGTGTGTGTGTGTGTGTGTGTGTGTGTCCGTGTGCGCGCATGCACTCGTGCATGTGTGCGTGCATGCGTGCGTGCGTGTGTGTGTGTGTGTGTGTGTGTGCGCGCGTGTGTGATAGACAGCTCTCCAATTATACGAGGGATCAGCGTGACGTCACTTGCCACCCAGAAATGTGGAACCCCGCGGCAGTTAATAGTATGAGTTGTGTCAAACAAATGTTACTATCTCAAAAACTATACATCACATCGCTTATATTTTGACATTCTGAGTGAGAGCAGAAGTAGCTCAAGAGTTTGATGTATAATATATGCATGTCGTGTTAAAGTTGTGTGAACTGTCGCAGTTTTTAAAATGTAAACAGAGTTAACTGGCTAGGGTCAGCCACTCATGCCTCGCGCCACTCGGGCTCCATAGGGTTCCATTGCCGTTGCCACCCAGTGACGCGGTTTGTTTACCAAAATGCTGCTCGGCTGATCTCTCGTATAGAAGGATGCTCATTACATGAACATAATATGATGAATACTCACATATTATATTAATTGCTTATATAAACATGTGTTGATATGGATCACTATCCACCTCATATAGAAAAACCTCTTTGCATAATACTTTAAATATGTGTGTCAAATGCTTATATGGTAACAAATACATGTATGTCAACTGGTGTTGGATACAGTAGGTACATATAGACATATATTGCCTTTCCGTATGGGATAATTACCATCAGATTAGGTGCAGAGCCCCATCACTTTGTGTTTGGAAAAGCTAGTGAAGAGAGTGGTATACAGTAAAGCTAGTGAAGAGAGTGGTACACAGTAAAGCTAGTGAAGAGTAAAGCTAGTGAAGAGAGTGGTATACAGTAAAGCTAGTGAAGAGAGTGGTACAC
>NC_139632.1:21793565-21826065 GCF_964638095.1 Poromitra crassiceps
AGTGGGGAATTGGGTTACATGACTTAGACTTGAGTCAGACCCAAGACTTGATGTACAGTATGAAGACTCTTCATACTTCATTGAAGAGAAGACTTGGCTTGGCTTCTGGTGACTTTGGACTTGATTGTGGTGGGATGTACTTTGATGGCTTGAAAAGGTTTCTAAAGTATTGACATAAGATCTTGTGTAACTTGTCAAAGTTGAGATCAGATTTGTGACACCAGACAACTGAATTTAAATTAGCCTAGCTTTTCTGAATTTGCATTGAATTGATTAAAATTTAAACCGATAAATTAAACTCATGAGGACCCTAGGGTAAACAGCCTTCTCTGTACAGGGGGTTAAAATGTGGAGCTCACTACCCACACAAACAGGATTGTAGTTGGGATCATTTTAAAACCAACCTAAAGCAGTTCCTGAAGAGTAATCACCAATGTACTCACGAGTGACTGTCCCTGGGTGTGTAGGTGACCTATGCTGACTATATCCTTTGTGTATGATTGGTTATGATGTTTTATGATTGATTGATTGATTGATTGATTGATTGATTGATTGATTGATTGATTGATTGATTGATTGATTGATTGATTGATTGATTGATTGATTGATTGGTTGATTGGTTGGTTGATTGATTGATTGATTTTATGATATCCTTGTTTATGTTTATTGTATATTTTACTGTGTTTTGCTTTTGATATGTGCTTTTAATAACATCTAGGGATGGGCATTGCAAATTAGCTTAGGCTAAAAATGTTGTGATACATGACAGACATTTCTTGCTAAATGTTCTATGTATGTGTATCTGTCCCTATAAACTAAATGAAATGCTGTTGCCATGTTTTTATGCTATTACAGTAAAGCAATATTGTATTGGGGGAAAGTCTTAGATATTTTGATTTGTCCTGACTTGGCTTGGTGTTTACATTTATACTGACATTGACTTGACTTGGTAATGTACATTTAGACTTGGAATTTGACGTGTGCCTCTTGAGACTGACTTGGGCCTCGAGTACATTTGATCTGTTCATACTGTTGCTGTTAATATGCAATTTCACATGCTAATAAGTCTGTTACAGAGGGGTTTGAGTCTGTTACAGAGGGGTTTGAGTCTGTTACAGAGAGGTTTAAGTCTGATACAGAGGGGTTTTAAGTTACAGCAGGGTTTTAAGTCTGTTACAGAGGGGTTACAGAGGGGGTTGAGTCTGTTGCAGAGGGCTTTGAGTCTGTTACATAGGGGTTTAAGTCTGTTAGAGGAGTTTAAGGTGAAGCAGAGTTGGTCATACAGTATATCATCTGGCCAAAGCCCTCTCCAGCCTGGCTTCGTGACTCCAGCCATGCATGTTCTCTGAGGCCTCTTCCTTGTGCCTCTGCTCTCATTTACACCATATGTGAAGGGGTTGAGGGACCATGAGAAACAGCTTGCTTGAATTCCACAGTCCACTGCACTCATCACTAGCTGTTGCAAGCAACATATGGTGATACACATACAGTATGTATATATATATATATATATATATATATATATATATATATATATATATATATATATATATATATATATATATATTTCCCCCCAGTCTTTACACCCCCTCCACTAATCAACATTTTGGATGTCCTAAATTACAAAAAGGTGTTGAAATGGTATGAACGGCATGTCACATCCAAGGAAATCGGAGATTAAAAGTGAAACTGAATACCTTGTTTTATGTGAGCCTTGCACCAGCAGTTGAATATTTGATGAATGGACAGGTGATATCCCCATGCCTGATGGAATGTCCCAGTGCACAATGAGGCTCTGGAAAAACTCACAGGAGAGCCCAAAATTGCTTCTATTGAACAGAAGACAAGGCCCAAAACTAGGGCCAGAACCAAGAACATGCATCCTGCATCACCGCTACTGTGTTTTCCTCCTAACTCAATAAAGAACAACTGTTTATAGTGGAACTGCATCATTAAAGCTATGAAAGATAACACAATTATTAAAATTACAGTAAACAAACAATGACTTTTTTAATGGGATGATATATGTTCACGTCCTGAAGGTTGTATGTTGAAACTTTATCCAGCATTATTACTTGTAATAACTTGTGTAACATAGGGTGACACACCTTGGATACACCTAAAGGAATAACCTCCATAAAATTATGCATGATAACATTTCCCTGAGATGATACGATCAACGCAATCTTCATACCAGTTATAAGTGATCCTTTAATCCAATCAGGAATGATAAGCTCACGCCCACAAATATGAACCGATTCCAAAAGACAGCGGGGTTCCCATGGTGCCCCGCTGTGTGTTTATGTAAACAATAATGACATCAAGCCTGAGGTGAAAGTGAAAGGTCAGATTAATGATTACCTGCATCACACAAGGATGTGTAATCATCACCTATGTACTGTATCTGAAACACAACTAGCTCTGCCAGTCTGTAAACGGACACTAGGAGATCAGGTGTATGAGCCTCCTCATAACACTGTAGTCAAACTTTGTAATATTGTCACTCGTATTTCCACTTTTTTCAAACACTTTAATTAACAAAACTCAAGATTGCAAATGGCTCTGATGTCTGCCAAACTATGAGCAAACCTTATAGATCATTACAAATCAAAGTATGAAAAAGTGTTCTCAAAAAGTAGCCTCAGTATTTTTTTACATCCAGCCATCTGCTACTGTCCTGAGTTCTGCTTGCCTGGGACTGTTAGCCTGTTGCTGACCTGTCACACAGGGCCGGGAACAGAAGGTTAGCTCTCACCACATGAGGAAGTGCAGTGTACCTTAGATAAAATCTCCCCCCCCCTCACACTACACACCCCCACCCACCCAACCATCTCTACCTACTCCCACTGCGGTCTCTGTATCTCAGAGCGTAAGGCTGCGGCACCCCTCCTTGACCCTGCCAGTCCCCACAGGGGGGCATGTTTCCTGAGCAGCTTGGCCAATATGGGAAGTGGTGACCCACAAACTAGGGTAGCCCATATGCGGCATCCACCGTGCACCCCCTTCTTACTCGTATACAACGTTTAACTGCTAAAAAGTGAGCAATGATAATACATGAGAGATTCTCTATATAGAGTAGTATCCACAATTCATTTACCTGTAAAATATGTCCCAAATTATCAGCTAAGCAATTCTTCCAAGAGGAGTATTGACTGAAGGTGTTATGCGGAGGCTATATAATAGGGAGCAATTCCATGGTAATAACATGTTGTGATTCTGATGTACAATAAAAGAAAAAACAAAGAACAGCAGGTTTTGATGCTATCTTAATGACATAGTACTGAAAATGACATGGTGGAGCTCAAGCATCACACAGGGCAAAGCATGAAGCGCACACTCACATGATGCAGAGAAAATGCATTCTGACCTGGTCCAGTAAGGTAATGGAATAGAGACCCTGAAGCTACTGTTAAGTGTTTCTTAATTGTCTCAAACTCACAATGATGCAATTTCACAATAATAATAATAAATATAGCCGCAAGCGGCGATGCGGGGTCCAAGCTTCCGGTGACTTGGGGGGTGTATGTCAGATAATATAGACACTGAATTGCACATTTAGTCAGAGTTGGTATGTGCACAAGTGCACAAAGTTTGGTTGAGATTTGGTGACCTGACCGGGTTCAAGCAGTAGTAGCAGTAGTAATAGTAGTGTTAGTGTATATGTCTGTAAGTGTGTATATGTGTGTGTGTATATATGTGTGTGTATATGTGTGAGTATATGTGTGTGTGTGTGTGTGTGTGTGTGTATGTGTATATGTGTGTGTGTGTGTGTGTGTGTGTGTGTGTGTGTGTGGCGTGTGTGTGTGTGTGTGTATAGGTGTATGTGTGTGCATGTGTGTGTGTGTGTGTGTGTGTGTGTGTGTGTGTGCATGTGTGTGTGTGTGTGTGTGTGTGCGCGATGTTATGTAGAGGAAGGATGACATCATAGATGACATCATAGATGACATCATCAGTGATGTCACAAGACTGTCATCGGTGATGACATAGTGTCAAAGTTTAAACATTTATCATTTCAAGACGGTTTCACGTATCCGAATTCTTTGTAAGTCTTTAGATCAGGGAAGTCCAGAGATGACACAGAAAAAGTTTGGGCTCATTCGGGCAAATGGCCTAGGACGAGTTTGTTTATCAAAAGTTTAAACATTTATCATTTCAAGACGGTTGCACGTATCCAAATTCTTTATACAATTTTAGATCAGGGAAGTCCAGAGATGACACACAAAAAGTTTGGGCTCATTCGGGCAAATGGCCTAGGACGAGTTCGTTTTTTTTTTTTTTTAGAAAGTCCAAGATGGCGGAAAATCTAGCAGACTTAAATGGGCGTGGTCTATATGGATAGATGCGTATTGATCCAGGGAATCCAGCAGATGTGGAATTTTGATTCTACGCCTCACGGTTCAGCAGTTATGGGCCAATACGTGCAGTCGGCTGTTATAGCGCCACCATCTGGCAATATGGCTAATTTTTTGTCTCTGAGTAGTGGGGCACATTTCCAACCTATGTGCAAGGTCTGGCTACTGTAGCCCTTACAGTTTTTGACGTGCATGCTGTTTTAGGGCGGAATAATA
This sequence comes from Poromitra crassiceps, assembly GCF_964638095.1. NCBI lineage: Eukaryota > Metazoa > Chordata > Actinopteri > Beryciformes > Melamphaidae > Poromitra > Poromitra crassiceps. Next base: position 21,798,134 of record NC_139632.1, read on the forward strand.
ATAATAATAATAATAATAAACGGAACAGATACAATAGGGATCCACGCACTTCGTGCTTGGACCCCTAATAACACACACAAAAACCTTTGGAGAGTTTTGCTTGTGGGTACAGTATGTGCTGTAATGTCCTGTTCCCTTGCAGCCAGACAGATGGTGCAATGGTAAACCAGAAAAACCTGCATACCTGTCCACAGTTGCTGTCCTCTAATCTTATTGTATACACATTCACATCCCACCCAAATCAGCCATGTTGTGTCTAAAATGCAGGAAGTAACACGGGTGCAAGCAAGACGTCAGAGTGATGGACCAGCTGTCCCTGCAGCGGAGGAACAGCAAACTGGATCTTCTTTGCTTCTTTGTTTTACTTCCTGCCTTTTAGACACAAAATGGTTGATTTGGGTGGGATGTGAAATAGGCTAATTGCCCCCCCCCCATTAAACCAGCCTTTCTCTCTCTTTCTTACCCTGAGATGAATTTGTTTCACATTAAACTGCCAGATTTACCACAAACAGTATAGGAAGCAAAGTGACAGGCTTATCAAACTTGTAACCACAGCAAGCAGCCACAGCAGGTTGAGCAATTGCAGACATTCTGACAGGGGAGCTGTTGCATAAAACACAGGGATTAAATGCGCACACTATCATACATTTACTATTTTCTTGTATTTATCAGAAATTAAATTAGTCTACTCTGAGATTATGTCAAATCTCCACCTTTAGATCTAACTATTTAGATCTAGTCTAGTTCAGATAGGTATATCTACACATCTCTGTAAAGTCCTTAGATACATGGTTGTGATTTAGGGCTATATAAATAAATGTCAAGAGATGAATAATGACTATAGGCAATTTAAAAATAATATAAACGTCATATTGATGCCTGTGTCAATAAGGTCCTTGTGTTCAACAATAACATTTTCACACTTTTGAAGACATCCATTTTTCAGTTGCACACCTGTTAGCCCTCAAGTAAACCTGGAGCTAAAATTGTTTACACAATCAAGTACTGTTGCAGAAGGTGCATCCTGGTGGCTCACCTGGTAGCACGCATACGAGTCGACGCGGGTTCGAATCCAACCCGAAGTCCTTTGCCGCATGTCATCCCCTCTATCTCCCCACCTTTCCTGTCTGCCTACTGTCCTATCTAAATAAAGGCAAAAATGCCCCAAAAATAATCTTTAAAAAAAGTACTGCATAAGGGTTGGTTGGCCTTTTATCTTGTACATCAGAGTAACAAACATCTGTAACCTGTAAATACTCCACTTTTTTATGAGGTGCATGGGGCTCAGGTGCACCCAATCACCCTAACAACCCCAACAACAGGAAGCAGCAGGCCAGGGCCAGGAGAGTGGGAGGATTGTCACAAAAGCTAAAAATCTTATCAGATGGGGGACCCTGGGACAAAATCTTATGAATTGGGGAGGGGTCTTTGGTCTAGGGTAATTCATGTCAGTCTGGGTTCTTGACTTGAAAAAGTTTGAGAACCACTGCTACAGCCATCAGTGACAGTGATGAAGCTGGACTTGATTAGACTTGATACATAATTCAGTGACATTAAAATGCTATGGGCGTTTCATCTAGACATTGATGTCAACATTTGATGACTGCAACTGAATTAAATCTATGAACAAACTCTTCTATAAGTACAGTATATGTGACATTTAGTGTTTTCAAAACCTTAGTCCATATTCCTCTGGCATTATGATGTGATGAGTTGTGATGAGTGTCTAACACTGCGCTGCCTCCTGACTTTATTACCACTACAAAGATTCACCTAACTCTTTCTCTCTTTCTTTGCCCTCAAAAGGTTTCCCAAGTCTGACTCACAAACATACTCATTCAACCACTCTGCTTCAATGGTGGGATTTCCTGCCTGTCTCTTATCAGTTAGATGCTGAAACAATGGACTCTGCCCACGCAAAGTCGTGCAGCGGGCCGTCCACGGGGCCACTCTGAGAGCTGCTGTCTTCATGGCTTTCCCCCTTACGACCAGATGTCCCTGGCTGGGCTGCAGCCAAGGCCAGCATGGAGTAGGAAGAAAGGGCTGAAAAATCAGATCGGTATCATCGTCCATTACTGTAGCCTACTGCACATTAGTGTTTGGCAAACCTCAGATCCAGATAACCACCACTCTTCAGTACAGTAGAGACGATCTGAGCTGAGCGAGCAGGAATCTCTTACGACAGCCGCCTGAGGGAACAACCTGCTCAGAGGATTCACGCAGATGGTTGACAGCACGCTTGCAAGCTATAATGAATGACGTGTCATATGTCAGGTAAAATGTTTTTTCCAAACAGGATGCAGAGAAGCTGTTTGATATGGCCATAGCTGCACAAAAGTTTGCAGTTGCCGGTATGAACATGGGTGTAAAATGGGGCAAAAAATAATAATGAGTAATTCATTGTGAATTCCATATACACAATTTTATTTACATTGACACATGAAATAGCAACACTTATCAGATTTCCACAATAACACTATATAATAGCCTCATATTTTAATAAATAGCAAAATGCATGAAAACAAACCTCTTAGATTTAAGGGAAACAATAAAATGTCCAAATTGAAAAACAGATTATTCTGAGAGGTCACTTCCGGGTTAAACTTGTCACATGCAGTAATACCACTTTTAGTGATACTGCTTTGAATATGAACATATATTCATATATGACTATTAAGAACAGTTCAGCCTGTTTTCATAACATATCATGCTGTGACAATTGCCATGGGAATTGGCATTAGGCTTGAAATGATGAATTTCAAAACACAGCCAAAATTAATATCTTCCTTTTAAGTTACCATGGTGACAGAGACACAAGCAGCTTTTCCAGTTTCATCTAGTTTTCCATCTGTGTGCACGCATCAGAAAATACAGCATGATACAATTCTGCATCAGTGTACCATTATCTTCATTACCATAAAACATCTTCAAAAGCATCAACTTTACTTTACAATACACTTTCATATTTACAAAAAGACAGCGCAATAAGACTGTGGGAGTTTAGTAGCCTATACAATTTGATGAGTCTTTAACAGTGGCACCTTTTTAACAGTATTCCTTTTTACTCTGCAAGCATACATTCATGCACACAAATACAGTTAGACATGTGTACACATGCACATGCACATGCACGTGCGCGCGCACACGCACACGCACACGCACGCACGCACACACACACACACACACACACACACACACACACACAGGCACACACACAAACAGGCACACACACAAACAGGACACGTTCCTGGTGCTCTTCACAACAACAGCCACCTGTGGGAAGAGGGAAATCATCATGGTTTGGACTGATACAGACTACTGGCTGAGAGGTGCTGGAAGTCCCACTTCTGATGGAGGAAACAGCTGGATAGAAAGAAGAGGACTGGTGGGAAAGCAGCTACTGGCCAGAGCACAATGAGATGACCCACAGGGTAGTGACACACTTGAGATCTTAGCCTCGTGTAGAAGAGAGAGAAGCCTTTCGAACTCTCCGCTTTCCTCTGGCTGTTGTCTCGGGGGCCTACTGCAGTCCACTTAATGGCATTTCAAACAACGGGGAGCACAGACCTCTGCAAAGGCCAATAGTCCAGTCTGATATGTAAATTCCATGAGTCGGCTGGGATCCAAAACGTAACAGGTCCTTGGCCCATGCTACAGCCATCCACAAAGTTTCACGAAAATCGGCTATAGTTTTTCCGTAATCCTGGTGACAGACAAACAAACTGCAGCAAAAACATAACGTTTTACGCATAACGCATAATGAGCATCCAACATGAGTCTGATTTGATCCATGATCAAGTACTGTGCAACAGAGAGCTAGCGGTGGTAGCATGGGATGCAAGGTGGAAAGTGGAGAAAACATATATCAGAAATGGCAGTACCTGTCTCATGTAAACAAAGATCACACAGTGGATGTGACAGGAGAGAGACCATATAAACCAAACCAGTTACTGTATTTACACATTTACAATGGAACTCTCCTGCAGTCCAGCTGTCAGAATGTGAAACTATACACCTACTTATATAGCAAATCTATGACGAAAGCTTACGCTCCTCAGTTAGAGGTTTGACAGAATATATCCTTTGTGAAATGTATATCTCTGGTGCCGCCTACCTCGTCATATCATTGAAACAACTTATATCATTACCTAAAGTTATATACACATTATACAGTGAACAAGCACATAACTGCAAAGCTAAAGTACCATGTCTATTACCTTATCAATTTGAGATAATCCCATCAGCCTGTAAAGACAACTGTGTGTAACCTAATCATGGGCTGAACCATTATATTGGTGTTGTTGTGCTAATCAGACACAGTAAAGACAGTAAAGTATGTTAATGGTTGTCCAGGTAGTAGTGTCTGAAAAAAAAACTGCGTATCTCCTAATAGGCTTGGAGCCCTTATGGACTCTAAGCATGCCTGACCATGCTGTCTAGCTTATTTAGCAGTATCTGAGTATTTCAATTTCAATTGGCCCCCAAAGGTATCTCCTTCATATCAACACAGAGCTGAAGTGGAAATAATACTGACAATAAAACAGTGTAAAAACAAAAAAAACAGCTGCATCAGCATCATGTGGTGCATGGAATGATGTAAAGTTCAAGTGCCTCGAGTGCTTTTTTCCCTCTAACAATCACAAGAGCAGTCTCTAACCGTAATAAAAATGCTACATAGCTTTTCATGAGAGAGAGAGATCAAAGTAAAAAGAAAAACCTCCAGTAGATAGAAAACAATATTTCAGGTCAACATTGAGTGCCAAAAACAACAAAACAAAATGTTTATGAAATGTATAGGAAAAACTGAAAACACCAAAGCTTAGAACAGTGTATTTTAGAAATGGAGAGTTGATATAACTGTATGACAGTTTTAGAGTCAAAGTTGTCCCTCCACACCCCAGCGCCTTAACAGTTCTGCCCCGTGAGGAGGGGAGCATTTGTCCAAGTGTCCTCCCTAAAATCAGCAAGCAGTGATAGTGATGGTGAGCAGTCCTTCTTTCTGTGTGGTTGCAGGAATAGATAGCAATAAATGCCATCGGTACTGGGGTGGTGGGAGTGTGTAGTGATGGTATGTGGCGGAACTTTACAGGCACTTTGCGGGGCGGCCGGCTGAACTGAGTGAGTCCTTACACCCGTTGGGCTCTGGGGCCGATCCCCTCCAGGAAGACCTCGTCATGGACCAGTAAGGGCTGGGTCGCAGTACTGTTGCTGCCGACCGGATTGGGACGGTGAAACGCTGCATTCTGGGTACTCTGCTCCTCCCTGGCTCCTGGCGTCGCAGGAATCCTGGAGCTGAAGTTCAGATAGATCTAAAGAGAGAGAGAGGGAGAGGTAGAGGGAGAGAGACAGAGAGAGAGAGAGAAAGAGAGAGAGAGAGAGAGAGAGCAATGAGCGATATGCTAAAATTTCACAGCAAAAAACATCCATCTTAAAAATTCATGTAGTCTCATTCAGCCTTCAAATTCAAAATCCTAAATATTTTTAAGCAGTGCCACCGCTTCTATACGTGACGTGTGTGTCCATCCGTCCATTTGTAGCATGAAACTAGGGGGCGGGGCTAGCGAAGAGGGGCTGTCGCTAGGGATAGGAAGGTGGTAGAGAGTCGGGATTTGAGGGGTGGGTACGGCGAGTGGCTCGGGGAATGTGGGTGGTGGGAGTGGGGCAAGGAAGAGGGCCCTGGGCTAGGGAAAAGGGGCTGTAGCTAGGGATAGGAAGGTCATAGGGAGCAGTAGCTAGGGATAGGAAGGTCATAGGGAGTCGATTCCAGGGGTGGATATGGGGAGTGGCTAGGGGATGTGGGCTGTGGATGTGGAAGTTGATTTGCATTAAAATGATCTAACCCCACTGACAGCTTTCACTTTTCTTGTAAGAAAATCACCAACAAGTTTCGGCACTATGCCTTCTTCAGGGTGTCATGAAAATCAAAGTTCACCTGGACTTTAAATAAATGTGTCTATTATTAGTGACACATACCCAGGCGACACCTAACACCTGTCTCTATTTACAGTCCAGTAAATAATAAATAAATAAATGAATACATAAAAACATACCCAGCCAACACCTAACACCTGTCTCTATTTACAGTTCAGGTGCACCTTTGTCTTCATGACACCCTGAACACGTTGCTGGTCTAAAATAAATATGTCCGTATGGAGAGAAGTGTGATTGCTCCCACTTCTGCTTATGCCATAACTGACAACGCTGTTGCTAACTAAACAGATGACACTGTTGCACCCTGGGCTGTGGTGCGACAGGGAAGTGGTGAGAACAGCGCAGACACTTGGATGCATCAACGTTCAATCAATCAGAGGTGTTAATTAGTGGGTTAAGGTTGTGTGTGAAAATTGATTGATTGAATCAACAAAGCATTTTAGTTATTTTTCTATTACAAGGGCAGGACTGGCTGTGTGTGTGTGTGTGTGTGGACTCTGGGTTTGACCTCACACTATCTCCACCACCAGAAGCTATTCAGGCACCTACTGTAGCTAGCTTGGCATACTATGCGCTTGACACTATTCATTCAGGAACTCACCCAGACGGTACGAAGGAAATGTACTGCTTCATTGAATCAGGGTTAAGGTTAGGTTTAGTTGGGTTATTTCTGTACATTCAATTCCAGAACAACTTCAATAAATAAACATGAGTTAATTATTTGTGAATGAAATGACAAGGATCAAGTAAAGTTTAGAGCCAAACCAAGGACTAAAACATGAGTTTTCAGAATTAAATAATCTGATTGTCAATAAATCTGGGTTCATCTGATATCCTCAGGACTGTGTGTGTGTGTGTGTGTGTGTGTGTGTGTGTGTGCGTGCGTGCGTGCGTGCGTGCGTGCGTGCGTGCGTTTGTGTGTGTGTGTGTGTGTGTGTGTGTGTGTGTGTGTGTGTGTGCGTGCGTGCGCGTGCTTATTGATGACATGACTGACAGTGACAGGAATCTTTGCCCTGTTCTCGACATGTTTAGACAGACATGCACGACTACAGTTGGCTGTGGCACTGTTCATTGCTCTTTCATTTTTTTTTAGCGGAGAATGAAACTAAGACTCAGCTGTCAAAGATAAAACCATTAAACATGTGACATCCGCTACTCCCATGTGTGGACACTCCCGTCAGTTTCATCTTTATTTAACTTAATCTTTTTTTTCTTTTTCTTTGTCTTTATTGGTGAAATAACATTAGAAACAAAGAGTGACACAGAAGACAGACAAGATAGACATCCAGATGACAACATAAAGCAGTATCATGTACAGGATGTGATGATATGAGAAGAGTCCGGGAGTAGAGATTACAGGTTGGCGTGTGAAGCAAAGAGTGTAGCATGTGTGGCGGAGAGAAAGAAAAAGACAGTATTAATGTTATAGTGAAAATAAATGATGTAACAGCAACATCATTATAATAACAACAATTTAATAAATAATATGATAATAATATAATAATAATCTTACTATCATCATCATCATATACAATGAAATACAATACAATATAATATAATGATGACCATTATAATAATTAACATTACATTTATACAGCAATTTTGTTTTTCAGTTTTTGTTCTTGTTCTTCCGGTCCTTTTGTTAGTTTAAGTTTTTAGTTTTAGGGAAATCTTGCTTTGAGCCTCGGCCCAGAGGAGTGCACTGGCCCATTGAATGTGCTGTGCCTTGTCCTGCCTCGGACCACTCCAAGACCCTTTGGAAGGGAGTCTGTTTGCTGAAGACTGTCAGTTTTTGTTCGTTTGCTTTCTGATTGCTTATTTGTTTGTGTTTTATCTTACTATCTGATTACTGTGCACAATGGCTTGTTTCCTTGTCTCATTATTTTTTGAAGATGAGACTAAGTGAGTTGTTAGTGGATGTGGTTTTCATGTGGTGTTTAGCGTAACAGAGAACCATTATAATGTCACTTCTTCATCATATTTGCCTTCTATTTATGAGATATATGGGAAAAATGTGGGACAAAGTTATACGTCTATTTATGGAATGTGCTGTCCTGTTGAAACCCTGTAAGCAGAATGTATATAATAATGTAATGTATAATCAAAGTAGTGCAACCTACATGCTTAGCGGCATCTGACAGCTGCTGCTCAATCCGCTCCACGACCTTCCTGAAGGGTGGTCTCTGGAAGGGGTCGGCATCCCAGCAGGCCCTCATGATCTGATACCTGTAGAACAGCATACAGTATACTGTCACAGCCCGCCAATCACAGAGCTAAGCTAATTCACAATGTTTTCACACTGTCTGTTTCACTTGTTCGAAGCCAAATGAAACAGGATGAGAGTGAGCTGCTATTCAAATCTCCCTTCATACTGTCACCACCTCCAGTCATCCAACCCCATGGCTTGTTGCTTTTACACACAGAGAAGAAGAAGAAAAAGAAGAAGAAAAAAGAAAAAGAAGAAAAGACTCACATTTCACTGGGTGCAAACTCTGGAGCATCCATTCTGTATCCTTCTTTGATTAGCTTGTAGAACTTGGAGTCCACAGGCATACCAGGATATGGGCTACTTCCTATGTTTCAAGGTACAGTAGAGTCAGTCAATGAGTCACAGTCAATGAGCCTGTCTAACTACATTGTGCCGCTTAATAAAACAGAGACACACTATATGGTGCAGACATACCTAGTGAGAAGATTTCCCAGAGCAAGATGCCATAGGACCAGACGTCACTCTCAAAAGTGTACACACACTCAAAGATGCTTTCTGGAGACATCCACTTCACTGGCAGGCGAGCCTGAAAGGAGTATACAATGCATCAATACAAAAAGTTCCAATCAATCTCAGAGCAAAACCCTTTCACTGAGGCGATAGGGTCAGACATGTTTTTGCCACGTGACACTGTTCCCAAGCACAGATATGCACACAGATGATTTTCCCTAAGGATGGGAATAGTTGGAATGCCTACAGCGCAGCCCAACTGCAAGGCACACACCTGGCTGAGACTTATGGAAGAATGTAAACGCACACATGCTTGTCATGTGACAGATTGTATTGAGCTCATCACCTGTCAGAAAACAGTTAATATGTCAACAGCATGTGCTTGTACTGTACCTTGTCATTTAGACGTACTAGTACTTGCATGCCTAAAGTCAGAACACTTGGTAGTTTTCATGCAGACTAATGCTCTGTCCTTAGGCTATCAATTTACAAGTCTCTAGCTTACTGTATTTAGAACCATAAACAATTAAGCCAATCAGACCATACAAATGAAGCCACTGCAGAACTCCCACAATTTTAGTCACAATTGAACCTTGAGAGGAGTTATTGCTGAAAATTCAAATTTTGGTGCCATTCCAACTAATAGGCTGCAATATCTGTTAGAGTGTTTATAGTACAGGATTAGGAGGCATTGTGAAGCAATTCCATGTATGTGTACTGTAAGTCATCTCATATTCTCCAGTAGTAGATGACTGGTGCAGACTTACATTGCCTTTCACTACATAGTTGGAGTCTGTGGTGATGTCCCGAGCCAAGCCAAAATCACAGATCTTCGCCACTCTTCCTTGAGTCAGCAGGATATTCCTGGCTGCCAAGTCTCTGTGGATGCACTGAAAAAACAAGCCACATCACTATGTGTAATATCACAAACCACAAACATTATGTAAAGTACCATTTAATAATATTAAGCCTCAAGCAGGCAAGTAACAAATGCTTTTAGACTATGCAATGTGGTCCTGAATTTCCACACTTGAATCTGTACCACACAAACACTGACACTGATACATGGGCTTGCTGGGCCCATTATCTGCTTGCCTCCACTAACTAATAAATGTTTCAACAGCATGCTCAAACATGCATTTTAGATCCATTTACTAGCGGCTTTAGCTCAGGAGGTAGAGCGGGTCGGCCAATGACGCAAGGGTTGGCGGTTCGATCCCCGCTCCCTCCCAGCTGCTGTCGTTGTGTCCTTGGGCAAGACACTTAACTCTCCTTGCTCCCGATGGCGGCTGCCATCGGTGTATGAATGGGTGAATGTAGACTATCTACTGATTGTAAAGCGCTATATAAATGCAGGCCATTTAGGCCATTTACTAGCCAGGCTGGAAATAGGATCCAAAGATGATGGAATGACAGGATGCGGTCCAATTAATTCAGCCAAGTCCTGTCTGCTTTTGTTTGACGGGACAACTTCACTGAAGTAACTTCACTGAGGTAACTTCACTGAGGTTATCGTGCATTCCTTTATAAGTGGGGACTGGTAATCAGAATCAGAATCAGAATCAGAAAGACTTTAATGATCCCCAGGGGGAAATTGGGACAGGTTACAGTAGCTCGCTCACAGAACACACATAGCATAAAATAAACAGTAGTAATGCAATATTAAGCAAAATAAGCAGAAGAACACAACATAGCATAGAATAACAGTAGTAAATGCGATAGAAGCAAAAATAAGTAGAATGTCTAAGTAAGCAAAATACAAATACGTAGAGTAAGTATACATTCCGTGTCAATTATCATTATTGCACCCTGGACTTATATTAAGTCGGCTTGCCCTATACGTTACACGTGGCTCAGCCAGGCACAGTTAACCTATCGGCTGGCTCAGTCTCAGGGAGACTGAGCGTCTCCGAGGTGCTCTTTTAAGAGAGGCATTAAATAGACCAATGGCCACAGGCAGGAATGATTTCCTGTGCCTCTCCGTACTGCATCTAGGTGGAATCAGTCTCTCACTGAACGTACTCCTGTGTTTGACTAGCACGCCGTGGAGTGGGTGCGAGTCATTGTTCATGATGGAGCGTAGCCTGGACAACGTTCTCTTCTCTGACACCGCAGTCAGAGAGCCCAGATCCAGCCCCACAATGTCCCTGGCCTTACGGATCAGTTTGTTGAGTCTGCTGGCATCCGCTGCCTTCAGCCTGCTGCCCCAGCACACAATAGCATACAGGAAGGCACTAGCCACTACCGACTCATAGAACATCCTCAGCATGGTCCGGCAGACGTTGAAGGACCTCAGCCGTCTCAGAAAGTAGAGACGGCTTTGCCCCTTCTTGTAGAGTGCATCAGAGTTCTTAGCCCAGTCTAGTTTATTGTCAATGTACACTCCAAGATACTTGTAATCCTCCACTATGTCGACACTGACCCCGTGGATTGAAACAGGGGTCACCGGAGCCTTGACCCTCCTCATGTCTTTGAGGTCTTACGACTTCAAAGGTCATGAGCTGGGCGGTGACGTCATCAGAGCTGGTATTTCCCATTCCAAACTCGTAGGAGCCTCAGCAGCCCCAACCTCAAAAATCCAAGATGGCTGCGCCGCGCAACAACAGTAGTAGTAATCGTAGTAATGTTGTTTAGCACTTCTGTTTTGTTTGTGTCTCATTAAATCAGCTGTACACACAGCACTGCCTAACTTCTATCTGTGTGGACATGAGGCTGCAGTGTTTGTATGCGCAAAATGCCGCGAAATGCCATGTTGTCAATTGTTATTGCTAACAATGGCTAGCCTGGCTAGCGACTGGATCTGACCAATGAACAGTGAACTTCCCAGCTCAAGTTTTCTGCAAATGGAATGCTAACAAAACGGATGTGATGTCATTTAGCCTCCACATCCCAGTTATTTTGAGATAAAGGAACGCACGATTACTTCATGGCAGCTTTTAGTCTTAAACATACGTATGATCAATCAGTGAATTTGTCATGTACAAGCTGAAACTGAGATAATTACATTTTTGGAGGCTAGGAAGTCCATGCCTTTGGCCACTTGATAGGAGAAGCTGAGAAGGTCTTCAGTGTCCAGAGACAGACCGTCCTCATTAAGCATTTCGCTCACAACGTCTGCATCGATGTAGGTCCCACCTGAGAGACAATCACGACAAAGACCTTGTATTATTACTGTGCTGAGGAGGAGGCATACATATTCAAACTGTCATCTGTGCAAAAACAGCATGTATTTCAAGTCTGTCGAGTTTGATGAATGACTAGCTTGCCTTTGCGTAGCGAGCGTCTCTTCTCGGAGGATGAGCTAGATGGTGGTGCGCCAGCGACAGAAGGCCTCATGGTCATGTAGTCGCTCCTGCTGTCACTGTGAAGAAAGAGGAGCAGTCTGATCTCAGCGGAGCACAGCCACACAGACGCATGCCGCCGTCCAAACTCCCCACTCCTACGCACGTTCTGGATAGTAAATACTAGTAGTCACTTTTTCCTTCCACAATACTCTTTTACATTTTACACACCACAGTACTATCAGCTTTCACCTTTCAGAAGCAGCTCCTTCTCTGTCAAGATAGAGTAGGATTGTTGAGATGATGAGATGATGAGATGAGATGAACTTTATTGTCCCCGAGGGGAAATTTGTCTTGGGCAAGTAGTGCCGTACAACAGCCACATATCGCATGTATAGAGGTTTAGACACAATACATACAACAGACAGGGAAAAGACATATCGAGCATACAATGTGGTCCCTTTCCAACATGCACTTTCCACTGGGAAATTTTGCCAGCGTGTAATAGAAATAAAAGACAGCAAACACTGGTTTGTTCAATTTGGTTCAACTTTCATCCTAATGACATTCTAAGCATATTGCACAGTCATTGTGGGTTTATTGCACAACCCTCATTGCAATTTCCCATTTGATAAAGTAAAAGTATTGAAGATAAAATAAATACACTTTTTGGAGGTACAAAACCTCACCTCAAGAGCAATAGGGCACTCAACTAAGTAAGACCAGAACTCAGTATATGACAGTACAATAGAGAGTTCTGCTTTGTTTAAAAAAGAATTCAGCTCTACCAATACTAGGACAGGCAATCCAGATTAGTAGAGAGTTCTGCTTTGTTTTAAAAGAATTTCAGCTCTACTAATACTAAGACAGGCAAGATTTGCCTCTGTTTGTAGAGAGTTCTTAATGAAGAGTAAGAGAATAAAATAAAAAGCTAAGAGAATAAAATAAAATAAAAATAGTAAAAATAGTGAAAAAGTAAAATAAATAAAATAAAATAAAATAATAAAAATATAAAAAAAAGTGAGAAGACATCGACCGGCATATGACCTGGTTTTATAGGGAACACCCTCTTTGGGGAAGGGGCAATGCCGCCTGTTTGTTCAACAATAGCACAGAAGTGGGTAGGAAAGAGAGCTTGAAGCGGTTACTCTTACATCTATACGCTCTGTATCGTCTGCCCGAGGGCAGCAGGTCATAATCACAAAATAAAAGGTGAGATGGGTCATCTAGGATTTTGAGTGCTAGGCTGATGACCTTTTTTTCGTAGATTGTTTGGAGAGGTGCAAAGTCTCTCTTCCCAATCACTTTCATTGCTGTATTTACAATACAGAGCGTGTTGTGCATGCGTGTTTAATGCCTCACACTTTCCCCCAAGCAATCTGTTCTGAAGTCAACAAAACGTGAAAGTCTTTGCGAAGTGTTCACCTCTGAGGTATGCAAAATATGGCATAAACACAGTCAACTATTGTCCCTGTCTCTTATTTCTTTTTTTATCACGTTTCTTTCGGATTTGCCCACTGTTTTCTCCCCAATTCTACTTGGCCAATTCCCCCTGCTGTCCCGGTTGTTGCTCCACCCCCTCTGCCGAGTTGTAGACTACCACATGCTTCCTCCAATACATGTGCAGTTGCCATCCACTTCTTTTCACCTGACAGCAAGGAGTTTCACTGGCAGGACGTAGCGCGTGGGAGGTTCACGCTATTCCCCCCAGTCCCCCCCCCCCAGCCCCTTCCCCGCCGAACAGGCACCCGACCGACCAGAGGAGGCAAACTCTCATCTCGTAACGGGACAAGCCCGTCTTTTATTGTCACACGAACACCACAATACATGCATGCGGCCACAACACACTCATGCTGACGGTGGCCGGTGAAAAGTGTCCTCTGCATTTAACCCATCCAGGCATGTCCTTTCCTCCGGGGGGCAGGCCAGGAGCAGTGGTCGCTTTCTCGTACAGCGCCCGGGGACCAACTTCGGATGTTGTCGTCACTGGTCGGATGACGATGACGATCTGATCTTTTGCACTAGTGCAGGCAGCGATTAGGACACATACCCCTAATCCGGCTACCCACCCGCAGACACGGCCAATTGTGGCTGTATGGACTCCCGACCAAGCCGCAGGTAACACAGGGGCTCGTCACCTGGGACGTCCCAGGTGACTTATTACATTTCTCTAAGGACATTTTGGAGTGCTGGCCTGCTTCTTCTATTGCTCTTGTGACTTTGTGTGGCCCTGCACCCTGATGGAACTCGAGTTGTGAGTGTGCTCGCATTTGGTGAACACAGTTTGAACACAGGGGCTCGAACCTGTGACCCGGACACCCCCATCCCTGTCCCTTCTCCGTACACAAGAGAAGACACTGACCCTGCTGCATCTCTCTGCTGCAGGACATTCCTGTAGTAGTAGTTTTCCTCCAGCTTGGAGCAAATGAAGGATTCTCTCTTCCTGCGTAGAAAGTTAAGGAGGTCACCAAAGCAGCAATACTCTGTAATCACCAGTGTGGGCCCTGCAGACAAACAGATATGTCTCATGAGAATCATATTTGCAAATACATACCACAGCAAACAGCTTAAGTAACAAAATATCACAAGGTATCAGTAACAGAGTGGAATAAAGCACTACAAACACACTAAGTACACATGGCTGAAACACATTGATGATACGGCAGTGATGCAATGATGAAATAAATTCTCTGCAGCACTTTACATTACAGCTCGCTAACAATAAATGATAATAAAGAGGTAATAATTATGTAATTACAGTACCAAAGTAATAACCAGGTAATATTAACAATGGTATCTAGGTAATATTAGACTGATATTTATGTAACAGGGTAAAAAGTCAAGTCAAGTTGATTTGTATAGCCCTAATTCACAAGCATGTCTCAGAGGACTTTACAGAGAATGTGTCTAGCTAGGTCTAGCTAAGTATAAACAGGATTATCAGTCTAATATTACCTAGATACCATTGTTAATACCAAGCTATAACCTGGTTATTACGTGGGTAATTACATGGTATTACCTCTTTATTATCACACTATTACCACCCATCACCATGTTGTTACCGAGTTGTAATGTAAAGTTCTACCAAATTCTCTACAAAATGTCCGAAGTCTCCTGCTTCATGAGACTGCGAATATCAGAACACTGCAGCTCCCCTCACCTCCGACAGTGCAGGCTCCCAGCAGGTTGACAATATTCATGTGGTTTCCCAGGTAACTGAGGACCTTCAGCTCTGACATCAGTGCCTCTTTCTCCGTGGCATGCGCGCTCGCTGCAGAAAAGTTATCGGAGCACAATCAGCATGTCGAAACAGATTAGGCATGCAACTCATGTCAACCTGACTGTGATTACATTTAAATGTTCTGACTCATTCACTAGAGAGAAGGTTGTATGATCGATGGAGGGCAATTAAAATGAAAAGGTACATAAATAGTACTGTATAGAGACACTGCATGAAATAGGCCACGCCCATCACGGGGGAAAGTTCTCCATTCACTTCCACACACCACCGTCATATTCCTTGAGCTGTTGTGTGGTGGGCTCCGCAGACAACAAATGTAAAAAATCACCAGTTAACATTTTTTTGTGCTCCCGAGGAAAACAAGGAAGCCATTGAGAATTGGCGAGAAGAAAAATGTGGATGTTGCTGCCAAGGATTGGACGGGAGTTCGTGTTTCCCCCCGTTTTGGGCATGGTTTCTGAATGATGACGTGCTCCACAGTGTCTCTATATTGATCTGGCAGGAGCGTGCATTCCAACTCTGAAAAATATTTACCTATCTCTAAATCACTCTAAATGCTGGCAGGTAAGCGATTCATTATGCATTCACAAGCTCTTACGAGTAATTGTGCACATCCTCCTATAGTCAAATAGATATAGTCAAATTGATATCCTCCGTTCATCTTATTCCATTCCAAATGTGTTTGGACAAGGTTGATGCTTACGTTTGAGCATTTTCACGGCGACGGTCATGACTGAATCTGCTTTGGAGAGTCCATATGCGGTCGCTTCCACCACTTTGCCAAATGCCCCAGATCCCAGTGTCTTCCCTGAAGACAAGAAGATCGACACAAAACTGTTATTCCCCATCCTGTTTCCCTCCCAACTCCTGGCCCCAAGCCAGGGTTCCTAGGACAACACCAGTTGCAGCCCCCGGGCGGTGTAGGCACCAGGACACGCAGGATCCTGTTTAAGTTGGTTTGCTAAAAACAACACCCATAAAATGTCAACAATATTATGTTTGCATTGCGGGAGTGGGGTTTCTCCATTAATGAGCAGTGGAACTGGTTAGTCGGTGATGACCACATATGGCATGAACCATAATGCTGTGACCAGATACACAGCAAACAGGGCGTAGATCAATCACCATGAAAGGCCCCGGGGGTGGCAGAGATGATGTCATCGTGATTGCACTGCTAGGTTCCATTAGTGAGACAAACCACATTTATTCCAACATTGTCCTGTTGCCGAGGTCTGATTTACACCTAAAACATGACAGCCATAACATCATATAGCTCTCTGTACAGTTGCCCGTCAGAAATGATGGATTACTGCAATTAGGCCTAGAAATTGTATCAATAAAGGGAAAAGTAACACCTGCACACTCCACGCCACAAACGTAGAGACAACATTTTGATCCTAATCAGATCTTCGTCAAGTCATGACTCACCAAAACGCAGTTTGTCTCGAGGGAACTCCCACTGGTGGTCGTACGGCAGCTGGGTGGGGTCAATATACACATAGTTGTTTCCATGGATGCCTTCGATAACTTTCCACTGAATCTGGAATTTGGGTTTCTGGCAACAAGATAGACAGAATAATAGAGAAGCATAAATCCTGTTAGCATAAATCTTCCACGTATTGCTCATCAGCTTGAAAACAGCAATCGTTTGATAAAACTTGATGCTTTCTTGGCTTGTTCTGCATCAATATTTGGTGAAAGTGGGTGTGCCGCGCAGGCCGTTTCTGCTGCACAGCTGTCTTACCTGCATGTACTTGTAGAACAGCACAATAAGGATGAGGCAGAGGATGGCTGCTGCTGACACAGAGCCAATGAGCAGGGGAGTGAACAGCTCATGGGGAACGGTTCTCTCTAAAGCGAGACATACAGTGTATATTGAGATGGAGACAAGAGGAACATAACAGTGAGCACCATAAGTCTGAGAAGCAGTAACCACAACAAAACTGCAGGCAACAAAAGCATTGTAAATTGATGCTAAAAAAGAAAAAGAAAACGGTGCTACCTTTAGAACGTGTGCTTTGTTTCAAGCCCTGGTCTCATGGTTTGACATGTTTACATAGAGGACACCATGCAGGGACTTCTGTGTCTGGCTCAACGTGTTGAATATCTCTTTAAGGGACTGCTACCAGGGACATGAAGGGACTGCTACAGAGCATGAAGTCATGGTGATGCAGTTCACTGTCTCTTACTACAAAGTAATCCTTTTAATTGCATACACAGTATTCTCTGTTTCAGAGCTTCTTTTTTTGCTACAAATGCTGCGCCATGTTTGTCCAAGTAATTGTTTAATATCCCTTTTGATGACACAGTATTTCACTAAACTTTTGTTGCTTATACAGCTGTGGCAGGGAGTAATTATATATAATCGGCGTTCTGTCCCTTTGTGTCTGGCTGTTTGCGATGCCGTATTGTTTTTCTCCTCTGCACAGTGGGGTGTAATAAGCTGTTTAGCGATAAGGAGCTTTCTCCCCACTTCAAATCTGAGAATGCAGAGTCTGCAGGAACTAATCCTCTGTAAACCTGTCAGTGGTTTCTAAAGCGCTCGCTCTTCTCTGCTGCTGCTTCACCTCCAAGCTCCCCAGAGCCCCGGAACTTCCGACAGCGCCAGGAGGACTCCTACTGTGCTCCACATTCTCTGCGCCTCCCCCCGCGTGCTCTGCTGCCTATAGGCACATGCTTCCAAAAGGCCTGTCCGGCCTAGCCTGGGTAAACCCATCCCCCACATGACCTGCTCTCAGACCTGTTCTCAGTCACTAGGTGACTGGGAACTGAGAGAGCAGGTCACGTGGGGGCTGGGTTTACCTAGGCTATGTCTGGCCTGGCTGCACAGAACGCTCGCCCACACACCCGCTGGCCACCCGCCAGCCTTTAAGCCCCTCTCCCAGGCCCAGGCAAAACCAACTTTGCCTTACTTTCAATTCCTAGACCGACACCGTTTTGAGGCTATTATACAGCAGATGGAGAAGCCGTTACGGTCAACAGGGAGGATTAGTGCTCATAAGGTAAACAATGGGCTAATGCTAATTCTTATCTGTGGCGACACAAGTGGCGACATTATCACAGCCAATCAAAACGGTGGTATCTCTCCTTGCGAATGTTTCCATAACAGATTATGGAAGCTAACACAACGTAACCCCCAGTTGAAAACCCACATCTTTATCTGAGGGTTAATCCGTGTCAAACTCATGCTTTTGGTAAATATTTTGCAGAAAACTCATGGGTGTGCAGAGCTGTGGGATTGCAGACAGAGAGGGGAGATAGCCTTGTTTCCATGTCTATTCAGCAGGGGGTCATAAGCAGGTGACTAAAAGGTTACGGGCACACACAGAACTTTAAGGTCATTGAGATTCCCACTGTAAGCAGCAGTGTTTTTCTGTCACGTTAGCTAATGACACTGAGATGTTTGAGATTAACACGACATATCAACTTAAGCAACAAAACATGGTACAGGATGCCATCACCCCCCTGCTTTCTGATTTTTTTTTTGATTTTTATCCCCCATTAGTGCTCATTTTAAATTATTTATCCTGGTTGCTGCTCCACCCTCTGCCGATCTGGGGAGAGCCGAAAACTGGCTCCATGCTTCCTCCGAGACATGGGCAGTTAGCCAGCCGCTTCTTTTCACCTGAAGCTTCACCGGTAGGACATAGCACGTGGGAGGATCACGCTATTCCAACGAGTTCCCCTCCCTCCGAACAGGTGCCCTTAACGACC
This sequence comes from Poromitra crassiceps, assembly GCF_964638095.1. Classification (NCBI taxonomy): domain Eukaryota; kingdom Metazoa; phylum Chordata; class Actinopteri; order Beryciformes; family Melamphaidae; genus Poromitra; species Poromitra crassiceps. Next base: position 21,817,020 of record NC_139632.1, read on the forward strand.
AGAGGAGGCACCACATCAGCAACCAGGATATTGCATGTTTTGGTTAAGGGGTTCCTATATGAAGGAAACCCCCGGGAGAACATGCAAACTCCACACAGAAAGGCCCTTTTGACGACCCCACCCGGGTGGTGGGCACTCGAGGCACGCATTCCTTCAGCGTTCACAGCGTCCCAGGTGGGAATCGAACCCAGGACCTTCGAGCTGTGAGGCGACAGCGCTTACCACTGCACCACCGTACCCCCGTACCCCCGCTTTCTTCTTAAATGTATTCATGTCTGTGTGTGTGTGTGTGTGTGTGTGTGTGTGTGTGTGTGTGTGTGTGTGTGTGTGTGTGCGTGCGTGCATGCGTGCGTGCGTGCGTGCGTGCGTACGTGCGTGTGCGTGTGTGTGTGTTTGTGTGTGTCCGTGTGTGTGTGAACTCACCACTGATAGAGAAGAGGGTGTAGGCTTGCTCTCCTTCCACTGTAGCCACACACTCCAGAGTATGGAAGCGTCCCCTGCTGACGTTCACTCGACTCTCCACCTCTGTCTTTCCAAACATGGGACTGAGCAGTGTGACCGTGACAACATCCTGCTCCTCCTGAGTGGCATTCACCTGCTGCGAACACCTGAAGGTGGAACAATATAGTGTTGAACGACAAAGAGCTGATGGGATCATTAAGCTATCTCTGTTTTATCTCTTCCATCTCACTGTACACATTAATTTACATTCCTCCTGTGCTGTAAATTCCTCCTGAGTTGTAAAAACACACATACCAGTGTGCAATATGCAGAGCACATCGTTAATCACCCGCACCTGTTTCTTCCACCTTAGAAATATTGCCAAACTCTGGACCACTGTTTCACATGCCGAACTGGAAATATCCATCCATGCATTCATTTCATCTAGACTAGACTACTGTAACTCCCTTTATTCATATCTCAATAAATCATCGGTGGTTAAACTCCAGTTGATCCAAAATGCTGCTGCCAGACTTCTCACCAGGTCAAAAAAGTCATGCCATATCACCCCCATCCTAGCCTCACTGCACTGGCTCCCGGTACAGCACAGGATCCATTTCAAAATCCTTATATTTGCATTCAGATCCCTCCATGGCCAAGCCCCCGCCTATATCCCTGACCTCATTCACCCCTATGCAGCCAGCCGGTCTCTGAGGTCATCCGACCAAGAGCTCCTGGCCGTGCCCAGGACCAGGCTAAAAACAAAAGGCGACAGAGCCTTCGAAGTGACAGCCCCGAAGCTCTGGAATGTCCTCCCCCCCGATCTGAGAGCCGCTCGCTCTGAGCTCTCGTTTAAAAAACTATTAAAGACTCACCTGTTTAGACAGGCTTTTTAGTCAATCAATCAATCAAACCTTTATTGGCAGAAGCTTGGTCCATAGATGACACATACACAATTACAAAAAGCACAAGTCATTCTTAGCCATTGTTTTTACCTGTTCATGCTCTGTGTATGTTTTTATGTTTTTGCCTTTTTCTGTATTATTCCTGCACTTATATTTCTATGTTGCTGCTTTAATGTGTAAAGCACTCTGTGCATTCGTGCTGGGAAGGGTGCTATATAAATAAAGTTTTACTTACTTACTTACTTACTTACTAGATCATTGATTTCAAAATCTTGCTGCTTGTCTACAAATCACTCTGTGGCTCTGGGCCCAAATACATCTCTGACATGCACGTGCCACATGGACCTTCTAGGACCCAGGCCTACAGGCTGGTCTCAAGAGTTAGGACAAAACACAGTGAAGCAGTCAATAACCATATAGGCTACTGGGCACCAAGACTCCAGGGGCACCAACTCCTTGAGCCTGCAGGCATCTGCGGCTGAGATTACCGTCTTTCAGAGTCTGTAGCGGTCTATTTTTTAAGCTTGAGTGAAGATACTTATATCATATGAAACTAGAAGACCTAAGGCAGGCATGTCCAAAGTCCAGTCAGGGGCCAAGACAAGCACCAAGTAGGAAGAACACAGGCAGAACTAATGTTCAGTTGGTAAACAAGAACCTATTGTACCCTATTATGTGATTTTCTTTAATAACCCATATGATGTGAGAAGCAGCTGCTCACATTATCTAATTTGGCCCCCATTCAAAAAAGGTTTGGACATCCCTGACCTACGGCATCCATTGGCACCTGAGAGTCGCTGCCCAGGGGCACCATGAAGTCTTCATCTGGGCATGGAACCAGCGTTTTGTTATCATGCAACACAGACCTGGAATAACCTCGCAGATGATATCAGCCTGCGTTCCTATTTTACACTACCTACCCTATGATGACGAAAAACATATCTCTTCAGCTTAGCTTTGAAATAGCCTTCATTTGAACTGTTTCTGTTCAACTTTTCTTTCAGCGTATAAATAGCTTTCATTTGATCTGTTTACAGATTGCAAACTTGTCTTTATTATTACAAATTTATCACAAATTATTTGACCAATCCCAACAGGAGTTTCTCTGCTCTGATCGGATCCACAAACCTATATTGAGAATTTAAGGATTGCTTGCAGTTTATAATTGTATTTGCTTAGCTGATCTGTGTATTGTTCTAGAGGAACATTTGACAAGTCCTATAAGGGTTAGACCACCGGAAAGGATCTTTGCTCTAAGAATCCTTCATGATCTCATCTAAATTGATTTCCTTTTGAAAGGAAGAATTGAGGGAGGTTACTCTCCGAAAACTGATAACGCTATTAAGATTTTTGTCGACTGAGGCCGACAAAAGACAAGGCAGACTTAATTGTATACTGGTTGACAGTGTCACCAGACTGGAAAAAGATAATTTAAGTTGTGATTATCTTTGGAGAGGTAACGCACAATTAATCATACTGGCTGAAATGACAGCAGTGTGAGAGTGAGTGCTCAATACCAAGAAGTACCGCTTGATTTTATTATTGATGCAGAATGGAATTTAACAAGCATTCTTCTCCCGACATAACTCTTTAATAATCTTTATACTGAGCCAAAAAGAATACCGAGCGATCTTGAGGAAAATCACTTGAGATCAAATAACTTGAGCCAGGAGTGTTGAAGTCGTCTTATGAATGTATTTAGCCTACACATATCTCTGCAAAGAGATGCAAAGAGACTGCACCCCTGTCATTAAAGCATACAGGTTTACAGTAAGGATTTATGGAGAAACACAATCCTTTATAGCTCTGTTGTTCTGCTACAATCTGTACTATGTTTTACTATGGTGACAGAAAAACAAGAGCAGAGCACATGTGACTGTAGACAGCAGAGCGAGGCAGAGAGGAAGGTATAGTGTGTCTGTGTGCCTGTGCGTGTCTATGCATAATGGTATTAATAAATGTGTACAGTCAAACTATTGATTATGTGAATAAAGCTAATATAACTTAAGATTTTCTCCGTCAATTATTTTAATGCAATGCATTTTGCTTTGAATTTACCTTTTGAAGTCTTTTATTTTTGTATCTTGTCTGTACTTTTGCACTTTTTAATTGTAAATCTTTTACAATATTTTGTATTACTCTGTAAAGCACTTTGAATTGCCTCAGTACAGTAGGAAATGTGCTTGCCTTGCCGAGTGGTTGCATCAGGCAAAATGTTCTCTCTTTCCCTCTAACTAAATGGCTTTTCACCACATTGCCTACTCACATTTCTATTCAGCGTCTTCATGTTTCAGACAGCATGATGCCAGCAGTTATGTTGGTTTCCTCAAAATACATAAAAGCTGAGGAATTCCTTCTATGCTGATAAATGGCAATGAGTAAAATTATCCCAAGGCTCTACATTTCACAGCACCATAGCGTAAATAGCATCTGCTGTCTAAGTGCTGTCCGGTCACAGACTCACTCAGCAGTGCCCTACTGCTACACAGAGCGCTGTTCACGTGTTTATTCAAACTTTATTAATATAGAACGTGTTGCATGTCCAAATTGCACCAAATCAGACACTGCATGTCCTTGGGTCCCCAGAAATACACCTGGCAAGTGTGAAGTAGATCGGACGAACGGTTGTCAAGATAGGATATGCGAAACTCACACACACTCACAGAGATTGCATGCACTGAATGTGAATAGGTTAATCCTCCAATAAATATCAGGCCCTGAATGGTTGCCGGATCTCTAACAGTAGCAGGGAGTGTTGTGTGTACACATAAAAGGCGGGTGCCAAATAAAAAGCAGTCTAAATCCATATATTCATAAATTAATTCATTCAGAGAAATGATGAAATGTTGCATGTAGTGCAACACACTGACATGTTTATATCATTACCATGAATACAATTGGCATGCAAGCTGTGAAATTCATTGTGCAAACATAAACTGTTTCGATCACTGCATTGTTCCTGTGTGTTCGTCAGTACATGGCACAATGTCATTTTTGATCAACTTTTGTTTGTTTTTTTATTTATTTATTTTTACTTTTTATTTATGCCTTTTCATACTGTATATATAGACAAAACAATCAGCAACATGTATAAACAAAAATTTTGTTTATACATGTTGTTTGTTTTTTTAAATTCAGTGATGCTGTATTTTTGCAAGACTACTGCTCAGTAATTGAGTCTAAACATGCAGCATGCAGTACTGAACATTGTAAGTCACTTCCCTGTACTGTACTATCTATTGTAATGTGACGCTTCACTTCCGTATAATATAGGACACTGTCTGAGTCTGTTGTTGTTCTCATGGTCTCACCTCATGTATGGCTGCTCACAGTAGTACCAGGTGATTTGGGGTGCGGGGAACCCCTGTGCCACACAGCGCACCTGTCCGTCCACCGGGCCCTCGTGAGATACAATCGCAGGTTTACCTAAGGACAGTTGGATGTTAGAAGACATCAGCTGAGAAACAATCAACGACAAGTAGAAGATATTATAATCTAACGCATTCTGTTCAAACATTTTATTTTTAACACTGATGGGGGTGTAGATAACTGCAGGGTGAGGCGGGGATGGAACAAAACCCCATTTTCACACGTCACTCACTAACATTTAAGCTATGTGGAGTAATTCACTATATGGCTTCAGGGATCAGAAACCCTTTAAAAAAATCTATGCTACAACTTACTGATTACAAAGACCATAAATGACTGAGTGGCTGTTGCGTCGCCATTGGTGGATTGGAAGGTGTAGACTCCTCCCTCTGACATTTTCAGTCGCACCAGCCTCAGCTCACTGCTATATCTGAACATGTAAACAACAAAATCAAAATTACTTTTTCAGATCAATTGCATGAATGCTTTTCAATCATAGTGAAAACATACTCCGTTAGTTCAATGCAAGTATCAAATTGTAAATCAATTATTGAATGAAGAGGTCATGTCATGTCAGCCTCCTCACAAACGCCTGTGTAAGAATATGTTAGCATTCAGCGTGGGCTACAAAAGCATTATGCTGAACATGCAGCATTAGTAAATATTAATGAAGGTTTCTATCTGCAACACGGAGGCCATACTGTATATGTTTCATGGTTAAGTTCTCTATAAGCCAAATGTATTCTCACGGTTATAAAACACAGAACTCCATTTCACTAGAGCGCCCTGGGGTGTTAATGAATTTCGACTGCATTATTCAGGCAGCTGTGACGTGTGTGGCTCGCATATTGCTGTAGGGAAGGCTGGTTGTCACAGTAAGGTGCAACCGCCACCTCCACTGACCTAAGGCCAACTCGAAACTTAAGGTGTTAAATTTCAGTGAGAGGGTGTAATGGGCACATGCATCAGCGTGGTTGGCCCAGGGCGAGCAAACACGGAGAGAGTGTGTGTTTGTGTTTGTGTACCTGTGTGCATTGCTGTGTGTGGTGATGACATGGTCTGTTGTGTTCTTTAAGGCTTCCCCCATGAAGCTCCAGGAAAAGGAATGGGGCTTTGGGTAAGCCTCCATATCGACGTTTAGGGACAGGCTCTCCCCTGAACGCACGTGGATGCTGCTGTTCTCTCTGGGGGATAGGCTGATGAAGCCTTTAGCTGAAAAACAAAGACGTTGACATTCTCAAATGGTTTAGAGGAGGGAAGTTATTGGACTGGATGATTTTGGCAACACAGGTGACTAATCAACAACTCAGAAGGTCACGGCACATCCTAACACGCATGGTATGAAGGCAACTACGATGTTGAAAGACCCAACAACACTTCAACATTCAATATCACCCCCCCCCCCTTTTTTTCAAATTGTAGACTACCACATGCTTCCTCCGATACATGTGCAGTCACCAGATGCCATGCAGGCGCCTCCTGACCGACCAGAGGGGGCACTAGTGCAGTGACCAGGACACCTAAATCTGACTTCCCACCCGCAGACACTACCAATTGTGCCTGTATGGACATCCGACCATCCGGGAGGTAACACAGGGGCTCGAACCCGCGACCCTCCTGTTGGTAGACAGTGCATCTACCGCTGCATTACCCGGACGCCAACATTCAATACCTATGTACCATGGGAGAGTTAATATGCAGGAGATCGATACATGTACTTACCATAAACATCCAGCCACACTGACTCCGAGCTGACCCCCTTCTCGTTCTGAGCTTCACACTGGTATCTCCCAGTGTCTTCTGGTCTGGCTGTAGCGATGGTCAGGGTGACGCTGCGCACGTGGGTGAAGGGCTCAGTCAGGATGCGTGAAGCGCTGTCAACCTTTGCTGGTTGCTGTGGATACCAGACGGCACCCTGTCAACGCCCAGAGATCTCTAGAGATTAACCACGTCTGCTTGTCTATCCTCACCAAGCACACAAATACAGTCAGAGCACATGCACAAACACACGCGCGCCTACATGGCATGGAACACATGTAGGCCTACGCTCACACACGCACGCATGCACGTGCACACAAACACGCACGCACGCACACGCACACACACACACACACACACACACACACACACACACACACACACACACACACACACACACACACACACACACACACTCATGCACACATACACATACAGCCAAGATCCTGAAGCTTAGGCAGCATTAACTTTGAGCCTCATCTTATCATTTTCCCACACAATTTCTGGACAGGATAGAAGATTTTGACACTTCCATACAAGCAGATACAAGTGTTCTGCTGTTGTGTCTTTCTCCTCCACCCTCACTGTTCTGTTGTGTCTCTCTCCTCCACCCTCACTGCTCTGTTGTGTCTCTCTCCTCCACCCTCACTGTTCTGTTGTGTCTCTGTCCTCCAACCTCACTGCTCTGTTGTGTCTCTCTCCTCCACCCTCACTGTTCTGTTGTGTCTCTCTCCTGGACCCTCACTGCTCTGTTGTGTCTCTCTCCTCCACCCTCACTGCTCTGTTGTGTCTCTCTCCTCCACCCTCACTGTTCTGTTGTGTCTCTGTCCTCCAACCTCACTGCTCTGTTGTGTCTCTCTCCTCCACCCTCACTGTTCTGTTGTGTCTCTCTCCTGGACCCTCACTGCTCTGTTGTGTCTCTCTCCTCCACCCTCACTGTTCTGTTGTGTCTCTCTCCTGGACCCTCACTGCTCTGTTGTGTCTCTCTCCTCCACCCTCACTGTTCTGTTCTGTCTCTCTCCTGGACCCTCACTGCTCTGTTGTGTCTCTCTCCTCCACCCTCACTGTTCTGTTGTGTCTCTCTCCTCCACCCACACTGTTCTGTTGTGTCTCTCTCCTGGACCCTCACTGTTCTGTTGTGTCTCTCTCCTCCACCCTCACTGTTCTGTTGTGTCTCTCTCCTCCACCCACACTGTTCTGTTGTGTCTCTCTCCTGGACCCTCACTGTTCTGTTGTGTCTCTCTCCTCCACCCTCACTGTTCTGTTGTGTTGCTCTCCTCCACCCTCACTGTTCTGTTGTGTCTCTCTCCTCCACCCTCACTGTTCTGTTGTGTCTCTCTCCTCCACCCTCACTGTTCTGTTGTGTCTCTCTCCTGGACCCTCACTGCTCTGTTGTGTCTCTCTCCTCCACCCTCACTGTTCTGTTGTGTCTCTCTCCTCCACCCTCACTGTTCTGTTGTGTCTCTCTCCTCCACCCTCACTGTTCTGTTGTGTCTCTCTCCTGGACCCTCACTGCTCTGTTGTGTCTCTCTCCTCCACCCTCACTGCTCTGTTGTGTCTTTCTCCTCCACCCTCACTGTTCTGTTGTGTCTCTCTCCTCCACCCTCACTGTTCTGTTGTGTCTCTCTCCTCCACCCTCACTGTTCTGTTGTGTCTCTCTCCTCCACCCTCACTGTTCTGTTGTGTCTCTCTCCTCCACCCTCACTGTTCTGTTGTGTCTCTCTCCTCCACCCTCACTGTTCTGTTGTGTCTCTCTCCTCCACCCTCACTGTTTTTCACTGTATTAAAACCAAAGCAAATTCTGAAGGAGGCTATACTGACGCTGCCACATGGTATGTGACACAGAACCATCTGTGAACTCATCCTTGGACATTACTTGGAAAAGGGCAGCACTTTCAAAAAAATACTTGGCAGGTGATTGGATGCACGATCTGTCTATCACTTCAACTTCAACCACTAAGGACAACATCGTCCTTCCTCAGACACTGATTGGTCAGCACCGCTGGTTGTCCGACTCACAAAATTTGCATGTTATAGCAAATTGGACTATTGGCCTTGGCAGAAGTCTGCACTCTCCGAGTGCACTTCTAGTTATGGTCAGTTTTTCAGTTTGCAAGAACACCCAACTAAGGTTTTACTTCGTTTCGAACTCAAGCTCTCACTAGTGCCTTAAACGCTGCAACGCAGCCCTAAAGGCACTAGTGAGAGCTCTCGTTCTCACTCGTAAAACCTGGGTTGTAGCACAACCCTAACGTTTTCTGTTAACTGTGACTGAGTGCTTCCTAGTATAATTGTAACGTTCTAACATTCCAGAAAAACTGAGAGTTGGAAAAAACAAACAGTGGCAAATCCTCAGGACAATCCATCAAGGACTTTCCAACTAATCCCTATGGTGCCAAGGCAGACAGATCAGATCCAGACAGCACAGCACAGAGCCAAGCACAGATCAGATCCAGCACAGATCAGATGCAGACAGCACAGCACAGAGTCAAGCACAAATCAGATCCAGCACAGATCAGATCCAGACAGCACAGCACAGAGCCAAGCACAGGGAAACAGGTTCTCACCGATCC
>NC_139632.1:21828565-21841065 GCF_964638095.1 Poromitra crassiceps
GTCACCCTGGCAGCGCAGGCTGAAGGGCGTGTTGAGCGCCACCACAAGGTGGGGGTCGATGGGGGTGATAGTGGGCCTGGTGTTGCCTGTGAAATAAATAGGGCAAGTTGTGAGAAAATGGCATACAAGAAGGGATTTTACTGGATAGCAAAATATAGCACTAACACTTGACTGAAAAGATCATGCATGATCATCATGGCCTCTTCTGAAATATAGGCCTAAAAAACTGCTTTTGAAAATCATCAGACTGAAGGCTTAACTGAAAGCTTTGAAACATTTTCTGACTAGTCTTAACTTTAAAAGTGAGACAAGCTCCATCTAGGATCTAAATGGTATGGTGTAACCAAAGACGATGGGATTTCAAGCAAGACAGGCCAACTTCAACTCAGTTCCGGTCATTTTGGCATGCACATTTTGCCCATGGAATATCTTAGTTTCAACTGTATTGAGCTAACAAGGGGCAGCTTTGTCTTTATAGCCTATGTGTGGTTTGTGTGGAGTTTGGGAACTCATGGTGATCTCTATTTCAAGTTAGCTTGCTAGATCAGCACTAACCCCGCTTCACCAGGCACAGTCCTCTCACAACACTTCAGGGGACAGGTGACCATGTGAGCATTTGGGAGACTTGCTGCTACCATCTATCTAATAATTGGAGGCGCATCTGTCTGTCTGTCTGTCTGTCTGTCTGTCTGTCTGTCTGTCTCTCTCTCTGTCCTTCGCGTATCTCGAGAACCGTTGGTCGGATCGACTTGAAACTCGGGGGGTGCGCTGATGGCGACCCGACGGAGGGCGGTGCCCTGTTTCCGTGCGATTGGGACGCGAAACGCGTTCGATATTTGAATATTTGTCTTCAGTTCTGCTCCTTCAGTTCTGCTCCTTCAAGCCCTAAGCCGCAGCCCCAGCTTGACACTAAAGGCTGCTTTATGCTCACCATGCCGTGAAGGGCGCGGGGGTGGAGCGAGGGCCGAGGCGCGTCAAATGACGAAAATTTGTTGGCCGTGGTTATTCGCTACCTCCGTTGGGCGCTCACCGTGTGCCAGATTTTTTTTCTCACAGCGCGACCAACGCACGGCTTCTCTCCAAACATGGCCGCTTTCAAGCCACTGAGCCCTGAACACTGAGCTGTGTTTTCCCCACATTTCTTGACCCATGTGGTAGGCTATAAACTTTGATTTGCAACTGTTCGTTTTTAGTCATTTCACCAAGTAAATGTGTTGTGTTGAGAGCATGATTTGAGAGAGATTAAAAGCAGCACAGAGTAGGCTATCAGGGCTGAGAACTTAAAACGGCTTTCAATAAAACAAGTTTGGTGATTCATTCATGTGCTGATGTACGGTCGTTTAAGAGTGAAAGCGCACTCAGTACTGCACATAATAGCGTTTCATTGCGACTTTTCACGGGGTGTTCTCACTATTTACCATTGTACAATACATGCTGATCACTTGGCTGATCATTTAGTATAATATCTGCCCCAGCGCAAGGTCCGCACGGTGACTCGCAGAGACTCGCGGAGCTCCACCCCCACGGAGCTTGCTCAAGTATAATGAGCCCTTAATGAGAGTAAACACAGGGTCGTCACTTTAACGACCACCTAAAGTAAACAGAGGAACGACCCTGTCGTTAACTAAGTCAACATCGAGTCCTCGGGGCATACTGTAACACAAAAAATGGGTAGTTACTGAGGAACGAGTAAGGAACGAACCATTAGTTCATGAATAGTTAATGATTAGTTCATGAGTAGTTGATAGGTAGTTCCTTAATGGTATAGTTACTTAAGAACTGACCATTAGTTACCATGTTAACGAACCAGTAAGTAATGATTACTTCCCTAAAAAAAATATTTTTTTCATTTGTTTTCATTCACTAGTTCATTAATAGTTAATCGGTAGTTCCTTAAAGCTCCTTAATGGTGGTTACTTAAGAACTGACCATTAGTTCCCATGGTAGTTACTTAAGAACTGACCATTAGTTACCATGTTAACGAACCAGTAAGTAATGATTACTTCCTTAATTTTTTTTTTTAATATTTCACTAGTTGTTAAGTAATGGTAAAGTAAGCAGGAAGTAATGGTGTATTCCTTAATAACTACTCAGTAAGATGTACTGCTTTACTTGAGGGGGCACAAACATGTTAAGTAATGGTAAAGTAAGCAGGAAGTAATGGTGCATTCCTTACTAACAACTCTGTAAGATGTACTGCTTTACTTGAGGGGGCACAAACATGGGAACTAATGGTAAAGTAAGCAGGAAGTCATGGTGCATTCCTTACTAACAACTCGGTATATACTATAGGAATACACCATTACTTCCTGCTTACTTTACCATTAGTTCCCATGTTTGTGCCCCCTCAAGTAAAGCAGTACATCTTACCGAGTTGTTAGTAAGGAATGCACCATTACTTCCTGCTTACTTTACCATTACTTAACATGTTTGTGCCCCCTCAAGTAAAGCAGTACATCTTACTGAGTAGTTACTAAGGAATACACCATTACTTCCTGCTTACTTTACCATTACTTAACAACTAGTGAAATATAAAAAAATAAAATAAGGAAGTAATCATTACTTACTGGTTCGTTAACATGGTAACTAATGGTCAGTTCTTAAGTAACTACCATGGGAACTAATGGTCAGTTCTTAAGTAACCACCATTAAGGAGCTTTAAGGAACTACCGATTAACTATTAATGAACTAGTGAATGAAAACAAATGAAAAAAAGTTTTTTTTAGGGAAGTAATCATTACTTACTGGTTCATTAACATGGTAACTAATGGTCAGTTCTTAAGTAACTACCATTAAGGAACTACCTATCAACTACTCATTAACTACTCATTAACTATTCATGAACTAATGGTTTGTTCCTTACTCGTTCCTCAGTAACTACCCATTTTTTGTGTTACAGTATTATGAAGTGTTACCCAGTTTCTGGAAGAAACGACACAATAGCATTTCCTTCACACCTTTTCCTTCACACCTTCTCCCTGTTTACATGAGCGCTGTTGAATTTTTAAATCGCCGTAATGTACATGCCAGGTCGCTAGGTGGCAGTGTGATCACCTTATTCTTTGCCCATACAAGGACGCTTCTGCATGACGTAATTTCGTAATCGTCTTTCCGGTTTTAAACACGGAAGTAGAGTACGCCTTCCGCAGTCATTTAGACTTGCCAAAAAGCTTTTTTCAAGTAAAAAAAAAAAAAAAAATGTTTTAAAGTTTTAATATTTGTCGGGTGAGAATGTAACATATATGTGACCAGTTTATTAGAATAACGCCTATTGGAGGCACTATCAAGGAGGTGCAGGGAGCTGAATTATGTGCAATTTGGCATAGCGCCACCTACTGGCAAGACAAAAAGCGCTTTATCTCCATAGCCATTCATCTGATCGACTTCAAACTTCAAACTCAGGGAGTGCGCATAGGGGGACTCAACGGAGTGCAGGGAGCTGAATTCTGTGTAATTTGGCATAGCGCCACCTACTGACAACACAAAAAGCGGTTTATCTCCATAGCCATTCATCTGATCGACTTCAAACTTGGTAAGTGTGCTGCTGGGAACCTGACATAGAGCAGTGCCGAATTTTGTGCAATTTGGCACAGCGCCACCTACTGGCAACACAAAAGGTGGTTTATCTTGAGAACCGTTCATCCGATTGACTTCAAACTTGGGGAGTGTGCTCCTGGGAACTCAAAGTAGCGCTGCGCTGAATTTATTGCAATTTGACATAGTGCCACCTGCTGGCAACACAAAAAGCAGTTTATCTCGAGAAACATTTGTCCGATTGTGACTTCAAACTCGGGGAGTGCGCTGCTCGGACCCCGATGGAGTGCGGTGCCGCATTTCATGCAATTTGGACTTATTCCAGGACTGTCTGTATGTCTGTCCTTCGCGTATCTCGAGAACCGTTTGTCGGATCGACTTCAAACTTGGCTTAGCCTTAGGGGGACCTGACAGAGTGCAGTGTGTGTTCGGGGGGGAAGCGCCCACGGGGTGGTGCATGGGGGAACGGGCACTGCACTAGTTTGTTAGAATTGGCAGAGCCTGCAGTGACCCATCTATAGTAATATAATATCTATGGTGCATGTAACTTGAATGTTTCCCTCGCGGCTGTGACTGCAGGATGCTTCAATACATGAAATCTTGCAAGTGTCAAGTGCATTAGAAGGCCTTAAATTCAGACTATATCTTTACCATAGGGTTTGAACCCTCAACCTCTTGACATCCGAGCAGATCACTGTAATAATCGCAAGGCATTGAGCAGCATCGGCTGTGGATACAGAAGCCTCTCAGGTAATACATAAACAGGGCTGATATTACAGCGGAAATTTATTCTTCAGCATTTCATCTGTCAATCGTTAAATAGTGCAAAGAAAAGGAATGAGCGTGTGGGTGGGTGGGTGCTGGTGGGTGGGTGGGTGGTTTGGTTTCTGAGGGGGAGGGACCCTCAAGGTTGGATTTGCCAGATCCGTTGGTTAAATTTAGGCGGGGAACGTGAATGAGTAATGCTTGCCCCTCACTCAAAATCTACCAGCGAGGTGCCAGAGCAAGGTGCTCCAGTCCCACTTTCTCCAGTAGAGCCGATCATTATAGCAGAAGACTGTGGGCGGCTTGTAAATGTGTGTGCTAGGCTGCATGAGTGTGAAACATCAGGGTGCTGCTGAAACATGTGTTCAACAAACCTACCTTCAATAAAGATGTTAAAAATCATTGAAGCATTTAGTTTAAGTATGAAGTCATTGTCAAATTATGTCCCCTCCCACACAAGCCATTATTGACAGTCTTAGATTGTGACAGTCTTGAAGGAGACAATGTTGTAAAAAGGTGGTGTAACACTTATATATAGGCACTTTGGTGACTCATTTAAAAAAAATTAATCACAGATTAACAAACACAAGACTATCAACTTGCAAAGAGTGTTACTAATATGAATGATGACTCCAGTGTTTGCATAGCCTCTGGTTGTCTGTACCGAAATATTTGTGCAATGTGTGAAATTTAGTAAACATCAGGCTCATGGAGAGGAGACATTGCTGTTTGTTTAAGTAATGATATGATAATAAATGGAAGAGAGAAAAACAAGAAAAGAATGAGGTAGCTATATAGGCTACATAAATAGGCTTGAGGCAAACTGCATACCATGCGTTATATTGCATCATTATGACAGGTAAGCCTGTGTGCCTGCCACAGACATTCTGCCCTACCTCATGATAATGGCTGGGCGTAAACATCAACAGCAACCCCCTAAACCGATTTTAAAGTATAGGCTGTTAATATGGGCCAAACAAAATAAATCTCTTATCTACCATGGAAATAACGTCCACCTGACTCCAGCAGGATGTTCCAGCTATAGGGCAAGCAGCGAAAAGTTAAATAACAAGACAATTAGCACCCCCCCCCCTCCCCCAAGCCTATAGACTCCAGAGCTATGCCATAAAATATGCAATGGAAACATTCTAGTCATTAACCATTGCCAGAGTATAGCCAATTAAGAAGACCAAGCCAACCCTAATTGGGGAACAAATGTGACAGAATGTTCCAAAAAATGAGACATGGTGCCAGTTAAGTTACAGGCACGATGCAAAAAAAGCCTTGGATAGCTAATGTTAAATCAACTGGTCGTTTGCATGCTTCCCAGGAACTATCATCATTATTTCCATAATGACAGTTAAGGTGAGAGCGACTCTGCGCTGTCTCGAAGAAAACCACTCGAAACCTGTTCGAGTCGAGTTTACTTTAGGGCCTGGCAGAGAGGGGAGGAAGTCTGAAAAACTGTGTAGCCGAATATCTGTCAATTGTTTACTTCATTGTGTGATTACCTTTTGCGAATGCTGCCCTCAGCTCAGAATAAAATGAATTATTGAGAGGAGCGCAACTTGGCACCCAGTTCACAAATATCCAGTTTCCTCATTAGGTTTCACTTTAGGTTGGGTTGTCAATACTACACCACTTGCTAGGATAAGAAAACTGTTGAGAAATGAAGCTAAATAAATAAATAAATAAATAAATAAATAAATAAATAAATAAATAAATAAATAAATAAATAAATAAATAAATAAATAAATAAATAAATAAATAAATAAATACAATGGGGCATGCTTATAAGCTATATGGAGCAAGCACTGTTGAGGTAGGTTTAAAATCAATATAGGCTAAACACGTATAATAAGGACTACTGCGCGCCTGGGTCATCAAAAGGCAACTTTGCCGATCATATCCAAGGTAAAAAGGCAACAAGTGGCTCTGTATTGATGCGAGTATTAATTATCAGCAAGCTTACCTGGATGGAAGGTTAACTGTAAACAGACAGAAAACAGTATCCAGTGGTATTCCATAGTTATAATTCCATGGGTCTAGCTGTAAAGGTGCGCCTGTGCCTTTGTGGTTGAGGTGCGCCGAGCGCGTCTGAGTTGTGGGAAGTTGACTGCGGTACAGGCGCACTTATGATGCTACTGTAGGTTACAGTCCGCAGCAGGCAGCGCTGTCGCCTATCCAAACATGCTGTTCTGGCGGAGCACGCCAGGGTCCAGGGACAGACAGGTATCACCGAGACGCAGGCGACAACAACATGTTTATAGCCCTACTGGAGGAGGCAGCGGGTCACGCACACACGCTGCTGCACTAGAGGGAGGTCCATAAACCTGTTTGGACCTCCCAACAAGAAGTTCACAGGCAGGCAGGCATATCACGTCACTGATACAATTAGCCTATAGCCCTATTATTACTTTTTCATTTCACCATTTATCACTGCAAGTGCATTAATTGAATATTCAGGATATAGTGTAGCTTAATTTACCATGTAGGCTAGAAGATGCTACACATTCCCCTGGAAGTGAACTACTTTCAGCATGTCATTATCTATCCTATATCAAGGATGAAAAACATGTTTCAGCATCACAGTTCTGAATACCTACCACTCAGCAACATTCAAATGTAACCTGTAAAGTGACATTAGTTACATCAGTGGTTTTCAAAGTGGGGTTTGGGGACCCCAAGGGGTCCCTGAGTGGGTTCCAGGGGGTCCCCAGTAAAAAGAAATAAGAATAATTTATTTTCACTCTAAATAACACGACAGGATGTAAGATGCATATATGACACATATTCACTTTCACTTCTTTCAAGCTGGTCATCGTGCAATTTGCCTGGGATAGAAAAGTCAAGCAGCTTCATAAGGGAGAGATTGGGGGGAAATCAAAAGAGAACAGTATCTCTACCACCACATTTCTTTTACATGACTTTGGCTTTGAATGTTGTGATAAATCCCCTCCTGTAGCCGCACACGAGTCCTGCAGCTATACACATATTTCTTAGTGATATTATATCTTTAGGATGATCAGATTTAACATTGAATTCTTCTATTCCTAGACAAGACTCCTGCCATCTGGCATGGTTTCCCCCATGGATGGTATGAGCAACCTGGATGCCACATGCCCACATCCTTAATGTGTTTGCTATTTTTCTGTTTATTCAAAGCCAACTCGACATTTGTGTAAAACATGCTGCCCATATTTTAAAATTGCCACAGCATACTCAAATGTATATGCACCATGCACTCATGGCTCAATAGATTTATTCTGCCATCTAATATCTCCCAGAATCAGCTCTGATGACTTGAGCACCACAGACCACTCTTAAAGGCTCAGATGGCTCACGCACTGAAACCAAATATCCAATTTAACTACCTCAAAGCATTAACTCCTGTAAAAGACCCATAAATTATCACATATTGATTTTACCATTTACATAAATGTATTTTAGAGTAAGAGGGAATTATTTTTGTCTATACCTCATTTTATAGTCAAATCCACAAAGTTCAACTTGACACTTCCAAATATTTTGCTGCAGATTTGTTATTATTGTGAACATCTCCTAGTATGACTTTTAAAGGATTATAGGGAAGGTGCGGCTCCAGAACCTATTGGGCGGGGGGGGGGGGGGGGTTTAATAAAATACCTTGTGTTATTTTCACTGGCAAACCCAAACATTATTTATTAAGGAGAAGCGAGAACGGCTACCTCCTAAAGTTAGAAAACCAACAACCAAGACTAGTGTGAAGTGCCAAACCAAGCTTGAGCAATTGAATTTGTGAACTCAAACAAACCAATGTGCTATGTGATACAGTACTGATATCACTTACAGACTGAAAAATGTACCCGTGTTCCCAGAAATCACCATGCCCACCTTCTTTTTCTAATTTGTTCTCATAGCTGGAGGCTATCGTTCTATTATATATTAAAGAATAGAGCATCTCCACTTTCTTACATGCCAGATATTACTGTAATGGAGTCTGAACAATATAAGGACGTAAGCAAAGTTGAAAATTAGTGGTTTTCTCTTAACTGTAATCAGTACACCTTCTCCAGCAACAAAAAGGCAAAATAAGATGTCATGTTTTCTATTCTATTATTTTCTATATGTTGTCTTCTTCCCTCTATACCTCAAAAACACAGTTTGACTTTGTCTCAGTCCACACAACAAATGCCTAAGGTGATATAACAATAAACACTAAACTCCTCACATGACTCTGAGTGTGTGTGTGTGTGTGTGTGTGTGTGTGTGTGTGTGTGTGTGTGTGTGTGTGTGTGTGTGTGTGTGTGTGTGTGCGTGTGCGTGTGTGTGTGCCTGTGTGTGTGTGCGCACGCGCATGTGTGTGCGTGCGCTATACACATGATGGAAGAGAGCATGCCAAATATATGCAGTAATATGCCTTCAGCAGCAGCAACAGACCAACCAGCCCGCTGCCATCAGTGTCTTGCACTGTGTAGTAAGGTAGTGAGACACATAAGCTGCCAATCATAAGCTAATCATTAATTAATCAAGTAGGCCTGTTCAAATACTACTTAACAGCCATATTGAATCTTTGGTGTTTGTTTTTCCTTCATATTTAAGACAACACTAGTCTCACAGTAGCTGGAAGCATGCTGATGTAAGACTTTGGGTCCGTGAGACTAAGACAACACTGACTTAAATAACATTGTGCTCTCAAAGATATTCAAGATGAAACCTTATTATACTGTGGATGTTGCAAGCTTGCATGCAAACCTGCGTCACAAGGAGGGATGCTTTGTGCTTTTTTCATTTTCTTTTCTTTTTCTTTTTTCCTTTTGGAACGTCACCACCTACAAGTTTTTTGGTGGACCGAACTCACAAAAATAGTTAGATTTTTTTTTTTTTTTTTTTGAGAATGCATTTATTTTCTACAAAGCCAAACAGTCATTATGGGAACCCATGCCTAATTCTTCTTCTTCTTCTTCTTCTTCTTCTTCTTCTTCTTCTTCTTCTTCTTCTTCTTCTTCTTCTTCTTCTTCTTCTTCTTCTTCTTCTTCTTCTTCTTCTTCTTCTTCTTTTCTATATTCCCGGTAGAGAAGCAGAGACTTTTCTGGATGTTTAGGCTAGTAACAATGAGCTGGCCCCAAACATCTGTGTTTCACAAGAAAACGTATAAACATAACTATCTTGATCATCATCCATCCAGCCTGAAGAAAGGTTTGCCTTATTGAGAGTCAGTACCGTACAGACAATTGCTTGGGAAACAGTCTTTTTTCTTCAAAGGGTCATGAGGACACAACACTTAAAGAGTATGGAGAGGGCCTAGGCTGTAATTCAGAGCTGGCTGGGTCACTGATTCCCAGACCGCCTCCTTCCAAAGATCAAAGTAGCCTTTAGGTACCTCTTCCTGCCTCTTCTCTGCAAAGCAAAAAATGCTGAGTAACACTTTATTTGGATAGTCCGCCTACAGGGAGTCTACAGAGTATTTGTAACATTTCATTTCAACAGCTTATTAGTTGACATTGACTGTTCAACAGATTATCTATAGAGTCTATGTGACAATTCATGAGCATATCTACATATTAGACTATAGGTGTAGGTGTGTGGAACGGGAGGCAAACAGAATCTGTTTGTTGAATCTCAACTAATAAGCTGTTAAAACAACATCTACAGACAAAGACAAACAGTTGAGTTGTTGAATGTCAACTAATGTCAACTAATACGGGGTTAAAATGTTACAAATACTCTGTACACTCTTTGTAGGCGGACTATCCAAAAGGTGTTACTAAATGTTATCCAGAAACACTGGCACACATCAGGTGATTTTTGTGCGGGCCATGTCTCCTCCAATATTTGCATATAAACATGCCATAAAATTTGGGAGACAGTTTGATAAGAACAGATTGTCAAATGGATCATGAACAATTCTTATTTAGTCTCGCTCCAGGGAATTTCCCATGTAATACTATCACATCTGCATGCAGGGAGACAAAAGACAGAGAGGGAATAATGTTGTGGATGTGTTGGGATTATTTTTGGCAAAATGAAACATTAGAAGCAACTCATGATGATAAATAGTCAGGACAGTTTCATTCTGTGTAGGACATGAGAGTTGTTCCTTATAGATCCAGTGCAGTGAGAATTGCATTTCTCAATGTCATCTTATAATTGTAAAATAACACAGGACTTATTAAAGGGATATGCCAACATTTTTTGGAGCTTTGCCTATTTGCCACATTGTCGACAGTAAACGGAGAATGTGGATGCCTTTATCGCCAGAGCTACTTAGCTAGCTCTACATACGGTGTGAACGGTACAGCTGCCTACTCCCCCGTTCAGTCGCCCAAAATACACATTGCAACAGTGCCAGAAACACTCACATGTTGTGACTCGTGTATTCACCATGCAATGATGATGATGATGAAAACGGTCATTTTCGAAGTGAATCCACAAACCGAGATCTAACAAAGATTAACCAAACTAACCAAGAGTAACTGAAGTTACTTCCTCGTTTGCCATGAGGCGCTGCACACACCGCATGCGCCTGTGTACAGCAGGTTTCGCAGCATAGAATTAGTGAAGCCTTTGAAATGGAGAGGTGATTGAAACTGCAACCTGCAAACTGAGCATCTGAGAAGTTTGAATGAATGAAGAATTGTGGTTGGGATGCTTTCTGTGACATACTAACTTTTAAGATGTTTACCTAACACCCTTTTGTAGAATGGAGGCTATAGGTTGTGTGGTATCAGTTTATTGTGCTAGTGGTGCACATTGAAACTAAATACAGTATCTGTCACCCGTCTCACTCAGACTCCGAGAGCATCAAATACCGCAGCTTTGTCATGCACGCACCTTGTGTGTCGCACGTTAACGCACATGCACCCTTGTGCGTCACCCTGGGCACGGTGACGCTAATCACATGACCTTGCTTTCTTGGAAACCAGGTGGAGAATTCAGAGAAACGAGGTCTGTGTAGCACGGCTGGAGGCTGGAGGCTGCAGCCTTCCAGCCCCTCTCTTCGGCCTCCAGCCTCCCTCCCTATAGAGGCTAGCCAGGGAAGAAGGTCAGGCGGCTGCCAAGAGCTTCGACCCCAGTCCTCGCGATGGGGGTGGACTATTTGTTGCTGCAGATAACCCATATCCAAACCCGAACCCCAACCAAGTGGCTACCAGCAGTGTCTAACCCCAACCCCACTGACCTTTGCCTAACCCAAACCCCCCTCACCCACCTGTGCCTCACCGCAACCGTGTGCGTCCAAACATGAGGCACAAGGGTCCCGTGCGCGTTAACCATATTTGACGCCCTCGGAGTGAGAATGTGTTGCATCTGTGGGATCCATTCTAAGATATATTCTGTGACATGTGAACCTGTTTGATCTGTGCATGCTTGTTCCTCATCTCTATTGTCCATGCCCACTCCACTATGAGCTCAGTATTGATGAACTGGCCATGTAGACTGACCTTGCCTGACCAGTCAAGCCCAGCGGCATCATAAGTGTACATGGGTAATATAATAGCACTATTCAATAAGGCACAAGGGGAAGCAGAGAGGGAGAGGGCTTGGGTTAGGGTACTGAAGCCTGTTATAACTTGCATGTGATTCAGTCAACAACCCCTTAGGAGCCTTCAACTCCGTACCAGATTCTCATATCACAACTAGCCATTGTTCTACACCATGTTGGAACAGTATCAAATTTGTTTTATACATCCGCGAAGACAAGCGGCAAGAGTTTGTTTACAACAGAAAGTTGGAAACATATAGTCGTTGCGGGCTATCACATGAACGCAAACATCATCAGTAGCAGACAGAAATATTTGCTGTTCTCTCTTTTTGGACAAGAATGATAGGGCCATTCTTGGCATTCTTGTTGAGAAAAGAAAAGTAGATAGACACCATTAAAGCATACGATAAGGCAAAAATACTGTTTGGAAGACATTCTTCAACACACAGTTTCTCAGAGTTTTTCATTACTGTATATCAGAAGAAGTCATGTCAAAAGATTTGTTTTTGTTTATTATTATTAATTTGAGACTGCAGTATATGAATGAAAGCGTTTAATCACAGCAGCCATGATCCTGTGACCCCCCCCCCCCCCCCCCCCCCACACACACACACACACACACACACACACACACACACACACACACACACACACACACACACACACACACACAGTTCCCAGGACCTCCTACTCGGAACCTGTCTTTTAAAAGGGGTTTGGGGGAGGTGAAAACGTATCA
>NC_139632.1:21843565-21866065 GCF_964638095.1 Poromitra crassiceps
GATGACATGTTTGATGAGTGGAGCATGCCTGAGCGCTGCCTGAACTAAATCACTAAAGCTACAACATGACTGGCATTGCCATGCTGTCTAATGTGCCAGGTGACTCATCTACACGACCAAGGCCAGTTCATAAAGTCCTAAACCATCCAAGGCAAATGGATGAAGTTGCTCTTGGCTGAGAAGTTGTTATATGTTTGGTTCACACACCACTCAGATGGTCATGGTTTGAAAGAATCTGGGAGAGAGGGACAATGTACTTGGTCAGCTGGCGACTCCAGAGAGTATATTTCTGTCAGTCATATGAAAGGAGCGTATCATCCCCCCTAAGCCTTAGGCTCCTACAGCCCACTGACACAGCCCACTGCCACTGGTCACATGAATAGAAGAGTGCCACCCCCGGGCCATGGCTACAAATTTGGAAAAGCACATGACTACTACACAGGCTCAGCAGCACGTAAGAGCATACGCATCTCACACACACACACACACACACACACACACACACACACACACACACACACACACACACACACACACACACACACACACACACACACACACACACACACACACACAGGCGCCATGCTAACATACCATCATGAACATACACAAAGAACGCATAAAGACAAAAAAAAAAAACAGATCTAAAAACACACACATTCACTCCACCACACACACACACACACACACACACACACACACACACACACACACACACACGCACACACACACACACACACACACACCCATGCATGCATGCACACGCGCACACACACACACAAACACACGCCGAATTGCTTTGAGTAAACATTTCCGGCTCCAGGTCAAATCCCCAGGGTCCTCGAGACCCACAGTCATAACACGGGGGAAAGGGACAACTATAAAAAAATAAGACAAACAGTTGTCACTGTGTGCAGATCTGCCCCATGATGCCTGTGTGTCTTCCCGGGAGTGGGGTAGGGGGTGCGTGGGGTAGGGGTGGGGGCAGGCCCAGCGCCACGAGGGGGCCTAAGGGGGCTTAGCCCCCTCAGTTCAATTTTCGGCCCCCTCACTTGAAAAAAAAAAAGAATAGTTAATCTATAAAGGCCAGTTAGGCAATGTTTGTACCTGACATGTTTAGGCTGCTGTTTCTGCAGTCTTCATCAAATTTGATCAGTTTAAGTTGATGTAGGCTACCCCCTGTAAACATAGCTCTGTTGTTTCAGAATTGGCAGGGAAGCGCTATTTGCTGTGCTTTGGTTGTCACAAGGTGTCAGAGATGTAGCTATTTATTAAATTTGAACCTATGAACCCTTGAACCTCTATTAATGCCTTAATCTGCTGCTGTGAAATAAATGTTTTATTTGATTTTGAATAGTAGTCTTTCTTTAGTTGTTATTGCGCTTTTCAGAGGTTATTATGGTTAAAAAGTCCAGAAATAGGCATAGCGGGTATATAACCTATGTTTTATGATATAAAAATATCATATAAAAAATAAAAAAAATAAAAAATCAGCCCCCTCGCCAGTTATAACAGCCCCCTCAGTCATTTCATCCTGGCGCCGGCCCTGGGTGGGGGCAGCATGGCGTCTTAGCTATAGCTGGTTAACTGACAGAGGTCAGAGGATGTGTGACCCGCTGCCTGGGTGTGTCAGTCTGCTTGGCTTATTTGTCCACTACCAGTGGCAGGGGGGCAGACAGGGCAAAGTGAGTCAGTGCCAACCATCCATCAGAACTGGGGAAAAGTGTAATATGAGAAGTATACTGGGCACATGAATGTTTAAGTATACACTATGTGGCTGGAGTGGTATAGGGAACCATGGAACTGAATAGCAGGGTGTCTTGTATCCAACAGTCACCACCAGACCAATACCAAAATGAATGATCTTTTTGTAAAACCGTGTAGTTTATTTCTCATATCTTGCAGTGTCTACATGCTTTTCCCCTTCCGTCTCCTTTTTTAACCTTATTTTGTTAATGTATGTGTTTTTTTCTACCTTTGTCATTAGCTCTCAATGCTAGCTTTGTGTTTCTGTATCTTATGTTGCTTTATTTTACTTTATCTCTTTTTTAATGTATTTAATAGTTCCCTTGGTGCCTATAAATCAATAAATAACCCCTATAGGCTCGGTATTTGACCTGTGGGGGCCTCTATTTTGATTAATTTCAGTTCCATGGTACAGTATCCCAAGAACATTAACATACATTTTTTATGAGCTGAGGTTTATGACATCTGGGCACACAGAATTTATATAAGATTGATATAAAATTAATATTACGGTTGCCAAACAGATCTGTGTGTGTGTGTGTGTGTGTGTGTGTGTGTGTGTGTGTGTGTGTGTGTGTGTGTGTGTGTGTGTGTGTGTGTGTGTCTGTGTGTGTCTGTGTGTGTGTGTGTGTGTGTGTGTGTGTGTGTGTGTGTGTGTGTGTGTGTGTGTGTGTGTGTGTGTGTGTGTGTGTGTGTGTGTGTGTGTGTGTGTGTGTGTGTGTGTGTGTGTGTGTGTGTGTGTGTGTGTGTGTGTGTGTGTGTGTGTGTGTGTGTGCGTGTGCGTGCATGCGTAAATCATGAATGGTTGTTTGATGGTGATAATTTTTAATCACTCACCTAAAAGCATGCAAAGATTAGACTGAAATATATACAAAATAAGTTGAACTCGGGTCTAGATTTTCTAGAATCTATGTGATTTCTGTAATTGAAAAAAATGTCAAGTCCTCCACAAGACAGGCAGATTGGTACCTGTGGTCTGAGTCTTGGCCTGCTCAGCCCCCCAACATACAGGCAATTTCGCTGGTAGATTCCCATATGCGAGAGCCCAAGTGTGAAGGGAAATGTCCGATATTGACTTACAGGTAATTTTCCGGTATGCATGTGGGAAAACGGCTATACAGACATAGAGCTAATAAAGAACAGAAGACTTGTGGCTGTTTTGACGTCTGCAGCACAGCAGCTTCAGAACACTTTGTGGCCATTAATTCAGCAAACAGCACTTGATGGTAATCAGGTGAGCATATTCACATGTCTGTTGTAACAGGATAAGAGATGACATTTAGGAAATGATAATTAAATAATAACCTGTGTGAAATATCAGCTATGTAGATGGACAGATCTGATATTTCAACAACTACTGTAAGATATCAGCCTGTTTGTTCCATTTATTTAATTGCCTTTCTTGTACGCTATCATTTGAAGCAAAGACTATAGAGCAAACACAAGGTGGGTTGGAGGCCTGTATACTTTCCCAGCCTAGAGCTGAGTCTCATATGATCCTGAAAGCATACCTTCTTCACAGTCATGAGTTAACAGTTTGTCTTCAGTTTGCCTTGCTGCAAGTTGAAAACAACAAGGCCTATACAATGACACAGCTGCAAACCAACAGAGATTAATGTTGTTAGGGTTAGGGTTAGGGTTAGGGGTAGGGTTAGGGTTAGGGTTAGTGTGTGTGTGTGTGTGTGTGTGTGTGTGTGTGTGTGTGTGTGTGTGTGTGTGTGTGTGTGTGTGTGTGTGTGTGTGTGTGTGTGTGTGTGTGTGTGTGTGTGTGTGTGAGAGAGAGAGAGAGAGAGAGAGAGAGAGTGTCATGTGTATATTTGTGTTTCGTAGTGTGTTTATAGTGTTTCATAGTGTTTTTCTTTTGACACAATCTTCACACAATGAGGATGCAGCAAAGGGTTAATACTTGTGTTTGTGTTGCCTCGCTTGTTGTGACTGCTGTTTATTTTCCTGCACTCGTGTGACAAATCAATGGCGGTATCTCTTACAGAGGTGCTGTTTAATCTGGATATGATGCCCCCTGTTAGACAAGAGCCTGGGAAGCCTGGGTCCGCAGAGAGGGGCTTGAAATGGGATACGGGCCTCGAGGACACATTGGGGCCGGGAGACACAATCCATTTTGCAGTGGGGCTGTCCAAACACCGTCCAGCCCAAGACGCACTCTCCCAGTGGAGCGGAGTATGGAGAGCGCATGGTCGGCCGCACGGCGTCGAGTTTCACCAAGGAGACTGATGTTACATATCAAACAAACCAAACAGATCACTAATCTAATTGTCTCACACTCACTCACGCAGCCAAAGATATCAAAATCAGATTCCCTCTCACTCTCATCAAGTAAAACACGATACAATCGAATTTCCCACAATCTCTTTCATGAGTTATGATCTGGTAAGGTCTCGCTCAGTCTTTCCATGTTGTTAAAAGAGATCTTTATTTTTCATTTTAAATCGAATCCCGTGTGAGTTAGGTTCTCAAAACATTTTGTAAATGCACCACAGGTTATTGGCCGGTCCATTCTTTACAAAGCATAGGCCTACAGTGTATTCAACCCTCATTAGCATTTCAAATCATTACGGTAATACTTCCTAAGCTAAGGTAGGGTCAACCAGAACAACCACGGGTTTCTTTTTCTTTATGCAACTTGCCCTGCAGTTGTTTACTATAGATTTGCTTCAGGCCACTTTTGACACAGTTGACATAGACCAGAGGCCATAGGCCGTAACACTCCGAGGCACCAACTACCCTGTGCATCTCATTGCATTTGCTTGAGGAATGAAACAAACTGGTGAACCATATTATGAGCAGCATCACATCTGAGCCCATAAATAAACCTGCATGTTGACACAGTTAACAGCCTAATCTGCATGTTCTTAGTGGGGGTGGACTCCACACAGAAAGGCCTTTTTGACGAAATAGCCCACCTGGGCCGCACGCATTGAAGACATGGGGGACACGCCCTCAGTGCCCACAGACACGCCCTCAGTGCCAACAGCATCCCAGGCAGGAATCGATCCCAGGACCTTCCAGCTGTGAGGCGACAGTGCCCTGAGCTGCTTAGGAACCTACAAGCAGGTCCTAACCGTACTCTCAAGAACGGCACCCGGATGGACAAGGCGGTTGAGATTTCTGTAGGGACAAACAAGGTGAAAGGATCTTCCTGCCAATAATTCCTCACCATGACAGAAATGATGAGCTTCTCTTCACCTTTGTCAGACGGCAGTTCCCAATCACAGATTGACTTCCTCATTTACCATCTACAAAGCTCAAGGGCAAGAGAATGAGTGTGTTGGCATCTACCTACCTCAGCCAGTGTTTGGCTTCTCCACACAGACTTCTCTACACAGCCTTCTCCACACAGCCTTCTACACAAAGCCCTCTACACACAGCCTTCTCCACACAGCCTTCTACACACAGCCTTCTCCACACAGCCTTCTCTACACAGCCTTCTACACACAGCCTTCTACGCACAGCCTTCTACACACATCCTTCTCCACACAGCCTTCTACACACAGCCTTCTACACACAGCCCTCTACACACAGCCTTCTCCACACAGCCTTCTACACACAGCCCTCTACACACAGCCTTCTCCACACAGCCTTCTACACACAGCCTTCTACACACAGCCTTCTCCACACAGCCTTCTACACACAGCCTTCTCCACACAGCCTTCTCTACACAGCCTTCTACACACAGCCTTCTACACACAGCCTTCTACACACAGCCTTCTACACACAGCCTTCTACACACAGCCTTCTCCACACAGCCTTCTCTACACAGCCTTCTCTACACAGTCTTCTCCACACAGCCTTCTACACACAGCCTTCTACACACAGCCTTCTACACACAGCCTTCTCCACACAGCCTTCTCCACACAGCCTTCTACACACAGCCTTCTACACACAGCCTTCTACACACAGCCTTCTACACACAGCCTTCTACACACAGCCTTCTACACACAGCCTTCTCTACACAGTCTTCTCCACACAGTCTTCTCCACACAGCCTTCTACACACAGCCTTCTACACACAGCCTTCTCCACACAGCCTTCTCCAGGTGAAAGCCAGCCAGCTGCATGAAAGTACTTATTGGAGGTGATGAGGAGGGACTAACAGACATTGTCTAAGGAGCTGCTGTAATTTCGCATTTTGAAGATCTTCATTGATGTTACATTGATGATCATTACAGTAAGACCTTTTGAGCTCATGGCATAACGTAATTAACACTCAACACACAAATTGGAATAAAATAGACAAGAAAATAACATAGTTTAGCTATGATACTGTATGACTAGCGTTACTACAGTATAGGACTTGAAGTGGGTGGGCGGCCTACAGTCAAACACGGAAGTAGTGCCTATAGAGCCTATTACTGTATAATTTTTTATTTCTTGTGTATGCTGGCACCTGGTAGTTTTGATATGCCTCGATATGCCTTGATATATGATGGCAGAGCAACTTTCTTATTGCATTTGGCTTGAAGCTGGCCATGGCCTTTAAATCTTTGGATGTAATTGTGGAAATAAATCTTGTATGGATGCACACCTCTGGAATAAACATCCATAAATACAGCACTTCGGTCAAACTTACAGTTATTTTATTGCTGCATCCTATCTTACAGAGCACAATGCTTTGCATGCTTGTCTCACGTTAGGCAAAGTTTATTGCATGGTGCATTTGTTTTCGTTATGGAGGGATCATCCCTATGACCTGCATGAGGAATTGTATTTTTCTTTGGGGAGAAAGGGTCCCAGGGAAAAGTTCCTGACACAATTGTTTCTTCTTACAGTAAATGAATGCAAAACATTTAGGAAATTATAATTCTGTCATATTTAGACGTAATAGAGGTCTCCCCTGCTCAGTGCCCTCTGCAGACCCCATTGGCGGAGTGGAATTCAGCCAAAACACTTCACTCTGCTTACTGCCTTCTTTGCTGACAGCTTCACTCTCAAATAATTCTCTGAGCCCCAATGTAAAAATGTTTTTCATTTTTTGCCCAGGTGCAATTCAAATGCCCAACAGCTACTCCAGCAGTTTATAGACATTTACTGTGTTGAAAAAAAAAGATTGGAAACTTTCAACTGCTGTTCCTTGGCAGGTGAGGGCAGATATATTTACTAACACCCTGAAGCAACAGTTTGGAATAGTGACTAAATATCATTACCAGTCCAACTCACACATACAGTGTAAGCTCCTCTTGGCTCTCGCTTGCAGCTTGTTTGCATCAGGTATTGACCTCTCTTTGTAGCAGCATAGGTCTGCCTTAAGGGTTTAGTTTGAGCAAATAGAAAGACATTGAAGCAAAGCTAAGCTAAGCAAACCTGTAAAACAAGCCTGAGATAGCTTACTGTATGACCAATACAAGATTAAAAAAAAAGTTGAACTGTAGAAATTTCCAGAGGAAGAAATTATAAGAATATAGCCTATTGATGTAATTAAAATACTTACTATTAACTGACAAAACTACAGTTTGTCTTTACCATAATCTATATGATTATTCTATGATTATCTTCCAGTAAAGATCATGTCACTCATTATTC
Organism: Poromitra crassiceps; assembly: GCF_964638095.1. Classification (NCBI taxonomy): domain Eukaryota; kingdom Metazoa; phylum Chordata; class Actinopteri; order Beryciformes; family Melamphaidae; genus Poromitra; species Poromitra crassiceps. Next base: position 21,850,849 of record NC_139632.1, read on the forward strand.
AGAAAGAATAAAGCTCTGGCAAGTTTGAAACATCAACACTGCCTTATGAAATGCACCCACCCCCCCAGGCCTATAATGCAAAACAATTTCCTAGATACTACCTCCCTCTAGTGGGTACAAATGGCAATGACAATGTTAGACTCTGCAAATGATGTGGAGGCATTTCAGGATTGTCAGTTGGCTGAATTGCAATTATATTCCCAACCTCAACCCCACACAGCACACACCGCCACTAACACACTGACAGGAGAGGCTGAAGTGCCACTGGCTTTCTCAATACAGCAGTTTGTGCTGTCTCAAACTAATTAGTAACGTCACACAGTGATGTTGCTGCCCTCTAATGGTAATCTCTTAGATTGCAATTTGGGCAATAGACAATAGAGAGCAACACTGCAACATTGGAATAATATGGTGATTGAGATTTTATAAGTCCTTGTTACTTTGTTTTATAGTGTTTGCTATTTATGGAATCAATGACACAGCAGATAAAGACACATGCATGGGCGTCATGTCAGTTGGCAGGTTAATCTTATCAGTTGCTCTTTAAGGCTATAGAGGGTATGCATGTGATGTCACAGAGGCAGAAGTCACTGTGGGGTCACGCCCGCTGAGTCACAGCAAGACTGAGCTTGAATGCAGTAATCAGCCTAGATAAGTGACACCTGCTGCTCAGGGAGGAATTTGACACTCATTTTGACACTCGTTCCCGATTGAGGGGGCGTGTTCCAGTGGGTGTGCATACCCTCTATAAGCATCGTCAGGAGAGCAAGCCTCCACTCTCCCATAAAAACCCTATTAGAGTACCACACCCACCAACACTTAAGATCAGAGTAAATAATGTTTCTTTAAATAATCTTCTTGTTGTTTCATTTCAAAGATATTTCAAATGCATTTGAGCATGTTTACCCGTGTGCATGTGTATGAGTATTAGGGACATTTTTGACAGCAAGAGAGGCATTTCTTACATTATAAATCATTTATTGAAATATAAATCATCTGAATGTACATAACGCATACTGAAACATAAGGATAACATCAGCATATTGGGTGTAATTACTTATAATTACAGATACTGTACCATCAATAATACATCATTCCTCTGAAACACTCTGGCACATTCACACCCCCACTGCCATAGACAGGGAGTCAACTAAAGCCAAAATGAAAACCATCTTAACTCAACCCAGCTAAATCTTCTGCAACATCCAAAAGAAGGAAAGAGAAAAATTGGGGAAAAAAAGTGCAAAAGTTTTAAAATGATGCAGATTATATCACAGTCGACAGTAGAGACAGACAGAAAGAGCGAGTGAGAGGCAGTGGCACAGCTGGTACAGTAGCTGGAAGATACTGGAGGAATACAAAGTGTACACATAACTGATGTATGACATCAGGTCAACATGAATGTCTAGTCCATCTAGTGTCTGACTATAGGTAGAACCTACTAGACTGTCTATAGCGATAAAAGACGAGGCTGGAGGACAAACACTGTAGTTAGATACAGTTAACACTCCTGGTGAGAAAGAACACAGGACATCCTCTAATTTCGTAGTAAACTTATTTTTGAATGCCATACTGCCGTATTTATCGACATTCTTGTCTTTGAGACTCATAAAAGTTATCTATACATTTATACAATAATAACCAGATGATGCTTCATAATGAACTGACTTTATCTACTCCGATTCCGTTCTTGAAGTTTCCCGGGTTCACTAGTCGATACACCTTTTGTTATTATTATTAATGGCATATGGTCAAAGCAGAGATAGACATTTTCTTAGGTTAATGTGCTAATCAAGAATTATTGTATACTATTTGGCCAAGATTTCATGTTAGTCCTGTGGGAAGGACTTTAATTCACTTTGTCGTTCATCAGAGACATTAGCTTCACAGGGTTGACCGGTTCAGAAGCTTAATATGTGCTAATATAAAATGCTTGAAATGTATCCCAATAATTCTCTCTTTATAAAAACCACTCTAGAACTATTTACATTACAATCACACAGGGCTTTTCCTTTCGCAGAGACCCATGACAAGATATGACCGAGGTCTTTTGAGGGACAAATTGAACACATAGTGTATTTGGGGCAAGGGAAGAAACTGCAGAGACGCATGCAACTTAAAAGCCATATTCGGATAGTTGCACTCTCCATTCAAACAGCTATGGTCAACCTCTACTCAATATTCACAAATAATACATGTGTACATAATGATGAAGTAAAAAAATAGATTTGAATTGCAGCACTCATTTAGCCATTGACAACATAATATGGTCACGTACAAAAAATACACATTGTCCAGATTTTGTGCTTTTAATTTAAAGTATTGCTACTGATTGTACCAGCATCAGGTGCTCATCCTGTAGGTAGGTGAGTGTGAGGTGAGACGTGAGTCTCCTACCGACCGCGTTGCTAGTATTGGACTTATCTAGTTTAAATAGTGTATCTGTAGTGGTTCAATATGGCTGAGTGACATCTGTGGTGTTCGTTAGAGTCTTTGACCAACACGTCTGATCCGTCCCTTCTTGCTTATATCGCTGTTATAAGAATGCCCGATAGAATAATGCTCTCCGCAAATTAGAAAGACAATCTTGCTCTGTTTTCTCTTCGCGTGTTTTCAGTCCCATCCAACACAGTTCCAAACAGACTCTGTGAGCGCGGCTCTTGATGCGAGTCCTTGGTGTCTTTGTTTCTTTCCACCAATGCTCGCTAACCCCTCCAGCCCAACAGGGGGGGCCGGTGTCCCAGGAGGAGTCAGGGGCGCACCATCATATCACCACAGACTCATCCAAACAGCAAAGTGGTTTTGGAAGCTCTGTCGAGGAGGTGGTGTAGGAAGGGCTTAAGGGAGGACGGGGGGGGACTGGGTTGTGAAGAGGGTCTTTGGTTGATTTACAGGTCTTTGAACTAGTTCCCCGTGTCCTTACACCCCTCTTCCTTGTCGTGTCAGTAAGCTCCACGGGTGGCGGAACCGTCACAGGAAGCTGTCCTCCGCCAGGTCACTAGAGTCCAGACACATCTCGTCCAGCAGCGTGATGTCCTCCAGAGTCTCGCCCTCGCGCTTGGCCAGTGTCGAGCTGCTGGAGCCGGTCTCAATGGCGCTCTCCTCGGACGTCTGAGAGCTGCACGGCACACAGGTAGTCCAGGTTAGTGACATAATATAGACACACATGTAGTGGAGGTCAACGTAAGGGGGGGTCAGTTTGCATTACCTGTGTCTGTTCCTCTTTCCGTATTCGTCGTCAGATATAGGGTCCAGGTCGGGGAGGGGGATGATGTAGCCGCTGTCGGAGCTCAGGCGCTGCTCGTCGAAGCCGCTCTCCCTGTCCTTTAGCTTGCCCTGGTTCTTATAGGTGATGCCGATGTAGGCGTCGTCGTTCTCCATACACCGAGTCACCGCAGGGTGGTCGCTCTTCAGGAACTCATGGTTCACCCTCTCATAAGACTGCACGAGACAGGAGGATACTTTAGAAATCAGAGTCAATGCCGTTGTGTTTACCAAAAAAAAGTCGGTAAACTATGACCTCCTGGTGATCATCATAAGGAAAACAACCACCAATATAAACAAAACTCTATATTTTCAGAAAAGCATTAACTTTTGTCTTTTTTCCTTAAAAGACCCCATCTTCATATAACTTACATCAGTTTGATACGACTTACACTATCATTTATGACAAGAACTGCCAAGATTTATGTTGGTCTTTAACTCTATTTAACAAATGAAAAGGTTGGTAAACTACCCTCTACTACTTGTTTGCACAGACGCAGATGTGCACTCTGCTCTTTATGTACAAAGATTTCGGATTTGGGCGCACGCGCACAACATGCGTGAGCAAGAACCTTTTCTAAATGAGACTCCACAGAGCTGCAGGGGAACTGAAGCAACAGAGTTGTCTGTAGAGTAAACTGAGTGTACCCGTGTGTGTGTGTGTGTGTGTGTGTGTGTGTGTGTGTGTGTGTGTGTGTGTGTGTGTGTGTGTGTGTGTGTGCGTGCGTGTGTGTGCGCGTGCGTGCGTGCGTGCGTGCGTGCGTGCGTGTGTGCATGCGTGCGTGTGTGTGTGTGGGTGCCAGCTGGGTGGTGAGACTCAAACTAAACCACACATCCCATCCAAGCCTGAGGTGCTAAAACAGGAGCTGGTCCCTCCTCTCTGCCTAGCCATTAAAAGTGTGTGGAAGAGGGAGAGGTAAAGGCGGCGGTTTGATGTGCCATGTGTGGTGCCATGTTTAATAGGCTAATTATGGTGAGCTGGTGGAGGCGAGACCCGGGGCTGCGTCATTACCCAGCCGCTCTGACCTCCAGCTGGTGCATTAGCAACCTAATCACTGCTAGTGTTTCTGCTATATGCTGCGGAAATACAGGCCGCTCTGAACCCACACAAACACACACTCTGAACGCAGCCCACTCTGAACCCACACAAACACACACTCTGAACGCGTTGGCACAGGAAGTGGCTGGAGATTGTGAGTGGTGTTTTAAATGAACGGCCTCACTATTTTAATAGCATACTCTATTTATTTTTAACCTGTTGTTTTGCCTGGCAAAGCAGGGAAAAACCAAGAACTGTCACAAGCAGAAATGCCAGGAGAGGATATCTCCTATTATGCAAAGTCTCTGTAAGTGAGCCACAGCTATACCATTTTATGGGCGACCGCGCTGAATCTTTCAGGAAGTGTAAAGAAGAGCACCCCTGCGGGTGAGCTAACGGAGCCGGATTTTAGGGCCGACTAAATCGGCAAAAGTCGCTCATTAGTGGCCAAAGTGAGTCAAGTTCAGCACCATGGAGAGCTCCATTAGTCCATTAGTCCATTAGTCCATCCGTTAGCTACTGATGAAGCACACCTGAGCGGATTTGGAATCAGCCAAGGAAGTGGACTATGAAAGCTCACTGGAGAGAGAGAGGAGAGGCTGCATACCAACCCTGTGATCGAGGCATGACTAAATGGCCAGTGATTATGTGCTCCAACGCATATCAGAACTATAATAAGAATGCAAAGTCTCTGTGTGTGTGTGTGTGTGTGTGTGTGTGTGTGCGTGTGTGTGTGTGTGTGTGTGTGTGTGTGTGTGTGTGTGTGTGTGTGTGTGTGTGTGTGTGTGTGTGTGTGAGAGTGAGTGAGTGAGTGAGTGAGCAGAAATTGTGTTCAGCCACAGCTATGCCATTTTATGTGTGATCACGCCGAATCGTTCAGGAAGTGTAAAGAGCATCCCTGCGGGTGTCCTAACGGAGCCTGATGTTTTTAAATGATGTAATCAGGGCCGATTAATGGCAGAATTTGCGATGGCAGCGCAGATTAATGGCCGAACTTGTGATGCTGTGCAATGGCTGCGCAGCCCGCTACACTGCACGGGTATTCTGCCTGTTTGGAGAAAATACGGAGATGGGGTCCCAAAAAGCCATGGCAGTGTAATAAAGTAAGACAGAAACAGACTGTGGACGTCCAACCACAGGGTCAAGAATGAGGAGGTAGTAAAGCAGAAAGCAGGTGTTAAGAACCCATAGAGAGAAACCAGTTGTGTCAGAGGTCGACTCACCCTCTTGTAGCTAGAGGGCAGCAAAGATGCTACAGTGTCACTCAGACCCAGGAAGGACGGCCTCTTCTCGGGCTCACTGTTCCAGCACTTCATCATCATCTCATACCTGGAGACGTCAAAAAGCAAAGACACGCCGTGTTACCGCAGAGGAGAACAGAACAACCTGTCCTGAGGAGATCAGCACCTTATCATTAAGCCATGAGTTCTGTCATGCACTGTATATCACTGCTCAGTAACAGTTTACAGTCTGCAGCCCACAACACATTCCTCGTTTGACATGGACTTTATGTAATGCTCAACAACTGCTCATAACAAATGTACTCATTGTCTACAACATCATACAGTATATAAGAACAACGTAAAACAATCACATACACGTCATTAGGTGTATGCTCTGGTTTGGCCATCCTGTATCCACTTTTGATCTTGTTGTAGAAGCTGGAGTCCACGACCATGCCTGGGTATGGGGTGCCACCTTCAAACCAAAAGCATATTGTCATCAGTGCATCAAGTAACTCCAGGTCTCAAACTCAGTTCACTTTAGAAGCTATTGAGATTATGAAGGCACACCGATTCCGATCACACAACTTTTGGTCATGAGTAGACACTCACCTAAGGAGAAGATCTCCCAGAGGAGGATGCCGTAGGACCAAACATCACTGAGCGTGGTGTACAGGTTATCAAAAATACTCTCTGGTGCCATCCACTTCACCGGGAGGAACGTCTGTGTGTTGAAGAAACATCGGGGAAACTTTCAAACACACTGGGCAAACACAAGTACTTCAGTAGCAGAACATGCAGGATGTCATGTAGTCATCATATGAAGAGAAACTCACGCTGCCTTTGGAGACGTAGTTGTTGTCATGCATGATGTCTCTGGCCAGTCCAAAGTCACAGATCTTCACTATCTTGCCCTGGGAGAGGAGGACATTCCTGGCAGCCAGGTCCCGATGCACACACTACACAGAGGAGAAGAGAGACAGCAAAAGTGATTAGCAGCTCATTGCATCTCATACAATTGTTTCCAATTCCCAGTTCTCCCATTCACCCATTCCCAAACTGATGCATTTCAATTTGACAGCTCTTTCCCACATGCACTGCGTCCATCTATTTCTGTATTCCGTTCATTTCAGTTCAGTTCATTTATAATTCCATTTCATATTGCCTTATAAAGCACAGTTTTGTATAAACATGCCAGTTGGAGGGATGGCTGTGACCACTGGATATTCAGGGATAATAACTATGAAGCAGAATGAATGGCTCCTGGCTGCAGTGTGTCTGTGCCTGGTAATTCTAGCCTGGCTGGGTGCTGCTATATCCAGCTGTTGGCTCCTCTCCTGAGTGGGCTCAGCCTACACAGGGCTGCTTATCACACAACCGCTTGGCCAGCACAGCTGTCATCATGCAGGACACAGCGCAAATCCACAACCTGCCATCAGTGCAGCGGGAACCAGTGGAACACAAGGCGGTGAAATGTATGTGGTGCCCAACCCACTCTGTGATGGATACCCATGCAGAGGTCAGGAAACCTCTGCCAGCGGCACCAACTTGTCTTTGGTCAGTGGAAGACTGGAAGTCCCAGACATTATATTATCCCTGCAGTTTCTTAAGGTCACTGCGAGCACGGAGTGATTATGCTGTGCATGAACGGAAAAGGGGAATATTTAGCTTTCAGCATAAGCTGAACTGACTGTTCAATCCAACTACACTACCAGGCATTGGTTAGGACAAATGTTTGTTTTTCATGACCTTAAAGCCATTCTGATCTAAAACCTTTGACTGGTATATTTACTGTCCCTCCATATAGCCAGTGGAGAATAGTGTTATCTGAGGTTAGCCGTCTCACTCACGTTTTTGGAAGACAGAAACTCCATGCCTCTGGCCACCTGGTAGGTGAAGCTGAGCAGGTCGGTGGTGCTGAGGCCCTCGTTGCTGTCGTCTGACAGCAGGTTGTCAAACTCGTTCTCTGGATGAAGAAAACAGAGATGCACAAAAAAAAAATATATATATATATATATCATGAGGCAGTCCAAGAGTGTATGTTATGTATCGTAAATATAGAACTGGCTGCACAAACCTGCTTTTCCTAATGGCAGGGAGAAACCGGGCATTATTATGTGTGTGCTGCAATTACCCTCTCCATATAATTACAGGGCCGTAGCAGGCCTAAATACTGACAAGGGTGTACCCCTCCACCAGCACTGAGTCAAACACTACAAGCACTAAAGCCAAGCAAGCACAGACCAATAACCCTTAGGAGAGAGTGAATCAAATGAAGAGAAAGACAGGCAGATTGTAAAGAAGAGCGCGCTGTGTTGTTGAGACAGGTAGACGACAGACTGTGTGTGCTGCTTCCCACCTTTCTGGGAGGGCGGGTGGTCGTAGTTGGACCTCTGGATGTCAGAATACTTGAAGGAATTGCTCATCTCCAGCATGGGCACGTACTGAGTGTCTGCCTGCTTCATGTCCATGTAGTCTGCTTTCCTCTCAAAGGACAGGATCACATAACTGTATGCACAGAAAAGAGAGAGGAATAGTGTTGGTGATGTGCTGTGGTCATATTGAGGATGACAGAGTGTTACAGAAAAGGCTTTCAGTGATAAGGAATTAACATTACAATCCTATTCAGTTCCCTATTATGCGTGTATGTCCTTAAATCCGCTCCCTGTCTCTGGCTGAGGGTCAGAGGAGGATGTGGTTGAGGCTAACATGGCGGTCAGGGTTGAATCATGTTATGGTCATTTTGAGGTGTGGTCCCTGTGAGTCATCCATCAACACAGATGGGCTGCTGTTTCGCCATACATGCCTGGGCAGACCAAATTAACAGGTGCCTCCATCAGAATGAAATTAGCCTGAAAGCTGAGACCACTTCAGACTGAGATTAGATTAGATTAGGAGAAGATGCCAGACAACCTCCTCAGCCATGGAGAAGCTGGAGATACAGTTACTGGTTAGGGGTTATGGAGTGATGGGGGTGAGGGGGTGGATCTGTGTGTGTGCATCTGTGTGCGCGCAAGCCAGATTGATTGTGTTTGTGTATTGTTGTGTTAGTAACTGTAATACTTGGGAGTGGCAAAGGAGGAGTGAATTGTGCATGTATAATGGCTCTATCTATCTATCTATCTATCTATCTATCTATCTATCTATCGATCGATCAATCTATCTATCTACAGTATCTATCTATCTATCTATCTGTGCATAAATGTGTGTTTGCCCTTGTTCTTAACAGTCCTTAAAACAAAAGAAAGCTTCTGCACACTTAGATGAATGCACGTTTCTACTGGAGTAAGGAGTACTGGAGTCTCAGGGCAAAGTTAGCAGTGGATGAAATGAGAACATTTAAAAGATGACAGCATGTGCTCATGCTTGCATGCTTATAGAAGCATAATATCCGGTACCTCCTGCTGCTCTCATCTGCAGGGTTGATGCCGAAGATATCCAGGTCTTTCTTGGGGTTTTTCTCTGGGTGCAGGCTGAGGAAGTTCTCTCTGTTCTTGTGCAGGTAGTTGACCAGGTCTCCGTAGAGGCAGTACTCAGTGATAATGTAGATGGGGCCTGGGAACAACACACAGCAGATAAACACACATGCATGGGCGTCAGTCGGCAGGCTAATCTTATCAGAGGCTCGTTAAGGGTAAAAGCATAGTCAAGAGGGCAAGCCTCCGCTCTCCCATAAAACCCCTATTAAATTACCACACCCACCAACAGTTAAGACAGTGTGTGTGTGTGTGTGTGTGTGTGTGTGTGTGTGTGTGTGTGTGTGTGTGTGTGTGTGTGTGTGTGTGTGTGTGTGTGTGTGTGTGTGTGTGTGTGTGTGTGTGTGTGTGTATGGACATGTGGATGTCCACACATGCATTCGTGGTTGTGTTTGCCTGTGTCTTTGTCAAGTGTTGTGACTAAAATGCTTGGGAGTGGCAAAGTAAACTGAAAATAAACAGTTATTGTATGCATTTGTCTATGCATAAAATACTGTGTGTGTGTGTGTGTGTGTGTGTGTGTGTGTGTGTGTGTGTGTGTGTGTGTGTGTGTGTGTGTGTGTGTGTGTGTGCGTGTGCGTGCACGCGAGCGTGTGTGTGTGTGTGTGTGTGTGTGTGTATGTGTGTGTGTGTGTGTGTGTGTGTGTGTGTGTGTATATGTGTGTGTGTGTGTGTGTGCTTGTGCATGCGTGTGTGTATGTACGTGCGTGCGAGCGAGCGTGTGTTATTCACCTGTCTTGGTGCATGCTCCCAGAAGGTTAACAATGTTGAGATGAGGTCCAAGATGAGTCATGATCTTCAGTTCAGACATCAGTGCCTGCTTCTCGCTGGAGCGTGCAGTGGCTGAAAAGCAGGTGTAGCACAGGCCACCACTTTACAAACTGTCAATCCATCATCAGACGCAATCAGACTATCTTTCAACCAACCAGCCAGTCTGGTGAAACATTTCAGATGACTGTTGGCAATGTGGGCTTTTAAATGGTTCCCATGAATTGTAAACTTACGTTTCAGCATTTTCACTGCCACCTTCATGACAGGCTGGGAGCGGCTGAGTCCATAGGCCGTGCCCTCTACCACCTTCCCAAAGGCTCCAGAGCCCAGGATACGACCTAAGAAACATCGGATAGGAAGCACAGGATAACAGTTAACATGGAGAATAAACAAACATCACACACGCACGCAAACAAGCATGCGCACACATCGGCGCACTTCGGATGCCTCTGCCCTCTCATGTGCGACCTCCCCAGTGGCTGAGTTTCCCTTTGATCAATGAGTCAAAGCGAAGCCAGGCGGGGCACACCCCGGCCGCCTTGGTCTCACTGGCCAGCTGAGCTCATCACTGGGCCCACTTCAAAGACGCCGAGTGAGACGTCGCAGCCGCAGCCTGACCAGAACATGGCTACAGGGAGGCCACGCCGCCACCAAGACAAGACCACAGCGTCAGCACAGCGCATGAAATGGACTCACCGAGCACAAGTCTGTCGCGGGGGAACTCCCATCTGGAGTCGTAGGGCAGCTGCATGGGGTCGACGTAGATGTACTCATGGCCATCGGGGCTCACAGACTCGATCACTCTCCAGCGGATCTCATAGCGCGGTTTCTGGAGGACGAGGCAGACAGCTGATTAATTCACCTGTATCAAGTCTAGGCTGGTTATTGTTGGACATGATAGATACAGATATGGGTTCTGATATTTCATATTTGACTTTTGATATGTTTCTAGGTTGAATGAAAAGAGTGTTTCATTATGGGTAAAAGTAAGTTACCCATAAGTTTTGAACAACATTTGGTTATCTTAATACAATCACACCATATGCATTTGATTTGTTTCCATAATAATGATTTGCTGCCTAACTAGTAGAAAACTTAACATCCCATCATAAGAAAAGCATTATTTTGGAGCTTTTTGAAAAAAAAAAAAACATTTTGTATCATTGTATAATTTTTGTTATTCAGTCATCAATACATCTAAGAAGAAGGGTTTGCTCTTAATCAGAGAGAAACAAATGTCATCCTCCTAGAAAAGTGAAAGAATGAAGAGTTATTAGAGTGGGTACGAGTGAGTGGATAAGCAGGTGAGAGAGTGAATGAGTAAGACTGAGGGCGGGATGCAGCAGTACCTGTTTCCATATAATAACCAAGACAATGAGTGAGATGATGACAATGACCAGGAGCACCAGCACAGCAGCAGCTACAGTCAGCTCGGGGTGAGGGCCTGTTCAGGAGGAGAGCCACCGGTCATACACACAAGATGTATGCAACACATTGCTGTCATCATAATGAGAATGGTAATTTGATCAAATGCATGTGGTGAAACGAGTCATGAAAATGCATAGATAAAGTATAGATAAAGTGAATCGACTGCTGCTTTACAGTGATAAGAAATATCCCATGACAGCCTCACAGACAATTACTGGAACCAGCAGGGTGTCCAGATGACCAGGGCCAAAAGGTGTGCTGAGGAGATTAGGAGGGGGGGGGGGGGGGGGGCGAAAGGAGTGGGTGAGCAGCGGGGGCGGGGTTTAGGGGCGAGGGGGGTGTGAAGCTCTGCTGGAAGGGCCAAATGGCCTAAGCATCTCTGGCTTCTCTGACTTAGCAGTCAGAATAAGAGTCCACATGGCTGATGCACAGACCAGGCTGCTAGATCAGCTGTCTCACAGCAAACACTTCATGTGACAGCTGCTACAACACTGACAGCAGCAGCTCAGCCTCTAAAACACAGTCTCTCACAAAGCCTCTCGCACTCTGAGCGTCAGAAAGGGAAGTTAACAGGAAGCAAGGCGGAAAGAAACAACAGTATAAAAGTGAATGTTGGATGAACAGTGTGTGTGTGTGTGTGTGTGTGTGTGTGTGTGTGTGTGTGTGTGTGTGTGTGTGTGTGTGTGTGTGTGTGTGTGTGTGCGTGTGTGTGCGCGTGCGTGCGTGTGTGCGTGCGTGCATGCTTGCATGTGTGTGCGCTTACCGCTAGACACCAGTTTGACCTCCCTGCTGACAACACCCATGTCGTTCCTGGCTAGGCAGCGGACAGCCAGTGTATGTTCCAGATGACCGAACATGACCTGGCTCTCCAGGTTATTGTCCTGGTCGATGTGCGAGTCCACTGTGATGTCGGTGGAGTTGGGAGGGAGCGGCACCCACTGAGATGAGTCGTTGGCACAACTGGATGGGGGGGCAAAAAAAATAAAATAGTGATACAACACACTGCTCTGTGAAATAAAATTCAAACACAGAGTCATACAGTGTTTAGTAACTAACATCCAGTGAGCGGTCCTGAGAGGTGGCTTTGGCTGTTGACTGAAGGAAACTGTCTGAGAAGGCTGGACTCACTGTTTGATGTTCTTGCAGATGAACCATTCCACCTCAGGAGTGGGCTGCCCTCCAGCAATACACACCACAGACTGACCTGTGGCGGAGCCGTGGTGGAGGTCCATCAGATCCACAATGACTGCAGGCACTGTAACACAGACAGGCGTCAGTATAACACAGTGTGTGTATGTGAAAGAGAGAGACATACAGAGAGAGAGGGAGGGAGAGAGAAAGGGAGAGAGAGAGACAGAGATAGACACACAGAGAGCAAAAGAGAGAGAGAGAGAGAGAGAAAGAGATAGACACACAGTAGAGAGGGTAAGAGGTTGTGAGAGCAGCATCCAAGGGAGATAAAAGTCAAGCTTAATGAAGGCCTTGGAGCATTCCTCTCTCTCACCTTTAACCTGGAGGCTAAAGCTGTGACTGCGGCTCTGGTTTCCATTCTCCACTTGGATGGTATAGTTCCCACTGTCCTCCTGCTTGGCCCGGATCAGTCTCAGAACACTCTGGTACCTACGCAAAACAACACAACCATAACTGCAACTGCCGTAACCACACAGTAGCAGAGTGCCACAATAGCACCAGATGCTAATTATAGGCCCAGGAGTTCAGGTTGCCTACGAGCTGATGTTGAATGTTCCTTGGAGCTTGTCATTAGCTAAACAGTGTAGCTTGGAGGCGCGCTGGGTGATGGGAGTCTCACCTGGTCTCGCTGAGCGCGCGGAGGCTGGGGACGATCTCCGCTGTCACATCGTTGACCGGGAGGCCATCTTTGAGCCATGTGACACGGACGCTGGGGAAGGAGTCAATGGTTGCTCTGAACTCCCTGACCTCGTCCAGCTCTGTGAATTCCTGGGAGCTGAACTCGGGCCACAGGGACACAAACGCACTCTCTGTTAAGAAAGAGAGAACCACAATTCGTATGGCGACAGCCAATCAGCAGTCATTCATCACTGCAGGCAATATAATCTATAGTCTATGAAATCATGTCACGCACTATTAAATCCAAGTAAACAAACTATGTGGTTGATACAATGATTTATATACCATAGACTGTAACAGCAAGCTCCTTGGTTCGGCTCTCGTTGCTGACAATATCAGTGATGGCACAAGCATAGATGCCACTGTCTTTGGCCGAGGCCTGAGGGATCATCAGGGTGTAGCGGATCTCCTGATTCTTCTTATCCTCATGTACTGACTTGATGCCACGATCAGCCTGTCAAACACAAGAACACACCACGCACCTCAAGTTACAAACCAGACAGCAATAGGTTATCAACTTGAAACACACTATTCAAATAAGATCTCAGGTCTTAGACGTGTGTGTGCTCCTCACCAGTTTGCCAGGGTATTTCCAATGATCTTCCAGAAACTCAGACCCACGAGCCACACAGTTGACCATGATGGTGTCTCCCACCAGCAGAGCCGTCCGCTCAGCCTTCAGCTCGACCTGCAGCTCAGGGCCGCCTGACAAGCAAAAACAGACCAGGTCAAAAACCCTCTGTCACCATTCACCTTTAGTTCACTGAGAGGTACCTGTACAATGCCTCTTTTTGAGCGAGGTGACACACACATTCACACATGCACACACACCTGCCCATCCATGGACGATGTACTCCTCGCTGTAGTGCTCCTCTCCATTGATGAGGGCCTTGCAGACGTAGGTTCCAGCAGTGAACATCCCCATGGCGCCCCTCTTGCTGTCATACACACTGGGCACAGGCTGCTGGGTGTCAACGTTGACCAGGGTGACGTTAGCGCTGGGATCTGACACTCGACACTGGATCTCCATCTCCTCAAGGTTGGACAGGACATGGTTGCCAAAGGGCACCAGTGAGGGCACAAAGGGAACATCTGGATCTGAGTTGGAGTAAGATAAGTTAGTTTTCTCTTATCGAAAGAGAACGATCCAAAATAATACCCTACTCTGCCCAGAAAAGACACACATAAACACACAACGATTGCAGTGGACTCCATACCTGGGACGTAGACGTAGATGCTGCTGTCCTCCGTCTCCTCGGTGTAGTTTCCTTCTCCGTTGTAGTAGCAGCTGTAGAAGCCGGTGTGCGCGGCAGTGGCGTTGTCCACAGTGATGGTGGTGACGAACAGGCCGCTGTTGTCCTCCTGGGTTTGTTCGGGCAGATAGACCGGGGTATCCCAGGCCAGCTCCGACTCTCCCCGGCAGGTCAGCGTGAAGGGAGTGTGGAGGGGCACCACCATCTCATCTTCCTGGGGCAGCAGCACCGGGGCCGAGGCAGGTGGGAACAGCAGTGTGGTGGGGGCTGGACAAAACGCATGTACAGCATTCAGTCACGGATATACAAAATCAACAGGTTTATCTATTATCTATTGTCTATCTAACTGTTTGTCTCTCTGTCTGTCTGTCTGTCTGTCTTACCTTTCACTTTGAGGGTGAAGGAGAACTCGGCAGTGCGAGAGCCACTGAGCGCTGCGATGGTGTAATTGCCGCTGTCTTTCTGTAGGGGCTGCCGTAACGTCAGTATGCTTTGATACCTGCAAGGTGAAAACCAACACACACCTTTATTAAGGCTTTTAAACGTCCTTCAGAACTCCAAACTCGCCTACTAAACAAGCACTAAGATATTGATGGAACTTCACTAGTGCATTTAAGTCAACTAAACATCCTGGTCTTCATGCTCACCGGTTTCCTTCGAGGTGGCTAGTTTTCGTGAGAAAGTAGTAGTTCTCCGGCATGGTGGTGCCATCTTTCAGCCATGTCACTTTGGGCGCAGGGAAGGCATCGATGAGGATAGTAAACTCTGTCTCCTCCAAAAGACTGACAAACTCCACCGCTACGATCCCGCTGTGGTCCAGGGTCACAAAGGAGTTCTCCTCTGAAGAGAGAAGATGACAATCAGAAAAAGAATAAAGGTGCATTCACACCGACC
>NC_139632.1:21871065-21953565 GCF_964638095.1 Poromitra crassiceps
ACGTTTGATGAATGGTTGTTGGACGGGGCTGGATCCGCTCGGCGCCTCCACATCCTCTCTCCTCCAGATGCAGATGCGCTGGAGTTGATGCGGGGCACCGCCAGTAGAGGGCGACACAGTCCGCCTTTTGGGCGCATCAAGCCTCCTCGGATCACATTCTGTTAATTGCTCTTCTGAAGCGTTTTGTTCTTCAAATGGAAAATTTAAAAATCGGTTTTGTTGTTCAGTGATCATAGTCCTCACAAAACTAGATATTCTAATTTCAGCTTAAGTTAAGTTCTAAGTTAGCCTACAGGCTACAACCTCTAGCCTACATTGTTATTGTTTTTTTTTTTACATTGTTTTTTTCTTTTTCTTTTTTTCTTCTTTCTTTCTTTCTTTCTTTCTTTCTTTCTTTCTTTCTTTCTTTCTTTCTTTCTTCACTTCTTGGGCCAATCCAAACAGAAAATGGAATACCCGTAACTGAAGATATAGATTTAAACTATGCTTCTTAAAAATTAATAAACGAGTCTTGTGGGTTTGGTCATGGAGGTATTTCTTGTCAAAGGACATTCCCCGTGGTCTGTGTTATCTTTACCTGTCTGTCTGTCTGTCTGTCTGTTTATCTGTCTGTCTGTCTGTCTGTCTGTCTGTCTGTCTGTCTGTCTGTCTGTCTGTCTGTCTGTCTGTCTCATGTCGGACTCTGGTTTTCATCAGGGGCCAAGCAGACTGAAAGCTCCCAAGTCTGGAGGTGCGCAAAACACCGCAGAGGTCGGTAGCCTAGTAGAAGCACTTCGATGAGATGATAGCCTTTCTTCCCGAAACATCCAATGTCAGCCAGAATAATTTAACTTAAAATATACAGTTTTATATTTGACTTGTAAATTCTAGGTTGGACTTTCTCTGTGTCTCTCATGTTCATGATCTACGCTACTGCGGAAACTTTGCAGGTCAAATATGGATATTTTGAATCATGTGAGCCAAAACAATAAAGCACTGTTACAAAATGTTGGCCCTCACGAAGCTCCCTGTGGCTGTTCGCTCTGGCTCATCCGGGACAGGCTAATTATCCATGGTCAACCTGGGTTTGGTGAAACTCTATAATTAGTGAACCCACTCCACACAACAGTCTGTAATGCAAATATTCGCGTGGGAATCCTCTGACAAAATGCCTAATCCGTTTTGACATGTTTAGTGCACACGCCTTGTTTCAAACAGCTCGTTTCAGTAAGGGCTTTTCGCCTTGCCAAGGATATTCCAGCCACAATGTGTAGCCTAAAATCTCAGACTGGATGTCTTCCTCTCCTGCTGTTGTCACCCCCTCTCCCAGCGGATCAGCAAATGTGCAAGGATACCAAATGCGCCGTTCTGCTGGGCTTGATTTGAGCAACAGCTGATAGATAATGGCTTGTCTCAACTTACTCCACGGATGGTTAAGTGGTTCAATCCACGTGAACAACTGATGATTTCCATGATTGCAAAGAGAGAAACAGTCTAAGCAATTATGCAATTAGCCCACTGAAGGGGACAGCTATAGTGCGCCCAAGAAAGTTTTGAGTATCTATTTGCAGCGTTGCTAAAGTTGTGCCTTTTCCCTTTAGATTTAATTGTTTGACATTTCATTTAACTTTGGATAGATGCAAAGTCCCTTGATGGCCCGGCAGGGCTGGTCCTTATTGAAGAATGCGTCGTTGTTGCTCCCAGAGACAGACTTAATTCTTCTTGTCCACTCAGCTGCAGCTCTGAAGTCTCTCCGACCAATCCAGTGCCCCATGCTGATTTTCCATTTTAATTCCACGCATTCCACGAGCAGAAGAGAAAACAACTTGACATACAATTTCCAATGTGTTTCCCATTAGATGCCAGGCAGCATCCCACAATGGTGCCTCAGTCTTCGAGGTGACATCTCCAGCTGTGAGGCCGCAACCGAGCGCTTTCATCCAGCCGAGTCAGCGACATCTCCCTGCTCGGCGTCCGGGGGTGAGACCATATGGTGCACGGGGAACACAATTCTTATCGAAAAAATAATGCATTATTTAATGCTGATTGGAGAACTTGCAGACTGCTTGCAGAAGGCAGATGGTTAATACAATTTTAAACTAAAATGTTCAATAAACTTTTCCAGGACGGATTGATGAAAAGTCGATAATTAGCTCTTGCCTAATAATTCTGTAGACTAATTATGTCTGCATTTGAATTCCTATACATAAATTATTCTATCTGATGCTAAAGGGTTTATTTCCCTCATTTAATCGATAAAACCCCAAAAGTTTAAAGAGGTATAAAAAGTACTATATGCTATTTAGTTTCAAGATTCCAACAATCTTTCAATTACCTTTTGTAATCCCCTTTTTGTATTCCTCTCGATTAATATATCCACAATCAATAGAAGAGGAGCATAAGCGCTCCAAAAGGCGCAGTCAAGGGTCCTTTGCAGCGGCAGTAATCCTCAGAGAGACCCTGTGCTGTGAGAGCATATGTGCGCCCCTCTGTCTGCGTCCACGCCCGCCTTCACAAATGCGCTTGAGCTACAGCGACCTGTAATTGATTCAATGCTACAGTCCATCCTTGCCCCCCAAAAAAACTAATCATCTGGCTCAAAGTAAATAACTCCCAGGAAATGACACCCCCTCTCCTCCCTTCTAGCGCTGGGTTTCTTTTCAAAATAAGAGTCCCCCTTTTCTCGAATATATCCCTGCTGAACTGAGGGATATTTCCACGGTGGAAATGACATTCCTTTAGTATCCAAACAAACCCCGTGGAAATTCCACGGGGTCTGTTTGGATACGACGAGCCCATATTATAACGTTTTTATTTTCGAATAAATTAAAAAATGTAATATAGTAGCCTATTTGAGGAGAATTTTTCAAACTTTTGTTGCCTCTGATGTTTGTTGCTTGATGTTTTGTTGTATGTTTGTTTAGCGATTTACATCGCCCATCGAGTTAACGTGGCTAATGAAAAATTGCATGTTGAATTATGGACATAATTTGTCTGCTGTGGTTTCTCTCGCATATTGTACAGTATGGCAAATCAGTAGGCTATAGGTGATCAGTGGGTGAGTCCATTCTCCCACCAGATAGAAAAGAACATAAAGCCCTAAACTCATAGAGGGCGCTCCAACACCGTCATATGACCCGCCTCTCTCTCTCTCTCTCTCTCTCTCGCGCTAACCCTCCTCACAAACAGGTTTACTAACTAGTTATCTCCACACATTGCCTCTAAAGCAAAATTAGAACGACAAACATCACACAACTTTTGTGATCTTTGTCTTCTGATAGGCTATATGTTGGGGGGGAAAAGGACAGGACCCTTTTTTCAACAATCAGAAGACAAATGGGGCCCTATTTACTGGCATATGCTCCATGCGTCAGCTGTTTAACGGCAATGCAGCTATCTTACCCCAGCCCACTTTTTACCCCGGAGGTCCTGCTGACATCGGGCAACAGTAGGCTATAAAAATAATGGGCTTGTATCTCAGGGCAGATACGCGGGCCATCGGACCGGTGTGTGGAGCAGAGCCCCGGGGCTGAGCCCCCCCCCCCCCCCCTTTTCAGCAGCAGAAACACAGCTCCAGCCGCTCAGCGCAATCACTTCCACATGTTGCCGAAAAGAACAGTGTCCCTTGTTCTCCAAACAAAGGAACTCAAATTTGGAGGGCCAAGCTTACCTCAAACTAGTTGAGCTTCTCACTTTTGGTTGTTTCCCGCTAACCTTACTGAATTATCGCCTATAGTGGACTATATCCATCCGTAAATTGCGACGGTCCACGCACTGAGAACGCTGATTTTGGGGAATACACGGCATTTTTTGCATCAGCATTTTGAGCTTTCAACACAACAAAATCGTCAGTATGAATTTAAAGAGTAAAAAGCCAAACCATGTTTATGCAGATAAGTGCACACCCATCAAAGTTACTATAACCGTTTATATTTTGAACACATGCCCCAGAGCCATCTGACAAACAACTCTCCAGTCAGCACTTGTCAACTCCATATGTGTGACTGAAAAAAATAACAGTTACACTGAAGAATTGGTGCAGATATTATGCAGCCCTATGCAAGGTAAGATGTTGTGTAGGCTAATGACCAGACAAAACACAGGTTGGCTTATCAATGTAGAAGGTTGGCTTATTGCTGATGCAAACTACTGATTCGATGTTATAGAGACGGTTAATGTTATCTCTGCACTATGCCTGTATTATAGATGCAGCCTATAGTGGCAGTCACTGTGTGTTCTTGCTGTAAACATGTTAAATGCCGATGCACTTGTACAGTTTAAATGGTTGCACACCAATTCTTATTAAAGGACTCCCTGCATGCAGTAACCATCCTGTCACGATCAGTTCGTTTGCCTCCATTCTTTGGCAAAGCGTCCACCAGGGGGCTTTGGAAAACGGTATCCAATTACAGTATCTTGGCATATAGACTATTTTGGCCATCATGACTTTCTGAGATAAGTTGAGTTACAGTTATAGGCTGATATGCATAATCTAAACTGAAGTCATACACATTTTATTTACTCCTAAAATCTAATAAAACCGTTTGACTTTAACCTGTCCCTGCTTCAACTTTGTCTTGCGGAAAAGTTGCTATTTCGGGCCCAAATGAAATACCGCGATAATCTAATTTGTTTATGTCTGCCACATAGACTCGGGAGACCTTATGACAAATTCACATAATGGGCCTAAACACAGTCGAACTGTAGTCATAAACAACAAGTGATAAGCGTTTCAAGATGACTCCAGAGGCTGCAGGTCTCCGAGCGGCCCCGTGCAGGAGCTGTCCAGTGCTGAAATGTGACTGTCTCCTCCACGCCTCCACGTCAGCAGCTTGGCAGTGCGTCTCATGCATGCCAGCGCAAATACCGCATATCTTTACAAAACAGCAGCTCCCCAACGCGGCATTTCCCATGATCTTTGGCCTATACCTAAAGCAGTTAGAGTGAAACTCAAAGGCCTTTTCAAAGGTTTCTGAGCACTTATACAGTCATCAAAGTAACTCTAATCTCTGCCTTAAACCATATTGAGTAGGCTACAGGCGAATTCTTACAAACTGAACAAAGAAACCTCTGAATATGAAACAATGAAAAACTCATAATCCCCTAATCAAAATAAATGAACAGAAATGGAAATCATATTATTATAATAAAGCACATTCCATGGCCCCAATCGACAATATAACATTTATTTTACTTTCAGTTTCTGAACAAAAACATTGCCTTGAACCCTTGAACCTGACCATATTCGTGCACAGAGAAACGAATGTTGCTTCACAAACTATAAGCATTATAGCTCGCTCGCTCGCTCTCTCTCTCTCTCTCTCTCTCTCTCTCACACACACACACACACACACACACACACACACACACACACACACACACACACACACACACACACACACACACACTTATTATCTCTCTCACTCACACACACACACACACACTTATTCTCTCTCACTCACACACACACACACACACACACACACACACACACACATGGGAAATGGGACATTGTGACAGGATGCTCGCAAACTATAGGCCCACAATGATTCGCAAAATGTTTATTTTCCAAGCCAAGCAGTTAAACAGTGACTTAAGTGTTAGGCCTTTATTACAAGTTTGCAACAACAACAACAACAACAGCAACAACAGCAATAAGAAGAAGAAGAAGAAATCGGAATGCAGGTGATTGTCTAATGTTCAAACAAACCATTGGTTTAAGAATTGTGTTTACTGTAAATGGCTGAAACGCAATATGGTCGTGATAGGCCTAATGTGTGGTAGTGCTCCTGCAAGATTAAGTTTTAAAACAGTGATGATTTCCAGAATGAACATGGACATCTCAGCAGACACTCCTCAGGACTCTTCCGCACTGACACGGGTTGCAATGATGTATCATGATTTAGACGAGGACGGATATTGCACTTGTAGGCCTATAGATTTATGAACAAAGCAGAGGTCTCTTCGGAAAACCGTTTTCCACATTGGCACTTTAGCTTCTCCTGGCCTCTATCCCCGCATGAGACAGCAGCTGCAACCGGCTGAAAAGCGCTCTTATTAATTGTCTTTTGTCATGCGTAATTGCCACATTTTCAATGGTAGCCAAGGCCTGACGTCTTTGGAGTGGTCACCGTGCCTTTTAGGTATGTCCCTCTCATCTGAAATTTGCATTCCGTAGTAGTGTCTGTCTGCTAGTGTCTGTCAGCCTGAAGCATTTTATGCGCAAAGCCAATGGATTCAGCTGTTTTGAGTAGATTGATTCGAATATGAGATATTTTGGGAGGAGTCATCGATGGACTGATACAGCTCTTCTTCTCAAAATGAGCCTCAGCCCATTATAGCGGTCTGACAGTCTGAGGTCAGTTCCCGCGGGGTTGAAAAGGGGCAGGCTTTCTCCAAACTGCGGTTAACTCCATTGTTAATGCGTTTTAATGGGATGGTGGTCTTTCACTTTCACACCTGCGAGGGGTGAACTCTAATTCGATTAATAGGACCTTCAATATATATTCATTGGGTGCTTTCCCTCAATAATATATGATCACCAGCGGCAAGTGAAAGGAGGCCATTTATTTCTGCTCTGAATGGGCCTGCGTGGGACCAAAACTTCACCTGCTTCCCCTCTCAATTAGGAATGTATCCCGAACTCTGACAGAAACGAGTTAAATTAAGCGTCAGCTAATTTCCAATGGCCCCTCCTACGTAATCCCTCTTCCATTTTAGTGTGCCCCCTTAATTTACCATAAGTTGAAAGGTTCAAATAGTGCCTAATGAAACAGTGACTAAATCGTTCTCTGTCGCTCGGAGGAACCCTGTAGCTGTCTCTTCAAAGCCCTCTGAGCCCATAGCCGTCGGGGGTCTACAGCTAAATGCGAGTCCCAAGGCAGGACAATCTAACCTGTCAAAGCCTTTGCCCACTTCTATATATCCTTGTTCTGTGGTTTTTAAGGAATAGCAGCATAATCAACCAACGTGGGACCGAAACCGCAATTAAACTCGCTTTGGACAACCAAAATCTCTTCAAAAGCGAACATTAATGGACTATTGGCTGCTCCCCAGGGGCGTAATCGGGTACCCTTTTGTGGTCAGAAACTACAGCTAGCTACACTTTCTTATAGTCCAACCATTTTGAAAGAACTTCAGTCTTTAACAGTCTATTAAATATAACACCAATATGATTGCCTAATAATAATAAAAAAAAGTAGGCTATGGTAATATTGTCACTGAACTTGTAAAAAGAAAATAATGTGGCGAAATGCAAAGATCATTCGTCGAGGAAAGACCGTAAACTGAATTTAGGCTGCCTACCCCAAATTCCATAGGCCGCTTCTGACAATATATTTGCCATAATCATCATACTGTATAGGCTACTGTCTTAATTTAGAAAACGCCACGTTTGTTAAAATAGGTGGGCAATATGATGTTCATAATAAAAGCCCTATAGCCTACTGAAAGCATGTTTCATTGCGCCTTTATAAATGGAGTAATATAGAGACTGTGTGTGTGTGCGTGTGTGCGCGCGCGCCCGCGCGTGTGCGTGAAAGTGAGAGCGAGCTTCTCCATACACCCTTTGAACTTTTTCCTCAAGCAAAGTCAAATGTCTGATGTTTTTAACTATAAGTCTAGTGCTATTTCTATTTATATCACATAATTGAGAATAGCCAATATCAGTCAATAAATTATAAATATATTTCTCGTCGATCAGAAAGACAAATCAAAAAATACTGAGGTGCAACTCGCCAATTTTTATTACAATAAATACAAAATATACATATTTTAC
Source organism: Poromitra crassiceps (assembly GCF_964638095.1). Taxonomy (NCBI): domain Eukaryota; kingdom Metazoa; phylum Chordata; class Actinopteri; order Beryciformes; family Melamphaidae; genus Poromitra; species Poromitra crassiceps. The sequence continues at coordinate 21,878,822 of NC_139632.1, forward strand.
AAATTCACTTGAAGGTTTTCACACAGGTTAGGCATATGCTATTTCTAGGGCTTTCATCACCACACAACCCCAATGACAGGAGTGCAACACCGACCAATTCATGACAATTAGCCTATCGGCATAATTAAGTATAGACCTGCAGGTAAGAACCATTAAAGGATACAACAAAATGCAGGTTATCAAGTCATATTTCCAAATATTTCACGACGGCGTTAAACTTCACATTTACATTTATTCACAATATTTGTTCATTTTACGGTTAAACATGAGGTTAAGAACAGGTGACATTTTCAACATTTCTTCTGTTACGCAGGATTTTTTATTTTTATTTTTTGGCCCTGCTGCATGATGCCATAACCCTAATTAGAAGCAGGGCAGAGTAAGTGCCAGCAGTGGGAAGGGATGTTTTAGTTTCAGTGCTGCTCTCAGATGGGTGACACCTCTTTTTCCTCCGAAGCAGAGGCGGGAGACAGAGACTCCTCGTCCTCTGACCTTGGATAGTCTGTGTGACTACTCGCGCACTTACAACCGCTGTGCGCACTCCTTTGGGTGCCCTTGCCCTCCTTCTTGTGCTTGACCCTGCGGTTCTGAAACCAGATTTTCACTTGCTTCTCCGATAGGTTCAAATACGTGGCGATTTCGATTCTTCGTAGCCTTGAAAGATACATGTTGGAGGAAAACTCCCGTTCCAATTCCAAGAGTTGCGTGCTTGTGAAAGCCGTGCGCATCCTCTTGCCATTCTGTATGTGGCTACTCTCGGAGGCGCCTGTGGGAGAAAAACATGATTTATGACACGTTTAGTTTATTGTCAACAATATACGAGTCTGCACTTCATCAGCGATGCAAATGACACCATATCGCCCTGTGCGTAATGGTGCGTAAAACCATGTCCGATAACACATTTATTTTATTTTTTCTCCTCCTTTTCCTAAAGTGCGTTACGAAAAGATATACGTATTAAACAGTGCTCCTATTGGCAAAACAGGTGGCTTACCTATGGAAAGACAGTGATATCTCCTGGGATCTGTGACGCTGAAAGTGGGCGTGCAGAGAGGTGTATGTCCAGGGTGCGCCAGTGCTGGAGACTGCTGATGCGCTATTCTCTGACAATACTGCGCCTCCGCTCCAGGAAAGTGACTCTTCAGCATGGGAATGCCGCTGCGGGAAGAGTGGATGTGGGACGTGACGCACAGCGGGCAAACACAGAAAGTCCCGTTTTTCCTGGATGGGCACACCGGCGCGGTGACAGTCATCACGCTTGGAGAGTGCATGCTGATGGGAATAAGGAAGTCTTGCCCTGGATGCTCAGCAGGTCCAGGTCGAACCGTATCTTTGATTATCAAAGAGTCAACGTAGAAAGACCTCGACATTGCTGCGCCGTTGATAAGTGATCGCTCCTTGCGTAAGATGATAGCTGTTTCTCATCTGAACCCCTCGGGATCTCAAAAGGTGCTTATGTTTGATGGTTCAACAAAAGGGACCCCGAAGAGGGCTGGCCCTGCAGCGTCACCCACGTGCGCACCCGGCTCCAAGGGTTTATACTGCCAGTGACCCAAACCACGTGACGTCTCCCTGGGCCTCCAATCACAACATGCAGATTTACTCCTTTTTATCCCCAAATCTCTAAAATTCTGGCAAACTAAGGAAAACCTCACCGACTACTGTTTTTTGTTTGTTTCTTTTCCAAACTATCTTAAACAGGTAACAAGCTGATTCAGGGCCATCTGCCCCATCATCAATGTACAATCAAACTTGAATTAATTAATTAAGTAATATTAAGTAGGCTAATTAATTATTACTGTTTTCTGCACAGTTGGTGCACTGTTGTTAAAATAGGCATGCAAACTGGATTCCCATCTCTGTAGGCCTATTAGTGTTTGTAATGTTTGCAAAACATATTTTGGAAATAGGCGTATAGCTACTTGTTATCATGTAGGCTAAACGCTACACACATCAGCACATGTATCACCAAATCAACAGTTCACTGCTTAAACCCGCCTTGAACAAATGAGATCAAGCAGTGATGGAATAAAAGCATCATGGGTGCAGTGGCTAAAATAGAAATAATACCTTATTTCCCTTGATTAGGCTATTAGGATTTACATAAGTTAATCAATGTGATTTAGCTACAGTAATCATTCTGTTTTTGATTAAAAAAAAAGATTAATTTCAATTATCCTATTCTTTTGGAATTGTTTAGCTAATTAGTCCGGCATATTGAGAGCTGGGCTATGTGAGGGGTGCCAATTGCGCTTAAAGGCTCGAAATGGTGCATGCACGCGACTATACTGCTGTGCGTCTTGCTCAAGGTTTCACGTCCATGCAATTAAAGAATTATGAACTGCTGCCGCGAGTCTGGGCTGTGGCTATTTGATAGCGATTAGGATTCAATTAGAAAGTGTTTATTATGGTCGGTCCGTGCTGGGTAAACAGGGAGTTATTTCAGAAATGCGTTAATCCCTCATCTTGTGACAATAATTAGCGAGTTTGATCCCCAGGCGGGTCACCATAGGTTTAGCTTCTGCTTTCATCTGCCAAGTAACGCCTCGAACCTTATAGGCGCGCCGTCAGTTTATGTGGAACATTTCAGATGCAACATAAATTGGATAGCCTATTATTTTTCGGATTTTCTTGGGCTGATTTTGGGAAGTTCTAGCCTATAGAATAACTATATTTTTCACACTTTCTCTATCCAATAAATACGCCACATTCTTGAGCTTACAATTTTTGTGAGTGAGCCCTCAATGCGCAATAAGGTGCACAGTGCACTCATAGGCTAGGCCTACTACGAGTTAAATTGCAGCCTTTGAAAGAATTAGAAACTCTTTAAATCCAGACGATAATATGATAGAAAACAAACACGTCTGTCACGCAGTCTGTAATTGCTATAATAACGTGAACCCAGCGTATGACATGCAACTTCAACGAAGACGCACAGAGCTGTTATACCGTTTCAGATGAGAGAGAGAGGGAGTGAGAGAGAGAGAGAGAGAGCAAACCAGGCGGAATGATGCGTGGCGCGCGCCCTCATCACACTATGGTAGCTCTAATATTATTTTTCCATAATTCTGCACGATAAAATTTCATTGTCTATTAAGTAATCCCACAAATGAGATCCTTTATGAGGCTATAATGAGGCCTAATTGCCAGGACTAGTGGAGCCACGTGGAAGGATTTAGGAGGCATTAAGCCGTCGGGTACTGAGCACAGGCTGTTACCTAGCCATTACTTTCATAATTCAAGGAGAAAATTAGTCCATTTAAGGGAAAAATCCTTTGATTCCTTTTATTCTGCTCGGGGTGACAGGACTATACAGTTTTGTCCGCTTCACTTAAGAAGCCGGCAACAAATGGGGCTGTTGCAAAATTACTCCTAAACGTCTGAGATTAAAAAGAATTTCAGACATGTAAAGCTCTGAGGGCCCCTTGCCTCTTCTCTCCCTCTCTCCAATGTTGTGTGCTGCCTTCTACTTCATAGCCTCCTCATTCACCCCTTTTCAAATCAGCTTGATAGGCAATTAATCACTTGCCTATTCAATAAAATCAAAATTAAATATCAATAACAGGATACAAGAAAAGTTAGTTCTCTTTAAAGATTGGTTACATTTTTTTCCTCTCAGTGGAAAACAAAGTTTCCCAGCTTGTTTGTTGTTGTTGGTGGTGGTGTGTGTGTGTGTTTGCGTGCATGTGCGTGCATGTGTGTGTGTGTGTGAGAGAGAGAGAGAGAGAGAGAGGAAGGGATGGAGAGCCTGTCTGTGTTTGCAAGTGTGCATATAGAGGAGAGGTGTGTGTGTGTGTGTGTGTGTGTGTGTGTGTGTGTGTGTGTGTGTGTGTGTGTGTGTGTGTGTGTGTGTGTGTGTGTGTGTGTGTGTGTGTGTGTGTGCGTGCGTGTGCGTGTGCGCATGCATGCAACTTCTCCCGGTAGCAAAACACACAAATTTGTTAAAGTGCAGTGCTGAAGCACCCCCCTCTCATTCACATCGCATCCCATGCCATATTATACCGTGAAGAAGTCCATTAAGGTTTTGTTGAACAAGCGTCATTAACTTGTTTCAACGCCTTTTTACAAACGTGGCATTGTTGTGCAGGGCCAGTCTGCGGCCCATCTTGGCCAATACAGTGGATGATTTGCCCCTTTATTAGTTACCAGGCAACAGATCGTGAATACCAAAACTCAAAGGAAACACTCTGCTCCTCCATATAGATTTCAATGGCGATGGGGAAATGAACAATGATCCTGTGGACAACATAAAGCCCAGCAATGACTTTTCATTAACAATTATGTGCTCGATGTGAATAGCAGCTGCAGTGGCCACTCTCCATCTCAGGCCTTCCACAGAAAAGAGGAGCGCAGAGAAAGAGCCTGGCGGTGAATGGGATCCTGCAGGAGTTAGGGGCTTCATGAATGTGGGATCTAATTTATATCTCAGTGAATAATTAGGTTTCTATGCAAAAATGAGTTTGAAATAATTACATCTTAAAAGACCGTGACAACTTAGCCGTGATAAACAAAGAAAAGCGTTCCCTTTAAGTGCCTCTCACCAGAAGTTTCTTCGCTCGCTCCAAATCGCCTGTCAGAATTCATGACGTGACGTTGACATTTCATGAAATGTCATTGCAAAAAATGTGTTAACTTCTCAACTCTTATCTCTTTCCTTATACAGTATTTCCCTTTAAAGATGACTGAGGTTATACATTGATTATACATTGTTCTTGAATATATACCGGTATGTATAAAAAAAGTTTTCTATGATTGGGAACAGACAACACTATTTGGGACAATAGGCTTCAGTCCTATAGAAAAGTGACAGGCGAGGAGGCTGGTGAACAAAGCCAGTGAGAGCCCTGTGGATGGGCTATAGAGATGTCCTGCAGCAGGCTCCCTCTAATTGGGGAGAGGGTTCGCTCAGACCAGACACTCCAGACTGAAGTGTGCCCCTCCGCCAGCCAGCGTCTGGATGTCCACACTCAACACGCTGCACACACATGGAGTATGTGGATGTGTCTGCATTTTGATAGTGCACACAATTAACGACTCTCGAAAACGAGATAAACACCGAGTGATAGCGATGCTGATCGCGGTGAAGTTCCCAGAGAAGTCTCCTTTATTCAAGCTTCTTGTTAGAGCCATTTATCTCTCTGTCTCCTCTGTTGTTTCCAAAAGACTAAGCAGATGCCAGTACAGCGACGAAATAAGCCGCAGAACACACAGCAGCCCTTATTTCAATCTTTTCTCGCTTGAGTTGTCAAACACTGAATTTGCATCCTTATTGTAATGTGAAGATATTTCTTTGGTCGCTTTGCAAAGCATCTCCATGTCTGTTCTCATGGGCGGCAGCGTGTTATCAGGTGTTGTTGAAGCTTGTTATTATTGCTGCTCTCCCTCACTGGTTTAGGCTGAAGATACTCTTCCTTAGTGATTGGCCTTTTACCAAAACATTGACATTATTTGGGTTTGAAATAAGCTGATGTTTTAGACTTGGGCGGGAGATGTGCCCAATGCCCATCAGTGTAAGAGGCAGAGCATTTGACACTGCCATTTTGATTGATTTCACTGATTTGGTCGAAATAGGCATCTTTGTGTATCTCTCTATCTGTGCAAAATTGGCCTGGCCAGACCGGGCCACGCCCCCCCATTCCCCAGACAACATTTACCATTCCCCAAACAACATTTACTTTACTCAAGCAAGGAACTAACCATTCTACACTGAAACGGATATTGATGTGATGGGTATATCCACTCTCATAACATTTGTGTATCACTTAGGGTGTCAAGTCATAGTCTATTTTTTATTTGTCTTTATTGAATGTTCCAAAACTGCATGTTTAACTAAGAATAAGCTAATGATTATTTCCATCCACCACTTATTTAATTTGGTTACTTTCCTGTCAAAAGTTTGTAAGGAACTTGTATAAGGAACAAAGCATGCTGGGAGAAATATGCAAATGTGTTTGTCCAATGCTCCAATGGCATTGCTCCCTCTCAGAACTTGCTTGGATGTCCTAGTAGCAAAAGTAAACACATAAATTAATAGCAGATGACGTCAGGGTTTAGCAAACCCAGATTGCAATGCTGAGTGAGTGAGCTAGTCATTTAAAATGAGATATTCCCATCTCCACCTTCCTTTCAGCTCTGGCTGATGGACATGGTCTCAGTTAGATGTATGGAGAGAGACTCAGCTAGGCTCCTGAGGACCAACTCACTGAAGACATTTTCAACTATCATGGAACCCGTTCCTGGCTTACTTTTGACAAGGTTAAAAGCGACAAGTAACTTGCCCAGCTGTTCTCTCATGGACCACTTGCGTGGTATACCATGCACAACACCTCATATAAGCACATAACATAAACACGGCTGGTACAGCAGCACCACATTTTGGTGTTGGAATGTTGATAATATATCGAGGGGGGGGGGGGGGGGTCGAAAACCCCATTCTTTGCGGTTGGGTAGCTTGCCCCCCCCAAGCTAATTAAATGCCCCCTCTGTAATTTGGGCCTGGAGCCGGGCCTGCTGGCTATGCTGGCTGCAACTAAAAACACAGACAGAGTGACTTCTAGAGCTGTTGGCCATGCTGGCCGAAGCGAAAAACACCAACAGAGTGACTTGTAGAGCTGCTGGCCACAGCAAAAAACACCAACAGAGTGACTTGTAGAGCTGCTGGCCACAGCGAAAAACACCAACAGAGTGACTTGTAGAGCTGCTGGCCACAGCGAAAAACACCAACAGAGTGACTTGTAGAGCTGCTGGCCGCAGCGAAAAACACCAACAGAGTGACTTGTAGAGCTGGTCGCCACAGCGAAAAACACCAACAGAGTGACTTGTAGAGCTGCTGGCCATGCTGGCCTCAGCAAAAAACACCAACAGAGCTGTTGGCCATGCCAACACCAACAGAGTGACTTCTAGAGCTGGTGGCCACAGCGAAAAACACCAACAGAGTAGAGTGACTTGTAGAGCGGCTGGCCATGCTGGCCTCAGCAAAAAACACCAACAGAGCTGTTGGCCATGCTGGCTGCAGCTAAAAACACCAACAGAGCTGTTGGCCATGCTGGCTGCAGCTAAAAACACCAAGCCATGCTGGGCGCAGCTAAAAACAGCTGTGGCTATGAATGGCATCCAATCTAATCAGCTCCCCCATGGAGAGAGAGCCTTAACCCAATGTGATTCTGTTCTCAGCCCTCCTCAGCCCAGAACAGAGAGGTTCTGACTTCCTGTCAAACTTGAATCAGGAATTGTTTCAAAGTGTGAATGACAGGAGTCTGCTCCACCCAGTCGCCCGACCGGTTTCTCGCTCAATTTAAAGGAGGTGATATTGTAGCCGTGCTCTCCCTTTGAAAGGAGAAATCCCGGCTGGGATTGAGCTTGTGTGCTGGAGCGGAAGCAGACTGGAATGTGTGGCCATGCAGGCCGTGTCTTTTGTCACCAGGCAGGCAATGAATAGACACATCTCTCTGTCTGCTGTTTATCAGACTATGAGAAGCAAACAAACCAAATGCTTCATGCACATATTACCATAATCCAATACCTCATACCTGTCAATCACTTGTTTGCCTGTCTGATGGGCCATTAGAGAATAAACCTGTAATAACTGCCTTTTCCGCTGAATAAAGTATTTGTTCCAGGACTAGCTGTGGCTGTAAGCAGCATGAAACCAAGCCAGCAGTATAACCTGCTGCTTTTATTGGTTTTAATTAACGTCCCTGTCTTTCTCAAGTGGCTTCTTTTCTCTGCTGTTCTCCACAATTCTTAATGTACAGAATGCATATAAGCACAGACGAGGCTCTCATGGGTCAGGATTTCTGAAGGCTCAAGACTCTGAAGAGGAGGGCGTTTACATCTATAATACATAGGTGAATTGACATGTGCTATGTGCACTTAACTCTAGGGTGGAGGCTCTGGCCACGATGAACCAAGCTTCACATGCTCAATTCTAGAACAAAGCGCTATTGGGGCATTTCTAACTTTTCCCCTTAACTCATCCGTGACCTCTTCCCTTGGAATTCTTGGAAGCCATAGCCTGATGTTTTCCAAGAACTGCTTGACTGGGTCCATCTTTCGCTGGAGATCGTCTTCACGGCCCTCACCGAGTTCCACACGGTGTGGGAAGAGGCTCCGCCAAGTTTGATTGACAGGTGATGTGGTCATTATATCACCAATTAATGACATCACCGTGGTGACCGGGCCACAAGGCAGAGCCGTCTAGTACAGTCTGACATCATCAGTGATGTCATATAGCAGCGTGAGCTCTGATTGGTCTACAGAAAATATTGCTGTAGCGCCCCCCATGGGTGCTTTACTGTTTTTGTTCCTTTTTTCCACACCAGATTCATTTATTTACTGTTGCCTGACTGACTTTTATTGTGAAGGGCTGTGTGCTTCGTGTGCTGAATTTCTTGTGGAGGGGGGGGACATAAGTGATGTCATAAATCACTGATGATAATGATGTCACAATGTATATGAGTGATCTCATCAGTGATGTCATCAGTGGGCGCATCACTGATGACATCCCTCAAACCTTTTCAACTGGCTGCCGGTCTACATCTGGCTGTCTGAAGGAAGGAAGGAAGCTGACTGACAATCCTGAAAGGTCAGAAGGAAACTGGCTCAAGTGCCATCACTGATGACATCTCTCACTGATGACATCACTGATGACATCACAAGTGTTTGAGTGACATCACTTGGAAGGCTGACTGACTCACAACCCTTAGGACAAATTACATCATCAGTGGCCAGCAGGCAGCTGCCTGGCAAGGCAGCCAGATGACGGATGTCATCAGTAACACACATGTTGCTGGGCATATAGCGAATTTGGACTTAGGCTGACTGACTCACAACCCTAAGGACAAATTACATCACCAGTGGCCAGCAGCCAGCTGTCTGGCAATATTTCTTACGTTGTGTGAACTGTCTGCTTTTAAAATGAAGTGAATTTAGTAAAAAGCACAGCCTGCTAGTGCGAGACACTCAAGGCTGGCTACATAGGGTCCCATTATAACACTGATCCCTCGTGTAGCGAATTTGCGCTTGGGGACGGAGCGGAGGACAGGAACATGAGGAACTGGTGTGTGAAAAAGCGAACACTGAGCAGGTATAAACACATCACCAGATCATCAGGCCTGCAAAGACCATCCTGCGAGGTTGTACAAGGAGGCAGGAGACGGGGGAGACGAAAGAAAAGATGGGAGGATAACATCCAAGAGTGGACTCAATTAAAACAGTGAGAACTGCCGAGGACAGAGAGAGATGGAGAGAGCTTGTCGACAGATCGTCTGTGGTGCCCCAACGACCCGCCGGGGTTATGGGATAGGTGAAGGCGAAGGGAAACAGTGGATGGATAAATCAAGAAGGAGGCGGTCATACAATATAAAGGATGACAACTGTCATAAAACACCACAGAAGAAGTTTTGTAACAGATTCATTATAGACCCCTGAAAAGTGGTTTGGCAAATTTCGGAGGCAATTGGAGCAACGGTGCACCTTGCAGCTCTGGACAGACAGACACACAGCTCTCCAATCATCAGTGAGGATTCCATTCGAATCATCGTGATTGTGCATGTCATGTCACAATGAATGTCTATGTGAGTGAGTGTGAAGGCCTAAAAACATAAAATATTGCTGTGCCCCCAGTGGGTGCATTCAGCCCCCCCCCTTTTTTTTGCATCAGATTCATTCCAGACCCCTTAAAAGTATTTTGACAAGTTTTGGAAGGCGATTGGAGCAATGGTGTGCCTTGCAACTCTGGACACAGACAGACAGACAGACAGACAGACAGACAGACACCTCTCCAAATATAGTAGTAGGATGTTCATCGTTGCCAGTTAGTGTTTCTCAGCAGCTTGTCCCTCCAAAATTATCGCTGTTTTTCATTGAGTTTCTGTGTTTGAGGTCAACAAGAGGCTTTGCATGCGCCCCTCTAAGCTAGTGACTTCACTCTTCCAAACAGGCAAACTTACACATCTCTTATTTTTATTTGATCACATTTGTCAAGCCATTATGCATACAGTAGTGTTCCTCTAATGGGACTCATTGGAAGATCTGCTGAAGTTTGTGGGAGGTGGAGGCCGGCTGTTGCAGCCACTCTGAGACACCGCTCATTTAGACAATGAAGAGTGCATCCATCTGATTTTTCTTCTCTCTTTGTTTCTCCCATCATGTTTAAAGCTGTTGGCATGTCAGTGTTATTTTCAGTCCTCAGTTCTGCACAACCCACTATGCTGTAATTGAAATCCTCCTCATATTTTCCACAATTATTAACATGTTCCTTCAAGTAAAGGGCTTGTGATCCCTTTTTTATCACTAGAGAGGATTATCAGCTTCATATATCTTAATTGGCTGAAGTAAACATCAACTAGTCATTTACTGGCTCTTATGAAAAGAAAATCTACTTTCTTCTCAGCCTCAATCAATTCCAGCATTCTGATATTGGTTACTTTGACATTGCACATGCACTGCAGATAGACTGCAGATAAAGAAGGTTCATTCAGGAACACTCTCGTCTTAGATTTAACCATTTATTGCAACAAATGGAAATACAGTTATAATTGGTGCTAATGGCTCCACTCTTTACAGAAGATGCCAAGCAGCATGGGTGGGCCTCCCTGATCGCAGAATCGTTACTGATTGCTGATTGGTGAAGGGTGAATCCACCACTCGCCAATCACTGGCCAAGATTCCGTGCCCAGTTTGGTGAGAGGAGTGTCCACTCCCAGACCCAGAGAGAGATCTGCAGCATGCAGTAAGGTAGTCGTGTAGTGTATCAGCGTAAGAACTCTCATGGGTCTGGCCTTGAGACTAGCCTATTGCAGACAGCCCCTCACTTAGTTTCTGATTTGTGTGGTGCTGATGGACAGCTCCTTTTAACATTCAAACAAAAAGTGCTGTGAGAACGCATTGTTTGGCCCCCGTCCTGTTTACGCTCAGATTTGGGCCGCAAACATTTTTGAGATTTTCAAGTGGGACTTGAGTCGGAAAAGGTTTGGAGTCACTGCTCTAACCCTTTGTAACAGGAGCACAACACTGTAAGGTGTACGTACACCTTTGGAGGCTTTTTGCTTTGACTCTGTTTTTATATTTGCACATTCAAACTCTTGACAATTGAGGTCCATCACGCTCAACGCCTTAGTTTTTCTTTGAGAGAAAATGTACTTTTAACACATTTTAACACTAGTTTTAACAAGTGTTTCCTCAGCAGAGACATCACATCTCTGCATTACTGTAACTTCAGCTGTCTCTGTCCAGTGACACGCTCCTTTTCTAACTCTTTTGAATGTATCCGGACAGTCGAGGTCAGGACCAAGAGCTCATGCCTACATCATCCTTCCTCTCTGCCAAACAGATACATGGAGACTGTTGCACAACTTTGAATGTAGCTGGAGGGAGAGGAGACGAGGGGGGAGGAGAGGGAGAGGAGAGGAGGTGGGAGGAGAGGGAGAGGAGAAGAGTGGGGAGGAGAGGAGAGGAGGGGGGAGGAGAGGGAGAGGAGAAGAGTGGGGAGGAGAGGAGAGGAGGGGGGAGGAGAGGAGACGAGGTGGGAGGAGAGGGAGAGGAGAAGAGTGGGGAGGAGAGGGAGAGGAGAGGAGGGGGGAGGAGAGGAGTGGAGGGGGGAGGGGAGGAGAGGAGACGAGGTGGGAGGAGAGGGAGAGGAGAAGAGTGGGGAGGAGAGGGAGAGGAGAGGAGGGGGGAGGAGAGGGAGAGGAGGGTTTGGAGAGGAGAGGAGAGGAAGGGGAGATGAGAAGAGATGAGGGGGGAAATGAGGAGAGGAGGGGAGATGAGAGGGGGAGAGGAGAGGATAGAGAGGAGAGGAGGGGGGAGGAGAGGAGGGGAGAGAGAGGAGAGGAGGGGGGAAGAGAGGAGAGGAGGGGAGATGAGAGGAGAGGAGAGGAGGGGGGAGGAGAGACAGGAGAGGAGGCGGGAGGAGAGGAGAGGAGAGGAGGGGGGAGGAGAGACAGGAGAGGAGGGGGGAAGAGAGGAGAGGAGAGGAGGGGAGATGAGAGGAGAGGAGAGGAGGGGGGAGGAGAGACAGGAGAGGAGAGGAGGGGGGAGGAGAGACAGGAGAGGAGGGGGGAAGAGAGGAGAGGAGAGGAGGGGAGATGAGAGGAGAGGAGAGGAGGGGGGAGGAGAGACAGGAGAGGAGAGGAGGGGGGAGGAGAGACAGGAGAGGAGGGGGGAAGAGAGACAGGAGAGGAGAGGAGGGGGGAGGAGATTTGTATGCAGACTACACCACCCCCCCCCCCCCCACTCCACCCTGTGTCCTCTCACCTGCCTGTTGGAGTAAATCATAGAGCTATCAACTGAAGCGTGTTGATGTGTCTGCACGTGCAAGGGCTTTGCTGCACCTGTCTTATGTTTGTGTGTGTGTGTGTGTGTGTGTGTGTGTGTGTGTGTGTGTGTGTGTGAGAGGAGGAAAACGCAGACAAAAGTCCATGCAAATTAAATTTCTTTTAGCGGTTACTATGAATGTTTACTTCTCTCTATTCACGTCTGTCAGTGTCTATTCTCGTAGGCCTGAGTATAAGCGATAAGAGAGTTTAGGCAATCAGCTGGATTGTGTGGTAAATCTGTTTGTTCATGGTTGTGTGTGTGTGTGTGTGTGTGTGTGTGCGCGCGTGTGTTTGTCCGTGTGTGTGTGTCTGTGCGTGTGTGCGTGAGTGTGCACGCCTGTGTGCGATAGTGGTAGGGAGGGAAATGGAGGTAGCTGGGTGTCAAACAGGAGGTCTGCAGATGCCTGTCCGGCTGAGAGCTGCGAGGTCCCTCCCTTTGACAGAGTATCCATTCAGAGTCAATGAGCTGGGTCAAAGCCTGCACGTCAGGCTGCAGCTCGGGCCTAGCGCTGGGGCGGTCCAAGAGGTCACTCCCATTCACATGGCGCTGTCATGCAAATGAACCCACCCACGCTTAAACAACTCTTGGAATTTTTATGTCTGCTCCCGGGCCCTTTTTTCCTCTTTTTCCCCTTTTTTCCCCCTCCGTCCCTCCCTCCCTCGCTCGCTCGCTCTCTCTCTCCCTCTCCAAATCTCTCTCCCCTGTATTCACAAAGTCATTGACGACACATTCAAAGCTTTTTAAATTGGCCAGCTTCATTGTGTGCGGAATAAAGTGGGGGAGAGGGAGAGTGAGAGCGCGTAAAGAAGAGCGGGCCTAAATATACTCCGGCCTGAAAGTAGTTAGATCATGTTCTTTTCATGGTCCGATTAGAATCAAATCGATCCCCCCGCCCCTCCTGACCGATCCCCCCGCCCCTCCTGACACTCCACGGTTTGAAGAGGAGCGGCCCGACAAAGATTTCTTGGCTGAGACAGCGGAATGAATGAGTAAACCTGAATGCTAAACACACTCTTCAAAGTCTCATTGTAACTGACCGCTTATTTTCTTTGCTGCTCCAGTTTCTTCCCCATAATTTACACCCTTTCCTTTCCGAATTATTGTAGTGTCCACTAGGTGGCAGCCTCTTCTTATATTCTAGTCTGGTTGGTCTGTGTAGATGACCAGGAAATCCCCACTGATTAGTCTCATCTCTTTCACCTGTTGAGTCAGCAGCTGGCTACATTTCTTATTTAACTGTTGGGCATACTGTGCTCTGGTAATGCCGACTTTCTCCCCCGAAGCAAGACAGAGTAATATGACCGAAAGCCCTGAGGTATGTTGCGCAAATTGTAAAACTGTATTTCGGGAGTTTTGTGCTGCGAATTTAAGCCGATGGTGACTCTTGTTTTTGGTTGTATTTGTTAGTGTGCACCCACAGTATAACCAGCCAAGATGCGTCGATAAGCCCCCTGCTTAACAGCCTCGGCGAGCGGAACGAGGTATTTGTGTTGCTTTTGTGAATGTACATGTATTTTATTTGTTTATGTATGTGGTTTGGTGGGTGGTCTATTGACTTTGTCTTGATGTCTTTTAATTAGTTGTTTAATAAAGTTTGTATTTTAATTGTTACATTAGCTTTAATGAATTCCATGTAGGCCTATTGTGTATATATATATATACTGTAAATTGATATGTTTTGTATGTCCCTTTATAGTTTTCACGGTGTCAACCATCATGTCTCCCAGTCGTGCCTGTTGGAGAAAATAAAATCAATGGTTCATCAGTCGAGACTCTCTGCGTCCTGTTACTACTGCCCAGAGCTGTTACAGTGAAAACTCGACCTCTACATCGGGAGACCAGCCTACCACCATCTTCATCCTTCATCAAAGTCAACCTAAACCACACTCAATTGTCAGGCAAGAACTGTGCAACACACCATAGGACTGCATAGCAGCTGCAACGACCGACTCTAAATAAGAAATATTAAAGAGTCCTTTGCACATGCACGATTGCACACCTGCTTTACCCGTAGCACTTTGATCGCACTTCATGCACTTTATCTCATGCTATGGTTCAAATGTGCACACTATGCACTTTACTTCTTGCTATGGTTCAAATGTGTGAAACTTTGATGTTTTAAGTGCGGCGACCCCCCTTTTAAGTTTATACAGTCTTACGGTATGGTGAATATGATGGCTACTCCCAACCAGAGATATTAAAGAGAGTCCTTTGTACATGCACAATTGCACCTCTGCTTTAGCTATGGCACTTCGATCACACTATATGCACTTTATCTCATGTTATGGTTCGAACGTATGAGACTTTCATGTTTTAAATGCGGCCAGCCCCCTTTAACGAGTTAATATCATGGTATGAAGAATATAATCGTTAAGTGTTGATGTCCTATATAAGTGGTAAATTCTGGAATCAGTCTTAAGACCAAAGTCCTATGCGCAAAGTGGGTGAGCTAAATACTTTGTTTTGGACGGATTTGTAAACGTCTGGCTGGAGTTTTATATCGCTCTTTAAGGCTAAAGCTAAAGATGTCACTCCCTGGAGAACGAGCGAACCACCCATCCAGACAAAGAGGACTAACGGAGAAGGGTCAAGGTTTACGTGATCAGCGCGCCCAAAAACACCATGAAGCTTTCCATAAGGCGTACAATTCTTGGAAACAGACAGCAAGAGACAACAGAACAGCGCTGAAGGCCTACTGTTGCCCGGACGATCTCGATAGAATCGAGGAAGCAGCCCGCGAGTGTCATAATCTAGTTCGCCTTACATATGACCCCATTTTACGGAACCAGACCACCATGCCAGACATTGCCAGCAAAATGGACACTTGTGCAAACCTGACCGACGAGATTGTTTCCATTGTGAGTAAACGAAGACAAACCATTGATGTAGATTATAACGTCAGAGTTGAAAAGGAAAAGGTCAGAGTACTATTAGACAAGGAAACACATGGGTCTGTCTTCGGTCATACAGTAACTGAAACGGTAATCTCAGAAACGTCACATAAATCAAACCATTCAAGCATGTACTCCAGCAGTTCTAGCAAACGACTAGAGGCGGAAGCAGAACTCGCAGCCAAACGGGAAAATGCAAAGGCAATGAAGGATGTCCAAGCGCAGCAATCACGATTCAACAAACTGGAAAATGAATTGAAACTCGAAGATGCGACAATGTTGGCGGAAATTGAGCGTAAACGGGCGGAGAGACGTTTAAAACTGGAGGAGGAACGGATAAAGCTGGAGCAGCTACAAGCAGAGAAGGATGTCCAAGTAGCAGCTGCTCGAGCAAGAGTGTACGAGACCCCGGTAATGGATTGTGAGCCTGAAGTGAACCAGCCGACCGAATCTGCAGCCCCGCTAAACCCACGCGCTACATTATTCCAGCCTCAAGCAACACATCTGACAGCGACAGCATCTGAAGAGACCATCGGCCTAGCCCAAGCACTAGCAAGCTCACTAAGCATAAACCGCCTGCCTGTGCCTGAGCCAACAATATTTAATGGTGACCCAATGACATTTATTGACTGGAAGATGTCCTTCATGACCCTCATTGACCAGAAACCCATCCCAGCAAGCGAGAAGATGTTTTACCTGAAGACATATCTCACTGGAGAGGCAAGCAAGGCTGTGCAAGGATTCTTTTATAGGACTTCGGAGGATGCTTACGCGGGCGCCTGGAAGGTACTACAAGAGAGATACGGGAACCCATTCATCGTGCAAAAAGCCTTTCGCGATAAGCTCACCACCTGGCCTAAAATTAGCGCGACCGATCCTTTCGGACTTAGGGAATTTGCCGACTTTCTACAAGGATGCGCAGAGGCAATCCCACACGTCAAAGGATTAGCCATCTTGAACGATTGTGAAGAAAACCACAAGCTGCTCAAGAAAATGCCAGAGTGGATCGTGCGGAGGTGGAGCCGAATTGTCGCCGAAGAATTGGACGCATCTGGAAACTATCCAGACTTCACTCATTTCACAGCCTTTTTAAACAAAGAGGTCCGTATAGCGTGCAACCCCGTCGCCTCCCCCTTTCTAATTGACTTTAAGACCACAGACGACACATTACCCAAGAAAGTTAGAGTCCTCAACACAAGCACTCAACCAGAGAATTTAATCAGAGAGAAGGAAGAAACCACCGATTACAAGGCAAGACCACCGTGCCCAGTCTGCAAGGATGAGACGCATAACATCGCCAGATGCCCCACCTTCGCTTCAAAAACTATGGAACATAAAAAGGCATTCATCCATGAAAATCGTCTCTGTTTCGGATGCTTGAGGAAGGGACACATCTCCAAAGATTGCGAAAGGCGACACACCTGTAACACCTGCCGTCGACAACACCCTACCTGTTTGCACGAAGAACGGAGACCAAGATCAGAAGAGACGGCCAATAACGGCCCAGCTTCCACAAATGGTACAAACCAGGAAGTCCACAGTGTTATGTCGTACGCATCAACGCATTACACCCCCGCTACTTCAAGTATAGTCCCAGTCCTGGTATCCTCAGTACTTGAGCCCCAGAGAGAAGTACTCACTTACGCACTACTTGACACTCAAAGCGATTCAACTTTCATTCTTGAAGATCTGCTTGAATACCTGAATGTGGAGCCTAAACCAGTGAAGCTGAAACTTAGCACAATGACAGCGGTTGACACAGTCTTGACAAGTAAGAGCATCGGTGGTCTACAAGTGCGAGGGCTTCATTCCGGAAAACACCTTCGAATAAAGAAAGCCTACACCCGTAATTTAATCCCAGTGGGTAAATCCTACATCCCGACCAAGAAAACAGCACTGCTATGGCCTCACCTCGAACACCTAGCAGACAAGATACCATCACTTCAAGACTGCGAAGTAGGACTACTAATAGGATATAACTGTCCATCAGCACTAGCCCCGCTGGAAGCTGTCATAGGCATTGAAGATGAACCCTTTGCGCAGCGAACTGAGCTTGGCTGGAGCATAATAGGCCCATTGAATCCTCATCCAGGCAAGCAGAGAAGTCAAAGCTTCGTCCACGGTACAGCAAAGGAGCCAGCGTCATTTCAGAAAGAACAAAGAGCAGGGGAAACGAAGAATAGAAGGTATAATCAATCCCCTACTCAAGTTGTCCCCGTCCCTGTCATTTCTGCTTCTAGCTCTAAGAAGCAAGCCACTTGCAACAGTGAACACATCGATAAAGAGATGTTGGAGTGGGGGTCATCTCCAAGAGCCGAATCTTTAAAGACCAGTTCAGATTCTAAGTCGACCCGTAAATCATCTCTTCATAGACCAAGCTCTGACAACTTCCCAGATCAGAGCATATTGGCAGGCGAAGCACGACGAAAGGAAGCCAATCCTGTGTACTCCATCACAGTTGAAGATGATGATCAGGAAATTGATTTGACAAATGAAGACCGTTTAGCCTTGCAGGATTCATGTAAGGAAGATCTCTCGACAAAGGATGAACCAGAGCAAGAGGAGAAAGATAATCAAGGAAGAGAAATGATTAGAGAGGAAAATGTCCTCACCGAGAAGGCTGGAAAGGCTGTGGATGTAAACGGGGAGTCTGAATCACCCCCTAAAGAGCCATTTCAAACTCTTGGATCTGTCTGCCAACAGTCTAAGGGTCCAGCCACTTCTAGCCACCGTCTAGAGCCTCAACCGCTACCACCTGAGTGTATCTCTGCATCTCTGTCGCTGCCCCATAATCAGCCTAATCACCCTAAAGACGTCCCCTCTTCATCTGTCTTGGAAGCAACGCCATCCAAACCCATGTCACACGGGTTACAACAGACACATTATACATTCAAAATGATTATACCGAAAAGCGGTCAGATGTAATCTGAAAATCCCATATGGTTAATTTATTTAGCTGAGGTGCGCATAATGGGATTTGGTGGGAGTGTAACTGACCGCTTATTTTCTTTGCTGCTCCAGTTTCTTCCCCATAATTTACACCCTTTCCTTTCCGAATTATTGTAGTGTCCACTAGGTGGCAGCCTCTTCTTATATTCTAGTCTGGTTGGTCTGTGTAGATGACCAGGAAATCCCCACTGATTAGTCTCATCTCTTTCACCTGTTGAGTCAGCAGCTGGCTACATTTCTTATTTAACTGTTGGGCATACTGTGCTCTGGTAATGCCGACTTTCTCCCCCGAAGCAAGACAGAGTAATATGACCGAAAGCCCTGAGGTATGTTGCGCAAATTGTAAAACTGTATTTCGGGAGTTTTGTGCTGCGAATTTAAGCCGATGGTGACTCTTGTTTTTGGTTGTATTTGTTAGTGTGCACCCACAGTATAACCAGCCAAGATGCGTCGATAAGCCCCCTGCTTAACAGCCTCGGCGAGCGGAACGAGGTATTTGTGTTGCTTTTGTGAATGTACATGTATTTTATTTGTTTATGTATGTGGTTTGGTGGGTGGTCTATTGACTTTGTCTTGATGTCTTTTAATTAGTTGTTTAATAAAGTTTGTATTTTAATTGTTACATTAGCTTTAATGAATTCCATGTAGGCCTATTGTGTATATATATATATACTGTAAATTGATATGTTTTGTATGTCCCTTTATAGTTTTCACGGTGTCAACCATCATGTCTCCCAGTCGTGCCTGTTGGAGAAAATAAAATCAATGGTTCATCAGTCGAGACTCTCTGCGTCCTGTTACTACTGCCCAGAGCTGTTACACTCATTGTGAAGTCGGACAATACCCAAGAGAGTAAATTTGTTTTAAGTATGAGCGAGAGATGTTTGCGTGCTTTAACCGTGGATCAAGAAGAGATATCACCACAATGATGATACTGTAGGAGTAACTTGGGACACGACCTTATCTACATATCAATCAGAAAAACACACAAGCCGCAGTGGAGGATCTTCTCTAAAAAGGCGTTAAGCCTCGTGTTGATAGAGGATTTCAAGGCTCTTTTAGAGTAAGGCTAAGGCACTTTATCAAAAAGAAGTATCTGTTTGACGAAAGGGTGATTTTGTGTAAGCCAGAACAGGTTTTGTCTATGGTGAGAGGTTAGATATACAGAGTCCAAAGAAGTGGCTTTCTGGAGAGAGGTGTTTAGCGTAAGGAGGTAGAGGGTTCACGGTCGGCCCGTGGAAAGTGTCTGATGAGGGAGCGGATGACCAGACCAGGGAGGCGACCGTGGAGGGGGAGAGGAGGGTGAGAGGAGGGATTTGAACTTGGTGACACCCTTTCTGCACCTGCAGCTATGGTAATCATCAGCTTATTCTTTCACCAAAGTACCATAACTCAATTGCTTTATTGCCCCCCCCTTTTTTTAATGACAAGCAGTATGGCTAATGAGTTTTGTACATTGCTTATACGTATAGTAATATTTAGTGGAATTTTGTTTACCATTAGTTATGTTGAAAATCTACAGTAAAAAGACGTAAGACTTTGGATCCCATGCTGTCTGATGTCAACATGGTAGCAGCCCAAGGCTTTGATTTTTATGCCTCAGCTGGCGATAGCATGGCCAGAGGCAGTATATTTTCGGGTTGACGTACGAACAGTGTACGTACGTCTGTACGTCCATAAGTCCCGTGCTTGGTAATGTGATATCTCAGGAAGGCCTTGAGGGAATTTATTCAAATTTGACTCAAACGTCCACTTGGACTCAAGGATGAACTGGTTAGATTTTGGTGGTCAAAGTTCAAGGTCACTGTGACCTCACATCCATCCATTCCATGGTCATTAATACAATATCTTAGGAATGCCTTGAGGGAATTTCTTCAAATTTGGCTCAAACATCCACTTGGAGTAAAGGATGAACTGATTAGATTTTGGTGGCCAAAGTTGCAATATCTCAGGAAGGCGTTCAAGACATTCCCTCAAATTTGGCACAAACATCCACTTGTCTTGGACTCAACAACTAATTGACTAGATTTTGATCGTCAAAGGTCAAGGTCACTGTAGTCTCGCTGGCCAGCCTCCTCTCCCTTCCGTCCGAGGAGTCTGGCGCCGCAGATCTCCATAGTGGGATTGCGCTTAGCGGCAGTACCCTTGGAAAATAGTTTCAAACAATCCAACTTGCCGTTTTCAGCGTGTAGCAACGAGCTAGCTAGCGTGTAGGTTTCTGCCGTTAGCTTGCTAGCTAGTTAGCGTTGTTGTTTTCCCTGAGGCGGCAGGGGACTATTTACAGCAACACACAGGGAGGAGGGAGCGGAGGCCACTCTGATTGACATGGTCGGAGCTAATGACAGAGCTTCTTAAGCGGGGAGCGGAAATCCGGCAGCGTCTGAAACCGACGCCTCCAATGGGAGAGCAGAGTAGAGCAGGGGAGGGTTTATCCCAGTTATGGAGACCTGCAGCGCCAGACTCCTCGGATGGAAGTGAGAGGAGGCTGGCCAGCGAGACTAAGGTCACTGTGACCTCACGTCTGTCCCATTCTCATGCGCCTGGAGGGAATTTCATTACATCTGGCACAAGCGTCCACTTGGACTCAAGGATGAACTGATTCGAATTTGGTGGTCAAAGGCCAAGGCCATAATTCAAGAATTCATACACTAATTATGACAAAATTCTACATACAAACAAAAACTTTTATATACAAAATTTCAAAGGTCAACTTCACTGGGACATCATGTTTTGCTCCTGAAAAAAACGATCTTGGGTCATTCTACAAAAATGGTGGAAGTGCTATCACTTACTTTTGCAGACACCAAAATCCTTGAAGTTGACCTAATAATCACTTATATTGATTTGGACCACAACATACTTGTATGAGTCCACCCTCTTCACTCCCTCTCCCTGGATGACAGCCAGGACAGGGGAACTCCTGCTCTGGGAGTCCACCAGAAGCTCATTGGTTTTGCTGATATTCAGCTTCAGGTGATTGTTGTTGTTGTTGTACCGTGTGACAAAGCTCCCTATGCGTCCTCTGTAAAAAATAGTCTCTAACCACTTGTTTCTCACTGGAAATTATTCACTGGTATCATACATGTGACATGTCAATATAGTGATCACTTCCATTCAGCAAAAAATAAGAATAAAATAAAAACAATCTGTATCTTTTATTAAATTCGCCCAAAGTCTTCACTACATAATATTTTATGAGTCTGGACAGACATGGATGTCTGTAAAACCCCAAATCTGTATTAACTGCAAGCATCTAAAAAAAGCAATAAATTGATATTGAATAATTGGAACAAAACTACTTGGCACAATGGTTATTGTTTCTCTCCAAGATATTTTGTTATTCACCTTTCCTTTTACTTCTGGAATTTAATCTTAACAGCATATTTGAGTTGCAGTTATGTTGTCCAGAATAGTATATATTAGACAAATCTGGCTTTGCTTATTAAAATAAGTCAACCAATTAATTCTTTAATGATATTCATTTTATTCTAATTTGTGTTATGCAGCTACTGCATAATTATGCCATTAGTTTTTCTTTTTAATAATGTGTGTGTGTGTGTGTGTGTGTGTGCGTGTGCGTGTGCGTGTGCGTGCTAATGATTAGTTAAATTCAGTTTGTGAGTATAGTAGTTACTCATTAGTTAATCAGTTCCTGAGTAGTAGTTAATCATTAGTTATTGGTTAGTTAATGGGCAGTTTGTGAGTATAGTAGTTAATCATTACTTAATTATTACCTGTCCATTTGTTACTCTTTTTGTGTACCCTATTATAAGGTGGTGCATCATACTGAGTAGTTCATGAGTACTGAGTGAGATTCAAACCCACAGACCATGGTTGTTAGGGTTGTTATTCTGGTTCTCTACCAACTGAGCTAACCAGACTGTTGAATCAAGTTAGTCCGTAGAGCCAAACTATGGATCTGTAGAGCCGGAGACCAAGTATTATAGTTTTGAAGGTATGTTCTACCCAAATACTACTTTCTGTTCAAGTACTTATTTCTAAACTATAAGTTATAGTTTAGAAGACATATTCCACCCAAATACTACTTTATGTCCAAATGCTATAATTTCAAAGGTATATTCTACCTAAATACTACTTTCTGTCCAAGGACTTATAGTTTTGAAGGTAGATTCCACCCAAATACTACTCTCTGTCCAAGTATTTCTAGTTTTGAAGCTATATTCTGTCCTTTAAAACCGTAAGTAGAGACAGAAGTAGTATTTGGCTGGACTATACATAAGTACTTGGTGGGTGGAAGGAATATACCTTCAAAACTATAAGTACTTTGATGTATCAGTATGATGCACCACTTTACAATAAGGTACACAAAAAGAGTAACGATTAAGTAATGATGCACCACTTATAGGGTACACTTAAGCAATATAGCATGAGAGCTAGTGTGTTGTGGCAAATATATCCCGCTGATCAGTTGTTATCCCACGAGGCCGCAGGCCGAGTGGGATAACAACTGATCAGCGGGATATATGCCACAACACACGCTGCTCGAGTGCGGGGTCGATGCGGGGTTAACAGCCTTTTTTTTGCAAAGAAGACATTAGCCCGCATCTATTCTTGTACAAAACATAATTTTCTGCAAAGTATTAGTAAAGTTATAAGCGAAGATCGATTTACAAGGATCTGACAGCTGTCTCCGCCATTTGTTTTTTTTTAGGTAACCAAAGGCTTTTAGTAAGAGAGTTGCCATGGCAACCAATAACCCATGGCCATGGGTTATTGGATTTATACAATGGCTGTGAACCAATCAGATTGCTTGATTTGAGAGAGCCGTTTTATAAAAAAGAGTAACTAATGGACAGGTAATAATTAACTAATGATTAACTACTATGCTCATGTGATACTCACAAAAAGGGTTTTGAGATATATGTTGTTTTCATGAAGGTCTTGTTTATTTTTGAAGATGCACTTTATTTATTTTTGGTCAAACTTGATTTATAGACTCGCTGATTACAGATATAGAGGGTATGCATGTGATGTCACAGAGGCAGAAGTCACTGTGGGGTCACGCCCACTGAGTCACAGCAAGACTGAGCTTGAATGCAGTAATCAGCCTAGATAACTGACACCTGCTGCTCAGGGAGGAACTTGACACTCATTTTGACACTCATTCCTGATTGAGGGGGCGTGTTCCAGTGGGTGTGCATACCCTCTATAGGTCAAATAATACCTTGCACTTCTACGTTACAACAGTAGGCGGCAGCAGAGGCTTGTTGTCAGGGTTCGAGTTATGGGGGGACCTATGGGGTCTTGGACCCCATAGCTAGAGTCTGGGACCCCATAGTCCAGAACACCTGTGGGACCCCCACAAATATAACTTTTTTATTTTTATTTATTTTTTCCTTTTTTGTGTTCCAAATAACACATTTTTCGATGGAAGAATTATTATTATTTATGTTAACTAGATAAATAGGCTAAATAAGAAACATGTTTTCAGTTTTCCCAAAACAACCGTTTGAATTGTTGTGTGAAATAGGCTGCATTTCACCTCCAAGCCACCATGTGCCGCCCATGAGCGCGTGTTCTACTGTAGCACTTCTACTCTGGTAACTTCCGGTCTGTTGTTGCTATGCAACGGTAGCGTAGGGGATGGCTGCCCCATTCATCTGTTTTCTTCTTGTTGTTGTTTTTAGATAGCGTTTCTTGCTGAGTGCAGAGAACTGCTCGGAAAGCAAATTGTATGAGCATTATGTATTTATTTTTGTAGTTTTTGATTTATAAGTGCAGAGACAGAGTTAAATAAATGTTAATTTAAGTTAAGCAATTTTGTCTCATTTGTCAAATTAAATTGTTGTATTTTATCAGATGCAAGTGTAAGACTGAATAATAACATCATACAACAGTCTAAACCGAATGTTAATTTAAAATTAGATATTCCTCTAAATCTGGCTTCAAACGGCCACAATTTGAGGAAAAAACGGCCCAATTTTTTTTCGATTTAGGGGGACCCCATAGCTATCTGACTATAACTCGAACCCTGCTTGTTGTGGCTACTCGTTTGGGACTCAGGGCGCACGGACATCCGGTTTCATAATCCACGCGCTTTGGAGAAAGAAAGTCACCATTGTCCTGTCTCCTGTCTTTTCACACCTTATCCAGGTTTGTTGTCACCAACACGTTACAGAAAGCTAAGAAGTAGTGCTTGTGAGACGTATGAACGTATCTGTATGCTGCATGTTGGTAACTAACCGAAACTGCACCTGACTAGTGCTTTTCTTGTGATTGGTAATGGCGTTTTAGCCACATGCTAATCTGCATTCTTTATTTCTTTTTGGTATCACTTTGGCTTCTGGGCATTACGAAATGATTATACTGAGAACCCCAATGTGTATAAGTTAACAGTTTTGGCCGAAAGTAGTTTATAGTGTTAGCAGGTGTTAGCCTCATGAAGCTAGCCATTGATCACTGCGGTGCCATATGACACCTAGCGCCACCTACTGACCAGGTTTTCATGGGGCAAATGAGTTAACAGATTATTGTGTTGTTTTAATTGTTGATTGATCTCAAGTGTTAAAGTCTTTATGTTATTGTTAAGATATAATAGTTTATAAAATGGTACATTTTTGTAAAAAATATATTCTTTTATAAGAACGCTTATTTGATTAAGACTATGCTGTATGGAAAAATAAGACATGTTGATGGAAAAATAGACATGCATGTAGAAGTGAAATGTTTTATTTTTGTTATTATACAAAACAGGATTTATTTTGAGAAACTTAAGAGACTTTTGATACTTCAGTATATTGTATACTATGAATGTTGTTTTCTTGAAGAGAAGAATATCTGGGTGTGACCAGTATACACTTTTGAAAACATAACAGAAAAAAAGACAAAAGAAAGTAATGAGAAATGAATCATAATCCACACGCTTTGGAGAAAGAAAGTCACCGTTGTCCTGTCTCCTGTCTTTTCACACATTATCCAGGTCGTCACCAAACAAGGTTTGGATTATCAATTAATTTGTTTAACGGTACCAAGACTGGGACCCGTTACACTCACACTATACTCACAAACTGACCATTAACTAATGATTAACTACTCAGGAACTGACCAACTAACCATTAACTAATGATTAACTATACTAACAAACTGACTAATCATTAACTAATAGTTAGTTCCTCATTAGTTCCCTAGTAGCTACTGTAAATTGTGTGTACCTTATTGTAAAGTGTTACCAATTATCTTTGAGTTGTGGACCGTTGGTCAGCTAGGACAAACGAAGACATTTGAGGATGTTATTTCCGGCTTAGTGGAGAAAGTGATCATCATTTTTCACAATTTTGTGACATTTTATAGACCAAACGACTAATCGATTCGTCGAGAAAATAATCCACAGATGAATCGATAATGAAAGTAACCGTTAGCTGCAGCCTCTCTCTCTCTCTCTCTCTCTCTCTCTCCTGTCTGTTCTGTCAGTGTGGGACTAGTCTACTCTGCGCTCAGAGCAGCTCGCACGGGAAGTGAGCTGTGTTCTGAATCCTAAGAGAAGCCAAACAACGCTGCAGTCGAGGTGGAGGGATGGAGGGGTGGGACCACCCTGCAGCTGCCCCTTCTCTCTCTCACCCACTCCCACCTCATCCCTTCATTCCCTCTCCTATTCATTCTGCAGCTGCAGTCTTGTGCCCCTCTCTCTCTCTCACTCTCTCATACAAAGTGTCTCTCTCTCTCTCCCTCTCCCGCTCTCTCTCATTTGTCCCCCAGACACGAAGATGGATGGAGAAGCTCCTGGTATGGCAGCACAATAGGCCGTGCCACAAGGTGAGCAGCCTCGGCCGCATACGGCCCAGTGCTGTGCTGCCTTTTGGAGCTCTTGCGAGGCCTCCTTGCCCGACTGCAGTATGTGTGTGTGTTAAGGGGGGTCTGAGCGGCACAGTATGGCAACAGATGCTTTTGTTGGGCCAAAAGTCTGAAAGGGGCCTTGGGTGGGGGGCTTAGCCGTGTCAGAGCACACACTCATTTTTCTCTCCCTCTGCCTCTCTTTCTCTCGCTCTCCCTCTCCCCAGCTGTGCCTGCCGCCGCGGCTGAGCAAGAGGAAATGTGAGGGCAACGACGTGATGGAATACGTAAGTGGGGCGCGCGGTTTGCGCCTGTTTTGTGGGCGACTTCATTAAAGGGTCGTTTATCTGGCCTGTGATCCCATTGTGCCGGACCTTCTTTATCAGCCCCGGTGTGTCGGGGGGGGCGTAATTGGCCGATTGGCCACGGTCCGCGCATGCTGCGGTGATTTATAAAGCTGTGAATGGAGCTGACTCCTCTCCGGGCAGCGCTCCCTCTCCCATAGGAGACACCGCAACCACTGCAGAATCACACGGAATAAATGCAGAAGAAACGTGAAAAGGATGAAACGTCCCCAAAGCTCTTTGTGCGAGTGTGAAATCAGAGGCTTGAATCAAAAGGGCTCTGGAATGACTCTTTCTCCTGCCCTTGTCATCTATTTTTTCCCACCTTTATACTCGATGTGACTTTGTTGTTTCACCTCTCTTTAGACTCTATTCTGCTCTCTGTCGCTCACCCCCCTCGGCCTGTTCTTCCATTTTCATTTCCTCTATTCATCCTAGTCGACCCTGCCAAATGGGTAGGATTGTTACCTTCTTTCTACCATACAGCCATTCACATAACTTGTTGCTCATTATAATTAGACTTACAGAAAGCCAGAAACCTCCTTTTTATTGTTTTATCGTATGCTGTTAAATTCAGCATTTTGAGTAGGGGATAGAGGCGGAGAAAATCAGGCTAAATAATGTCAAAGCCCATCATGTTATGCTCAGTCGATAACTAGCTGAACAATTTTTGAGGTAACTTTATTTTGCATCATAATCAACCTTGAATTGAAATGATTTGAGTCATCATCACCATATGTGGAGTCTTGGAGTAATCAGCTGTATTTGAGTTGGAGTCTACATATCTGATAGCAGGTGGAAGTGTGTGTGCTGGCTTTATGTGGTCCCATGGTGTGCTGAGGCTGGCTCTTAATGACCTCCTAATTAAAGCTGGCCAACCTCTCAATGGGCTGATCATGTAGTGAAGGTCAGAGGTCATACTGGTGGCCAGAGTTCCTGCTCCATGCTAATTGCCCCCAGT
This sequence comes from Poromitra crassiceps, assembly GCF_964638095.1. Taxonomy (NCBI): domain Eukaryota; kingdom Metazoa; phylum Chordata; class Actinopteri; order Beryciformes; family Melamphaidae; genus Poromitra; species Poromitra crassiceps. Next base: position 21,906,076 of record NC_139632.1, read on the forward strand.
AAACACCAATCAACACATCAGCATTTCTGGAGAGCATGGACTCTAAAATACATTATCTGAGCTTGAATTCGTTATCTGTGCGAATGTGTCAAACTCTTTCATGTGATTTTTACTTATTCATTTATTTATTTATTTATTCACTCATTCATTCATTTATTCACTCATTCATTCATTCATTCATTCATTCATTCATTTTCTATTAAACAAAAGTTAAACTCAGATGGAATGATCTCACCAGCCACCACCTCCCATTCAGAGTCTCTCTCTCTCTCTCTCTCTCTCAGAGATGCTTGAGTGTTTTGCAGTGTGTTGTGCTGCCAGAGAAATAGACCACGGGCTCATTAAGCCGGACCGAGTGTTTGTCTAACGGCTAGACGAGAGACAACCTAAATCCCCAACAAGTCTTTGTGGACTTGCAGATAAGGTCTGCACACAGGTAGCTATACTCTGTTTGATGCAGGAGCATTCAGTCTATCTCAATCCAATTTTTTTTATGACTTTTGCAGTATCATGAGGAACAGAAGAGAATTACATGTTTTCAGAATGTTGAATAGGACAGACTTTATCTGATGGTAAAAAAACAAAACATTTAAGAGATGAGATTAGGAAGCAATTAAACATGTATAATTGTTCTCAATTAAACATGTTGACTACATTTCTTTACCTTAATTGAAAATACTTTTAACTCTATCAGTGACATCTAACAACAACAAGAAGAAGTGAACTTTGGGGAAAACCGCTTCTCTTTGGTTAATTTCTGCTATGCTACCTTTCTCAGTTGTCTGTGGGCCTTGACGACCCTCCACCTAAAGGCCAGGGGAAACAGGCAGGGAGGGGCCTGGCTAGGATTTAATGTAGCTGATTGTGCTGCCATGAAAAAAGGAACAGTTTCTTCTGTGTTCATTTTCAATTTTGTTGCTGTCTGTGTGCCCAGCTTTTGTGTCCAATTCTTCTTCCCTCCCTAAACGCCACCACCACCCCTCTCTTAGTCTTCTCCTTTCACTTGTCTTCTCGTCGGGCCGTCTAGATTATGTTGCTAAGGAGATTTTTCTCTTTTTTCCCCCCGCTTGCTTTTTTCACTGTTTCCCATTGATTTGGTGTTAATGCGTTTTGAATGCCCCTTGGTGTGTGCCGAGCGGTGGGGGGGGGGGGGAGGGGAGGGGGGCGAGTGGAGGAATTTCAAACTGAAGCGCTGAGGTGGGGGTCTGTGTGGGCAAAGGCCCAAAGAGAGGCACTCAAGTGAGAACTGAAGTGGTTTGCGGAGCCTAGGACCCTTTCGGGCAGCCACTCCCCCCCCCCCTTCTTCCCTCTCTCTTCTTCAGGGTCGGCGCTGCATTGACGGCCCACAGGTGCACTGTCAATCTCTCCCTTTCACACCAAAAAACCCAACTCAGGAGACAGAAAAACAAACAGAATGTTTTGCCTGCAGTGAGAAAATGGGGGGGGGGGGGGGGTACTTCCAGCAGACTGGCAGGCAGTGAGTAGACCACAATGGCATCGTAAAATGTAGATGATGAAATCTACAAGGTAACATTATGGGGTAGTCTGTCTGTAATGATGATCCTGATCATAATGATTCATGGTGAATTGTGAATTGATGAGCTGGTAAGTAGGAGGTACTATTTCCTATTAAAGTCGATGAAGACTGTGATTTACAATTGATTTGACTACTGTTGACAAAATGCACTGTAAGTCACTGTAAGCATGTAAGCTCATTTAAATGACGTAAGTGACATGAGTATAGGTTTCTGTCTCAAATATTTATGTTACTGATAATGCAGTAATTTGGGCTGCAAGTCACGGAACCAGGAAAGTGGTAGGGTCATCACAAAAACTCAGTCAACTGAGATACTGTAGTCTGATAGCTATCATACCTTTTGATATTCACTCTCAGTAGTTGTGAAGTCTGGATAATTATCATCTCAACCTTGAATGTACCATCTCTGATTTTTGATCACATTACCTCTGCCTCATCTCTGATTGCCTCTCTCTCTCTCAAACTCTCTCTCTCACCTGCTCGCCCACACACGCGCACACAAACACACACACACACACACACACACACACACACACACAAACACACAAACACACACACACACACACACACACACAGAATGAGCTTGATTTGCCCTTGCCCTGCAGCTGTGTGAGGATTGAAAAGTATCCAGGCATAATGACCTCGTGGGCCATTTCACCGACATCAGCGCTTAACGTAATTAGCCAATGGAGGACGGCCTGAAGCAGGAGGAGCTGCTGTTTGCAGAAGTGCTCTGACTTGAAGCAGCTGTGGACGTCCTTGTGGGCCCACATGAGTGAGGCTATGCCACAGGCTGCAACGTTATGGAAGCAAACATACGGCCAGCGGAGGGAACTGCTACACTTAACCTTGAATGTATAAAGGCCATCTGTCCTCAGGAGTTTGCTGGGTGCATTGGATGGTACGTTGAAGCCAAGCGACACACGCCACAGATGGATTTTGAAGCCAATAAGGAAGTGATGGCAGGCGACGGTTCCTCTCGTCCGCTAGATTCTGGCTCCAAAAAGACTCCAAGCCCAACTCCATGCCACCACAACCCAACCTGTCACTCAAAATATAAAGTCAATACATTTTTTAGATATGCAGTCGTCTCAGTCTAATGTCACTCATGTCTGTCCCTATGACGATTTTCAAAGTAATTGCGTCATTAACAGGATATAACGGTTATGAACTGGTTTGTTTTCCTAGTGATTGACAGGTCACCTGTCCAGTGAATGGCAGGCGGCCATCACTGATTATGGGCAGATGTCTATGGGTGACGTCACACTCATTACTTTCTTTTGTTTTTACGGTCTACGGTTAAAGTTTGCTGTTTTCATCATTCCAGATAATTATGAACAATACAGCAGAAATATTTTAAGAACAACTCTACCGCACCCATGCAGCAATATTTCACAGCCATACGATATAGCTGTCTGCCAGTTTCTGCCTCTCCGTGTTTTTCAATTTTCTAATTTGTAAGGTTAGCTGCCCAATGTTGAGGTTACAGGTGAATGCCTTAGGTAGTTGGCACTGTGTCAATTAAACCTCTTCTACACCAGGGTTAGTGTTGACCTCCGACCTCTGACCCTAATTTAACTAACCCTCACCAGTGTGTAGGGGACAAACACTCCCAGCTGCTGAGGCTCTCAATGGGTTTTAAGCAGAGGGGAGGAGAATCCATTCAGGAAGGAGTCGTGCCTTTTTATATTGTGTGAGGCTCAAGACCTCCTCTACACTCTGAGGAAGTCACTTGAGGCTGTTGTTGTTGTTGTTGTTGTGGAAGTGGATAACGATGATTCACACATGCATGAAATTGCCCTTTTACAATATATGTTTCAAATGATGCTGAAAAATATCTACAAGAGTTGAATGTAGCCTACTTAGATTTAGCCGTCCTCAGAGAACAAGTTTGATTCAGTTCCACAACTCAAAGTGAGGTGTCTACAGTAGTCAATATTGTATTACGAGCCCGTAAATATTGTTATCAAATATTCCATCTTGTTGATGTTTGCAGTTTTGTCCGTGTTCATTTTTAGTTTCCGCTGGGAACCTTTCTGAGTTTGTTTGTGCTCACTCTCGCATTAATTATATGATTGCGCGCAGAGACCTGCGAGAGTGACACATCAGCTGAGACATTTCTGATTGGCTCTTTTATTCGTTAGTGGCATTGGTTTTGGTTGGCCCCGGGACAACAGAAGGGAAGACTGATTACAATGCTGTCGACTGAGCCAGCAGCTTCATCGTCAATTATGGTCTGCTCTGTTTGTTCCTCTTGAATTGGATAATGATACATTGAGCTTTACCAAGAGATACAGAAGGCTATAGATGAACAAAGAAACATTTAAATCTCCAAGCATCTCAGCAATTACCACTCCATACTTGGCCCCGCTGATGAACTGTATAGACATTGTCTATCTAATGTGGGTTTAGCATTATGCCACTCTCCCCTCACTGTCCGGGTACCATTGAGCAAGCTGCTGTACTTAAAGGGCCACGCACTTTGCCTATTTTCAACCAGCTTTACAAAATCACTCATATGCAAACGAAGAATATAGGACACAATTTGGACCAGGAAGTTCTGTGAATGAACGGGAAGCGCTCGGTCCACGAAAGATGGAGGGAGGTTACAGTGTTCATTTGCATTCTAGTGATTTTGTAATGATACAAAGTGGCCCTTCAACCCACCCTGCGTATGTATTTGAGCTGGTCCGGAGTAACGTTATGGATGACAAGGATCGGGGGGACACAGGAGCTGCTATCAATGTGACCGGCAGCAGAGCCAGGGGTGAACCAATGTGAATAACGCTAGATCGTTCATTTTCTGTCATTGTATCTATGATATAATAACAATATGTGCCGCTGCATGTCAGAAAATAAGCTATTTACAGGAGGTAAATAGCATTTCATGTGCCCTGTTTTCCTCGTTTTCAGGTCGCAGGTCAAAGCAAATTATTGTTCAGTGCATGGGAATCAAACCGGACTCATCAGGGGGACTTAAAAATCATACTTAAAGAAAAATTAATTCTTCCTTAACAGCTCCAGGTAAAATCCTATTGCCTACTGAACAGGTTGGAGACTGGAGTGACTTGCTGAGTTAAAAGCATGAAAGATCGTCTCTAAATCTGTGAAAGATTTAAGAAGAAAAAAATAGTCGAGGTTTGGTTCCTACTGTATATCTAAAAAAAAACATCCCGTGGGAAATCATGACAGGCATTCCACAAATGTGAACAGCACTTGTTCAGCAGGCTGCCACATACACACACACTGTGCAACAGGCAGATCTGCACATCTGACATCATTCATATCATAAGCACAAAAATGTTTACAGGCGGACATTCACAACACACGCGTGCACTTGCTGAGGCCACCTGTTCAGTTACATGACACACACACACACACACACACACACACACAGTGGAACAGTAGCTGTACACCCAGCAGCTGGGGAGGGGGTGCCATGGTTGGTCATGTCTTCATACGTTTGATGCTTTTGGCCGGGAGCTTTCCTGCTGGAGGAGAACAAACAGCAAAACTGAGCTAATGTGCGTCTTTGTCCTCCATGGGAGGGGAGACGCTTTCTTCTCCCCAAGTACAAATCGCAAGACTTTGGCTGCATTCTCCCAGGACAGAGGGAGGCAATGGCGGAGAGAAAGATCCCAATCAGACATTGATCTGAACCAAACTAATCCCCCATTGGTGCCAATGTGACCTTAAAAAATCGGCTTAGAGCAGCTCGGTTAAACTGGACACGGTTTTCTATTTAAGTGGGCCCGGCACAGCCCACCCTAATTCTGCCACCCACAGACATGAGTAGAAGAGAATTAAGACACATACATTCATAACACTTTTCATGACGGAGAGGGTGGGGGTGGTGGGTGGTGTATCTGCCGCCCCCCCACACAGCGACACAGCTCTGCATGCAGGATAAGCTGTGGGCCTGACGGGAGATCTCTCTATACTGAACACTGTTGCTCGGCTCCATTTTCACTTTTGAGTTATCAGAGGAAAGTAGTACTGAAATTCCTTAATTTTCTTTATAAATGTTCAAAACGGAGATCTGCTTTGGGTGACCATGTAAGTCTTGTACTATGAGGGCCTACTGTTCCTACAGCATGGCAATATTTGTTACAGTAAGTAAACGCAGTTAGTAGGTTAAGTTAAGTTACGCAGAAAATAAAAAAAAATTGGTTAATGGCAAATCCTCCTCGGTAAAAAAGGACTTAATATATACAGTATATAAACTATTTGACATCTTCTCTATACCGGCCAGTGGCATTTAGGTTGCCTTGACCGCAACTAACATCCTCACTTCTGCTTTTGATTAGAGAGTACAAGACTCCATATAGCTATAATCTCTGATGTGCTCTGTCTGTGTGCCCGCCTGTCTGTGTAGGGGGGTTGTCTGTCTGTGTGTGTGTGTAGGGGGGTTGTCTGTGTGTGTGTGTGTGTGTGTAGGGGGGTTGTGTGTCTGTGTGTATGGGGGTTGTCTGTATGTGTGTGTGTAGGGGGGTTGTCTGTGTGTACGGGGGTTGTCTGTATGTCTGTCTGTGTGTATAGGGGGGTTGTCTGTCTGTGTGTAGGGGGTTGTCTGTATGTCTGTCTGTGTGTATAGGGGGGTTGTCTGTCTGTGTGTAGGGGGTTGTCTGTATGTGTGTGTGTAGGGTGGTTGTCTGTGTGTACGGGGCTTGTCTGTATGTCTGTCTGTGTGTATAGGGGGGTTGTCTGTCTGTGTGTAGGGGGTTGTCTTTCTGTCTGTGTCTGTGTGTAGGGGGCTGTCTGTGTCTGTGTGTAGGGGGTTGTCTGTGTCTGTGTGTAGGGGGGTTGTAAATGAATGGATAAGAAAAATACTGGAGAGGAACTTTGTTTTCGGGCGCTGCTGTATGCACAAGAATGGGGCTTGTCAACGGGCGAGACAAACCCAACAGTGAGGATGTAGATGCGACTGTTATCTGTGTTGTGGCCTTCATATGTGAAGACAGTTTGAGGCCTATTTTAGGCGTGGGTAAGAAGGATCTCAGCTTTGTTGGAGAGGCTGAGCTCACTCTGGAGATGTACACAAAACAAAATGAAGTCAACCACAATCAAACTAACCATATCCTGTGATTTATGTGAGCGCCATTACACATAGGATTCTCCACCACCACTTCCAGGGATCGACGGCTAAGCCAACAGCCAATCAGAGGCATTTGGGGTTCCTGGCAGTGGGCCAGGACCCAGAGAGGTTCCCATTATAAAGCCAGATCCTAGAATTATAAAGCCCACACCAGATCACGCTGACCGACATGACACATGAGAGTTACACAGATGTACTGTACACATTTAAACATGACGTGAAAACCACTTATAATGTGTCAGTGTTTAATTAATTATTTATTTACATCCTTACTCTCAACAAACTAGATGTAGGCCTAATCGTATATGATATATTTTAATCAATTGTAGTTGTTTATATTTAAGCACTGCTCTACAGAGCTACAGTATGTTTCAGAAATGAAATGGAAATAAATTTGGGTTTGCAGTATTTTTTCCTCGTTTTCTTGTAATATGAATGTGATTATGTTGCATGTGGAAGGTATGTGAGAATGTGTGTTGTTTCTTTCTTTCTTTAGGGGTTTAGCTCAGATGTGTAAACTTTTGCTCTGCCCAGTGGCGTGTCTGTTTACTGTTTAGTCTGCACCATCCAACAACACAGCCTTGTGTGTGTGTGTGTGTGTGTGTGTGTGTGTGTGTGTGTGTGTGTGTGTGTGTGTGTGTGTGTGTGTGTGTGTGTGTGTGTGTGTGTGTGTGTGTGTGTGTGTGTGTGTGTGTGTGTGTGTCATCAAAAGCCTAGCAACTCTATCCTATGAAGACATGGCCAGTAATCACATAGCCACCTACAGCAGGAAAACTGGCATACAAACACAGACTTAGTTCATACACTTACTGTAGGCTTTGACACGCGAAACCCTATGATGTCACTGACTGTCATGGTCACACATTTGTCTTGTCTTGAGAATGAGGCAAGTTGCCACATTGAGTTGGATTTGACTCTTCATCTGTTCAGAGGGATGCATTAAGGGGACTTGGTTGTCAGTAACGGTCAGTTGTAGGTGAAACCCATCCTGTTTGGCTGACCCATCTTCGAGTTGAGTTACCTCCACTTTACTGAACTTGAGGCTGTGTCACTCTGGGTTTAGCAGTGCTAAGTCGGAATAGCTTTAGTTCATCTGCGCCCAGGAATAATGACTAATAGCAGGAGGGATGGGGGGAAGCGCCTATACTGTTCAAAATTAACAGTTCACACGTGGTGTATTTTTTGCGTACGCACATCCATTATTTTCAATATGGCCGCGCTGCAGATGAGAGCGCACGTGTTGCAAGGCGCCCTTTTTTTCTCTCCAAGGGACGCCATATGCGATAAATCAAAACTTTTGGAACGATGCAAGTGAACCGCATGTCACATGGCCTGAAAGTGTGAAATAAGCCTTGAATTGCTCACGATCCAAACAAAGCTGATATTCCCATATATGCCTGCTCAATGAGCACATGGGACAAGTTAGCCCTAAAGCTTTTCTGTAAGAAAGCCTTTCTGTAAGAAAGCCATGGCGTAGAACAGAGGAATCGCCATACAACTCTTCAAACAGGTTTCATTGCATTTCTATTTTAGTTTGAAGGATGTTGGTTGTTATGGTTCGGGTTAGGTTAAGATTAGGGTTAGGAGTTGAAAATGTTCTGCTCCTTGTGTGCTTGGCTTCTGGCTTAATGGGTAGGTGCTTGTCTTTCAATCTGACAGCTGGGGTTTGATTCCTGGTCAAACCATACACATTTTTAACACAAACGTTCTTATTTGAAAATGTTAAATTACGTTCCAAAGATTTCTTATTAGGGTTAGGCAAGTACAACAATTTGGTTAGGGTTAGGGTATGGGTTTGGTCATGATTAAATAAGAAAACCCTAACTGTAACAAAAAAAAATTACTTGCCTAACCTGAACCATAACAAACAACATCCTTAAAACAAAAATAGAAATACAATGAAACATGTCTGAAGAGTTGTATGTATGGTGATTCCTCTGTTACAGGAAGGCTTTCTTACAGAAAGGCTTCAGGGCTAACTTGTCCCATGTGCGCTAAATGAGTGCAACAGACAGTATCCTGGCGCAAGGCCAAATTCAGCATCAAAGAGATATGGCTACCGTCACCCATAACGTCCATCTTCTCGCTAGCAGTGTGAATAACATGGTCACCCAGATGCAGCAACACCAGGCTACATCTCCACCTAAGCCTGTGTGGCAACACCATGTCTGGCAACCACCTGTTCAGTTACCAGTTAAGGAGATCCGTCTGCCTCCTCCAGGCCATTACAGCGGTGAGCCTGGTACTCCTTCCTTCCTCTCTCAGTGGTTCTGGTTTTTGAGTTGCAGCCTTTCCCACGGGCCGGTAGCTTACAACATCACCTTCCACCATGTCAGATGCTTTGTTACACAGAACCATCTGGGACCTCGTCTTTGGAAACTGTTTCGAAAAGGGCAGACCAGAACTATGTATATAGAAGAGTCGCGACATCTCCATTCACTCCAATGGACCCGTTTTTTACTCTCAAGAGTTCCAGGAAGTAAGGTCCGTCCTCGATTAAGCAGCACTGTCGAGTTGCAGCAAAATGGACAGTTTCGATTTTTTTTTTTTTTTTTTTTTTTTTTTTTTTTTTTTAACAAATACATTATCAGCTTTATTTTAGCATTCAAAAGTAGCACGAGACACTTTCCTGGCTGTTCATTGGCTAATGAGTCACACATTTTTGGTCCTCCACTGACGCCACTCTCTCTAAATTGCTCTGGGGCAGACGCGTTCCATAAATACCTGGCAGGTGATTGGATGAACCATCTGTCTATCACAGGCTCGCTTCTCACTGTCGTCACACCTAAATCCCACGCTGTATGCTGATTGGTCCGGCCCAGTGCTTGGGCGGGGTAAACCAATAGCTTGGAACGCGGCAAGATCGATTTTTCGCACGATCGTGATCTTGCGAATCCAGTTGTCCCGCAAGGTTAGGCGAGCCAGGGAGTGGAGAACAGCAGTTTGGGAGGCTAGGTCAGTCATTGGCAGAGAGAATCAATGATCTCGCAATTCGTATTGACACTTGTCTGACTCTATGTCAGTGGGAAGAGTAAAGTTGAATTTATACTTATTACAAAGTGTCGCTCAGCACATGGTCGCAGACGAAAAAGAAAGTGTCGCTCATGGTGTTGCATTTATACTTCTCTCCTCGGTTCAACGGTCACGTGACACTCTAACGCTATTAAGTGCAGACAGCCAAGAGAAGAGAGGGAATGCACAGGGAAACCACCTCGGAGGCACGATGTAACGTACTTGGCTGCAGTCGCATATAAACGACACACAACCACATAACTCACCTCCTCTCTCTTTGGGAAGTTGGTCACGATGTTCTTTGTGATTTTCACGAAGTCATATATCAAGGACAGGCTGATAAAAATAGCGGGGACACTTCATTAATTTCAATCGAGCGAAAACCAAAACAAGGAAGTCAAGCGCATGCCGTCTATATAGCCAATCAGACTTGCGCGATACTATGACGTAGTCAGCGACACTAGACATTTCACTAGGTAGCAGACTCTGCTCGCCGACACTTGAAAGTGTCGACTCAAGTCCTCATTTCTGTCGGCGACCGTTTCAAAAGTGTCAGCAGACAAAGCATAAATTGGGCTTTACCAGCAGAACCCAGTCTCTTTCTTGCAGAATGTCACTGCCAAACCTGAAATCACGGCAGCTGAATCCCCCATTTCCACCACTTCCACACACCCAGTTGAAGATAGTTTGGCCAAATTAAAGCCACATCTGATCTGGCATCCGAACAGATGAACATGTCAACAGTCACACCAACACCACATTTGAAACAGAACAATCCCCCCTCTCTCTCTCTCTCTGTGGTTTTATGAGTCCTGGTCAAACTTCTATTATTTCCGTTTCAGTGTTAGATGGAACTCCAGCGTGAGAACTGCATTATTCTGGATGGGCTGGAGCAGAAGGAGAGGACTTGTTGGAGACACAGACACTCGGGGTAAATGAGGCAGCTTACAAAAACCACAGCGGTCTTAACTCCTTAAGAGAGACAGACACACTCAAGACTATTCTTAAGACGCTCTCAAAACATCTCTTTAAAGGAGACACAAGCATACAAGTAGAGTCCTAATTAAGCTACAGGACCATTCTTAGGATAAGTACAAATGCAAACCACAATAGGAAAATATTTTGAAACTCCACCCAGGACTGTACAGTACAGTAGGTAGGAGAGGACTTACTGTACATGAAGGCAAAAACATATTTGAGTATAAAAGCAAATGTCTTTGATGCAAAGTTTAAACTTGCTGTAAAAATGTAATAGTTACAGACCTAATCCTCTGCCTAATCCTCCCTCTGAATCTGTTTATATGAGAGGCCCGTCTCTCTCTCTCTCTATGGTGCTTCCCATCAGAGCCACTCTGCCCAGGCAGCAATTGAAAAGGCAAACACTGCCCTCTATCATGATCATGTGGAAAGACAGGAGTGTCACTCGCCTTCATTTGTGGTTTCAAAAAATATATGATGTACCAAACCTTCAAGTAAGGCAGGGTTATTTAACCATGTTCCATGGTCTGCTGAGTGGATACATGTTTTGTTCCATCTAAACAGCAGGTTTCTCTCATTAGTTCGTCTTCTCTGGCTGAAGGTGTGTTCATCAGTGAAATCACCTCCTGTAATCTTTGGTTGGAATGTCGGCCCTCCATGGCACATGGTTGAAAACCCCTGGCCTGAACTATGACTAATTCATTATTATTATTATATTATAGTATTATATTATATTATATTATATATTATATATATTATTTTTAAGGATCGTATAGAGCAGTGGTTCCCAACCTTTTTTTTGTCTTATATACCCCTTGAGCTGTTTTGCCATGCCAATAGTGCACCCTCACTCATGCGTGTTGATGATTCTCCTAAATTTGTTCTATTAAACTCATTAAAATTTTACTATCTAACACAACTGATTATTACATGAAAATCATTTGACTCACGGGACCACTTTTCTGACTTTTGAAGCGTTTTCTGAAAATTATGTAAAAAAGAAATGCATTTATGCTTCGGAAATCATAAAATTGGTCCTCATTTGTGAAGATTACCTTGCTGAACACAAACTTTGCTCTTTCATAAACTTACAATTTTATTAACCACACAGACCTTATTTCAAGCATACAAAACTCCCTTTGACTTTTACACCTAAAAGTCGGAAGTGCTAACATCCGGTCTTCCGGACTCATTCCTGCCGTACTCTATATAATTCGGACACTTTTCGATTGAAAAAGTCTTCAGTTTTACCAAGACTTCCCGAGTGTTTGGTGCTCTGGTGGCGCTGTAGATGAGCTGGCTTCATTGAATTATTTGTCAGGACGATCGCTGCAAAGAAAACACTGTTGGATCAGTGGACGTACACTGCCAGTGTTTGGGCTTGGCTTCTTTCCTTTTGTCATCGGGCTCCGGAGTGAATCCGGAGTGACAGCAACTGGACGTTTGAGCCATTTATCCATGTTTGCTAGTTGTTTAGAGCGCAATGTTGACGTGTGAACGTGACCTCTTAGTAGTGTAAGTTGACACCTGCTCGGGTGGGACTAGTTGTGGTGCACACTTGTCATTTTAGAAATGGGCCTATGAAATTACTCAAAATAGTTTTCATCATTTTGGAAATAAGCCCCAATCTTTCCTCTGCAAGCTGCTCGAGTACTAGGCCTATAGGGCTACACGTAGCCCTGGTGGGGAGAGGTCTGCATGACATTTCCCTCAGTTGTTTATATAGCTGAGAGAGTTTAGCTGCAGTGCTTTTGTTGACTCAGTGAAGATTGTGGCCAGTGAAACGTTAAATTGTTTGTTAGAGGGAACCAATGGAAATTTATTTACCAGCCTGATGACAATGTCAAGTCTTTTTTAACCTGGGGTGTACCTTGGGGGCCCTTCGTGTAGCTGGCCCCACTAAGAAAACAGCCATTGTTACTCTGTCAACCTAATCTGCATGTCAGCAGAGTATTCTTTTCTCCCATGCTCCATTTTATCAGCAGTTTTTTGTAAAGCAAAATAAACATTTTCAGTAACTTCTCCTGAAAAGAAGGCAAGACAAAGAATGGGAAAGGTATTAAATCCAGGATATAACTGAAGATGTTGCCTTCAGGGAACACTGCCATTATATTAGCCACTGACTTTGGAGGAAAGTAAAACCCTAAAAGCTAAACAAGTCAAAACGTTCTCCCTGTTTGTGATGCTGAATTTGACTAATTGGCAAAGTTCATATAGAAGCACTGTGGAGCAGAAATGGAAATATGAATCATAAGTAATGAAGCAAATGGAAATATCAATCATAATTAATGAAACATTGTTTCTTTAAACAGAGTGCAGTGGAATTCAGTTCATATCATGTTATGTAGCCTTGTTTACATTTTTTGCCTATTTCGCTCATTTGAAAAAGCATTCCAGAATGAATCGCATTTTGTTTTGGCCAGTGCTAGACCCCTAACCCTAGCATTAACAACAATTAGTGATATGCTCACACAAATCCATGTAATTAAATATTGCTTAATGTAAGCCTTTTAAGCCACACGTCAAACTGTAACAAGACAAGCACATTCATTCCTAATGAGACTGTCCACTCGCTTGACATGACAACCATTCATTTTACAATATCGGCCATTGCCAGTCCACTTTCAAATAGCCATAGCTATTCATTTCAGACATGACAGGCCATCATGTCCAATCCCCCTTGTGGCCATCTGGTTGCTATGGTGATGTCATCGGGTAGCGTGTGTACGGTGGCTCCTGGAGAGGTGACCTATCACAATGGAGCTGGATGGGGAGACCCGTTACAAATGACAATGACCTCTGCGCCAGAATAATCTCCATCGTTCGTTGATCAGCGCCGACCTGTCATTTGGCCTACAGAGAGATTAAAATCATCCTCTCGCACAGACAATCTAATCTCCAGACCCCCTTTCAGTGAATCGAGGACATCTTCACGCTTCACACCTTTCAATTTGTGCAAGATTGGGAGCATTTGGGTGACACGCTCTGGAAGTAATGATTACACAATTTTAATTTGAAGTGTTTGAGCTTGCCTGTTTATTTGTGGAGCTTTATCCAAGTTCAAGGCTCGGATGTGTGGATGAAGATCCATGGTGGATTAGGCGTTATGTTTTTGAAGACTGGCCTGCTATGCTAGAGCCCCCCTTTCCTCTGCTGTGTGCTGGCTCCACATGGGAGGCCAGCTTAGTAACCTGACTACCTCTACCGTGTCTCCGGGGGGCGGGCCAAGTTAGGGGACTTTAATGGACACATGCTGGGGGATTGGACATGGTTTGTTAGGGTGCTTACATTATTCCCAGACGTCTCAATTTCTGCTTCTGCTCATCCACTATTTGTTTTTAATTCATAAAAAGTGTATTCTATTGTGTCTTTTCATTTCCTGTTACCATTTTCTCCACCAAGTTTGATAAACATCTATTTTTTTAACTTTCTCAATTACATTTTTCCCAGCTTGCCTCACTCTCTCCCTTTCCTTCCATATTCCCTTCTAGAGAAAACTCTCGTCCCCTATACTAGGGATGCACGATGATATCGCCACATCAACGTATCGGCCGATGAAAGCTTTAAAATGAAATATCGATCCCGGCCCGTAACCAACATTCCTGCCGATATGACAGGCCCATAAAATTTTGTTTTAATTACGCCCAAATATGGCATGTCTTACATAACTCTAAGTAGTTTTCTTATTTTGCCCTGTGAATGTGTACATTTATGAAAAGTATTGTGTCTGCATCTGCCAGTGGACCATCACGATAAGAGTAGGCATAATAATCGGCCAAAGGAGTTAATATCAGTATATCGGATATCGGTAAAAAATCGGTAAAAAATCCAATATCATACATCCCTATATATACCTTACAGGCCCGTCTCGGTTCAGTGATGTGCTACTGATGCTTGGACTTCAGGTTGTTCTCTGACTCCTGATTTGGGAAAGCAACCCTTTCGTTAGCCTATATGGGTGAGAGGTTAAAGGTCGGGACGACTGTTCTGTTCGTATGACCTAGTGAAAACACCCTGTCAGTTGCAACGCTCTATGAATCACTCAGTATCCTGACCCTCTGGAGCTGGGATTCACATCACTCTGGCAAACAAAAGCAGCCTCATGTATTGTGACATCATGCACACTTGCTTATGTACGTACGTGTGTGTCTGTGTGTACTGAGCGCATAAATATACAGCGCGGTCCACCGCCCAAAATCACAGCACCTCCCAATATATACCGCCCCCATCTGGCAGAGTCAGGTTAATATTGGTTGGAGCAACTCAGCACGTCAGCCCCCGTGTTTCCTGCGTTGCCTCTGAGTTGCTGTTCTCTTCCACAGGATCTATGTTCTGCATTCCAAACATGCAGTGTTTTATAGCTGTTGGTGTGTCAGCAGTGGGGAAAAGCCCGACTCCAGGCTGTGTCTGTTCAAGTCATTAGCTTTATGATGGACAGCCTCTGAAATGTTTCACTGTTAAAGTGCCCAGCAACCCACCGCCCTGCTGCCCCATGTGGACCCCCACAGCCAAACCTCAGTATGCAGTGTGTGTGTGTGTGTGTGTGTGTGTGTGTGTGTGTGTGTGTGTGTGTGTGTGTGTGTGTGTGTGTGTGTGTGTGTGTGTGTATCGCACACACACACACACACACACACACACACACACACACACACACACACACTGACAGACATAGACACACACACTGCAGCTGCATGCACATAATGTACACTCAAGAGATCTATACTACGTAAGTAGACACCCATTCTTGTCAGGACACAAAACACATACATTTCTACTCAAACCATGTCACATCAGGCATTCACATGGCACGCACATGGCACACGTATGCCTCATAGGAACACATGCTTAGATTTTACAGTCATCAAAAACCAAATCCCCCATGTTCCACGCCCCGACCCCCCCTTCCTTCCTCCCGCAGCTCTGAGCTGTTGACCAGGACTCAGTCTGCAAGTCGACCAGAGTTAGACCCCTAAACCCCCAACCTCCAGCCTGGTGGGGGATCGTTTCCCATGAGCGCCGGCGAGGGTGCGGACACAGGGGTCAACTGTCTGACAACGGGAAATTAATGGCGTGCTCGTCTGCTGACTGACCAGTGCGCAAATCCGTCGTCATGGCTTGATGTTAAACACTTTCACAGAGGTGTCTGCTAACCTCTAAGCCGTTGGCCACAGGGGGAGATGTGGCAGATCTATGTAAACACTGATATCACACACACACACACACACACACACACACACACACACACACACACACACACACACACACATACCTACCAATATGGCTTGTGGCTTATGTAAAAACTTCTCATTAGGCGTGACACATTTACAATGTCATTGGCCGAGCATAGTAGTTATATCGTTGGGGCCGTGACATTGGAAAGTAATTTGTTCCTAAATTTATCTTGTGGCTAATTTACTGCAGATCATGAAGGCAGTTGACAAGGAGCCATACCTCAATGAATGTGCTTTTCATTAAGCCAACAAATTCTCTTCCTTTTAAAATGTCTAAGCACTGAGTCAACGAGAAATGGCAATTTGAGGTCGGACTTGAGAGTTCTGTTCATTTGTAAGAATGGGATCTCATAGATGAAGAATGACACATTAATGCAATAAGCACAAATTAAAACGCACATCGTGTAAAAACGCAGGAAAGGAGAGTGTCAAAGGTTCAACGCCCCATTAGTATAAATGTAAAAGAGAACCCACACACACACACATACTGACACTCTGGTTGGACTGTTTATTCCTCTTTCTCTCTGAAAGCCCTGATCCGAGGCATTTTTGTGAGAGGTGTCATGGCGGGGGCTCCGGCGTTCATGATGCAAAACAGACTCCAGATGTGGACGAGAGCAGAGGAGAGCAAGCAGCTAGGCCTGACTGAGAGAGAAGCTGCCGGCCCCCAGGAGCCCACGGGCCAGGGGACATGAGTCACATGACGAACCACCGGGTCATATCCCTCTCCCTCTTTCAACATCAGGTCACTCCTCTCTTTCTTTCCCTCCTTTCTCAACCCTACGATACAGGTCAGGCCCGTCATCTGTCTCATATAACCTCCTCTCCTCGCATCAATACTTAGCTGCTGAATCTATTGTTAGCTTTTCCAATTCAGTCCTGCATGTGTTCTTGTGTTCAAATCTGCATACTCTGTTTCCATATTATATGCTTTCTCCCTTCCCTGCATATCTCCCTCTCTTTCTCTCTCTCTCTCTCTCTCTCTCTGTCTCTCTCTCTATCTCTCCCTCTCTGCTTGTGGTCCAGGAACATACACGGTTCTTCACAGTGATGTCTGTGTCTGTGGAACACAGAGGAATATTTACAGGCTAACATGAATGCAAATTAATGCAGGACTTGGTTTATTCTTGCTGACAGAGTTGGCCTGTCTTCCCAACAGCTCAGCGGATGGGGAGGAGGAATTTGCACTTTCCATCACAGCCATCTAACACACACGCACACGCACACACACACACACACACACACAGCTTTTGCATACAACTTTTACTATCCAAAGCTTTTAAGTTGATTGAGCAATTCAGTTTGCAAGGACAGAAAATCAAATCAGATTTTGTAATTCCTGTGTGAATGTTCTGCATTTGTACATTTGTGTAAAAGTGGGCTAAATGTGGCAAGCGAAAGCACAGCTATTTCAGGAATACATGGTATGCCTCCACTAAAAGGATTTATCTGATCTGTTGAATTTATGAAGGCGCACCCACAGAGATACAGAGGGACACAGATAGCAGCAGGAACTCTGTACTACACTGCCATCTACAGAGCCACACAGCTATTTCCTCCCCTTCCAGATAAGGCTCCTCTGTGTGTGTGTGTGTGTGTGTGTGTGTGTGTGTGTGTGTGTGTGTGTGTGTGTGTGTGTGTGTGTGTGTGTGTGTGTGTGTGTGTGTGTGTGTGTGTGTGTGTGTGTGTGTGTGTGTGTGTGTGTGTGTGTGTGTGTGTGTGTGTTGCGCATGGATGTGTGTGTGTTGCGCATGGATGTGTGGGTGTGCGTGTGTGCGTGTCTTCCTCTCTGTAAATCCGTATATAATTTTGTGTATTTGTGTGTATGTGTCTACAACATGTCTGCACATGTGCTAGCACGTGAGTGTGTGTCATCAACATCCATACTCGTGAAATTCCTAACCTTGTGACCTGCTGGGTATAGCTGGTGGTATCTACCTAACCTTGTGACCTGCTGGGTATAGCTGGTGGTATCTACCTGATTGAACACTCCCTGCACACATCTTCCCTCCTGAATCCCAGATTACAGAAAGGGCTTCCTCTGACCCTGCTTAGATGAACAAGGCTGAGAGTCCCACAGGTCCATTGTGACTAAAATACTTCAATCAGAGCAGTGAGCCAGAGCTGTAACGACTTCCATCACACTGGGAAATTGGACCCAATCTCAGGCTGGTTGGCTTGGTGACATACACACACACACACACACACACACACAGCAGTTTCAGGCTTGGTGATATACAGACACATGCACACACAGTAGTTTCAGCCTGGTTGGCTTGGTGACATACAGACACATGCACACACAGTAGTTTCAGGCTGTTTGGTGACATACAGACACACGCACACAGTAGTTTCAGGCTGGTTACCTTGGTGACATACAGACACGCACACAGTGACTTGGTGACATACAGACACACACACACAGTAGCACAGCCAAATGTAGACATTCAAACCGGTATGGACACATGCATGCAGACACACAGACTCAAAGCACATTCACTCTCCTCTCAATTTTTCTCCACGTCTCTCCGGATTAATTTCTGTTATCACTACCTCACTGAAAGTTGTTACAAAGTATCGTTTTTTCATTTCCCCCTCGGTGCTCAGACCCTTCTACCCATCAATACCAATCAGATTAGTGCCAGCTAGGCCATAGATGCAGCAACCACCTGTAGCCCATCCTATCAAAATCAAGGGACACAAAAGTGTCCAGCGACATACAAAGCCGACTGGAGGCCTTCTCACTAAGCCGTTCGGATGATTTATTGATTGACTTGGTAATCAACAGTTGTCTGCTGCAGAACCTTTCACAGTACAGAACGCTATCATTGTCACCTTAGACCCTCAGATTTCATGGCCCAACGCTGGCCAAGAATTTCAACGTTTCAAGTTCACGTCACAGCTAATCAAATTCAACGTCCGTTAAATTCTGGTTAACCTGGAATCTAAGACCTTTGTCGTCACCCTGTAAATGACGTTGTAGCTGTTTCTGTCATTTGGCATCCTGGTCATATGACCAGAAAGGCATGCATTTCAGATTGCTTTGCTGTGTTTAGGTCTGTTTCAGTTCGGCAAAAGTCCACTATATAAATACATGTCCCACTGCTACGCCACAAGAGCTGGATGGCTTACGTTGCACTACATCCCCTTTGATAAATATTGATATTGACAGACATCACCAGCTGACTGAGCAGGCATGTGTTGGTGGTCAACGGGAAATGTTTCTGTTCATGTAAACTATTGATGGCTGTGTATGCAATCATCAAAAGATACGAAGGCTCACCAAGGAAGTTTGTGTTTCTGCAAAGCTCCAGTCCAGATGTTCACAGAGAGGGAGGAGGTGGAAAGACAAATATTAGTCCGCTGGAAGACACTGAGTGGGCTTCGGGTTAGAAAAGATCAACAGTAAAGAGAAGGAAAACCAGCAAAAAAAAATCTGATGGAGGAAGAGAAGAATGTGTAGTAAGAAACAAGAGGAGTGTGTGGTGTTGTCGTTCATCCTGACTTACAGGACATGGAAAATACTGCTTTTTGTTGTTGAAATTAATTTAAGATGGTTGTTCAAACACATATAGACTGAATACCCATGTAAATACAAGAGAGAAAAATGCTTTCTTTAGTCAAATTCCCTCTTGACTTATTTATGGACAAGGGCTAAAAATGACATTCATGCTGTATAATTTACGGTGGGGGGAAAAAACCAAGGTCAGTCGTCTCTGTGAGCATATCTTTATATGTTAGTGCACCAATGGGAGAATGTAGGCTACGGCTGGTGTTATCTTCCATCGGCCCCCGAGGATATCGACGTCAAACAGACAAATGATAGAGAGGGCTAATACTATAGTATACTATAGGCCTTAGATCATGACGGCGTAAATAGATCAACATACTAACCTGCTGAAGGTGGAAGATGAGGACGAGTGAATCAAGCTTGACCTTCTTAACCCAGCGAGCATCATACTAATAAATGAGCTACATTATAAGAGGGGAAATCATGTGTATGCATACATGCATGTATATCAATGTCTTTGTGAGGTCGAGAGTTCACATTGTGCCCACAACCCAGTTCAACTGCCCTTGCCACCACATTATGAAGTCAGCATCTACTGTAGGCTATTTCTGCTGGCGTGGCAGGTTTTCCCTTCCAGGCCAAGGTCAAGTTGGTCAGAGTTTGTGGAGATGGGCGGCCTGGCCATCACCGCACAGTACACCAGACCGCAGCCTGGGGAACCACCTCAACCTGCCTCTCTGGGGTCCTATTGAAGGCAGGAGTCCGGGGTGTTAAGTGACACAGGATTGAATTAGTAAATAATATGAGAGAGGCTGTAGCAGGGTAATTTAGCATGTCAGGCTAAATCTAATTATCCAGGAGGTGCAGATGGCAGTGTATCCATTACTACAGCTGAACTGCTAGACCCAGGCTGCTGTTATCTTTAGAATCCCTATCCCCTTCTCTTTGCTTTGCGTGGGTGAGAGGGACGACGTTAAGTGGTGACTACAAAATAATCATTGATTACACACGGGTACTACGGAGTTATTTATGGGACCGGAGGGAAGGAAAGCAGAGACTTTTAGCATAGTTGTGTGGTTGTGGAAATGAGAGAGGCGTTCTTGGAAATGCATGGGCTATTTCCAAGAACTATTCCATGCGGCCGCTGAGTGCGGTGATTCGAGCCACTTTGTCGCCGTCTCTGGTCTCCATTTCCTCTCGCTCAGGTAGGAACAGATCCAGGAACGCTGACAAAATATTGTCATTACATCTCCTATACAGTACATGTTTCAGATCGGATAAGAGACGAGTATAGGAAGGTAAGGAAATGGTGGGTGCAGGAAATGTCACTTCTGTGCCCTCTGCAGACTATCTGCTCAGAATGATACATAGGCCTCTTGGCCGTCTCCTTACATAAATATTTGGCTTCTCTTGATACATCTAATAAAACTGTTTATAATGTTTCCCCCGTGTTTTACCTTCGAGGAAGGATGTAAACTATTTCACAGGGCAGAAAGAAAGAGAGATTGAAGGTCTAAGCGCACCTTATGTAAATATTTGAGACATCTGCAAATTCTAGGCTAACCTTTTCTGTCTTGAGAAAGATTAACTGTTTCCTGCGATAAGTCCTCCGCCTCACCTCTCCAATAAATAGTGTCTCATTTGCTATCGTTATCTCTGCGGTGCGTAGCCTATCGGTCTGCCCTTGTCCAAAACGCTATAATTAAAAAAGCTTGAAATTCTTTCAGACCGTCTGAGGAAATGGTCTTTCACTGTCACCGCCTTTGAAAAACACAATAGAACCGTGTCAGAGAAGAAGAACCAGACAGAGATAAGGTTGAGTGAGCGGGAGAGATCTGACACTGTGCTGTCTGTTTAGTGTCTACTGAGCATTATGAGTCACAAATTTCAAAGGAGAAAGTCGACTGCTGCGTGGCACACAATTGCACAACGTCGCATCACTGATGACATCACAATTGCGCGAGTGACCGTCACTGATCACATCATGGAGTGCTCAAGTGACATCACTCAGCGCACAATTTTGCTCAACTTCGCATCACTAATATGACGTCAGTGAGTGATCAGTAGTGAGAGAAAAGTAGAGTCTGCACATTGACTGATGGTGTCATAGACACTGTGGCATCATTACTGACAAATCATCACAAATCTCACAATGTGGGACCAAAATTGCAGACAAACAGACAGACAGAGCACACTTACTAAATGTTATGATAATGATGTCATAGACATTGTGACATCAACGTGTCACTGTGGGACAAAAATCGCAGACAGAGAAACAGACAGACAGAACCCACTTACTCAACTTTATATAAGTCTCCTACTCTCATGCGCACGTGTCTGCCTCTTTCCCACTGGTGCTGATGCTTACGTAAGTGGCATCGCCAAATTAATATTTAAGGTTTGTTTTCAGGGTGCTGTCTCTCGCTTTTGAATATTTTAATGGCTTTCTCTCGTGATGATGATAATATACATTGAGCTGTTACATCATCTGGATCATATGGCCACAGCTGAGATAAAAGAGCCCCCACAAGCCATTACTGCTGAAGCATGCTGCAGTATAGTCCATGTGATATGCATTAGGAGCTAACGGGGGCGGGGAGTACTCACGGCTGCTCGTTAATATCATTAATAGCATATATCTTCTCTTAGATGTGTTTTCAATAACAGAAAGACTGACTAATCATTAATCCAATGTATATCACAAGGTTATTTATCACCAGTAGATTTTCACACTTTCACTAATAGGTCTGTGTGTGCATCTTAAGTCAGATATCTCATTTGAATTAACTCTGGGTTGTACATTGTGTCCTCAATATTTCTGCCTTTTTTGTACATCTTATTTATATTATATATTGTATATTATTCCTTCTTCTCAGTTTGTCCGCCCCGTTAGGACTTTGTTAGGACTTTGTTAGAACTTTGTTAGGACTTTGGGACTATTGGTGTGCAGGATCCAAAATTAACTTTTTTGTCCACGGGCCAAATGGATAGTGAATGTTCACATTTTTCCAGCCACTCAATGCCATTGTTGTTGTTGTTTTTTTGCTGAGGAGGAAGCAAATCTACCAGCCACTGGCATATTTGAACAGCATTTGACTGGTGGTGGTTGGTGCTAATCTTGGAATTCACAGGGTCAGAATCTATACCCCCTCGCTCTCACATACACACACGTAAACAGTGACCAGTCACCAAAGAAGACACCGTCCGGATGTGAGACAGGCTGCAGCCCCAGTCCACCATACAGGCTGCAGCCCCAGTCCACCATACAGGCTGCAGGCCCAGTCCACCATACAGGCTGCAGGCCCGCAGTCCACCATACAGGCTGCAGGCCCAGTCCACCATACAGGCTGCAGGCCCAGTCCACCATACAGGCTGCAGGCCCGCAGTCCACCATACAGGCTGCAGCCCCAGTCCACCATACAGGCTGCAGGCCCAGTCCACCATACAGGCTGCAGGCCCAGTCCACCATACAGGCTGCAGCCCCAGTCCACCATACAGGCTGCAGCCCCAGTCCACCATACAGGCTGCAGCCCCAGTCCACCATACAGGCTGCAGCCCCAGTCCACCATACAGGCTGCAGGCCCAGTCCACCATACAGGCTGCAGGCCCAGTCCACCATACAGGCTGCAGGCCCAGTCCACCATACAGGCTGCAGCCCCAGTCCACCATACAGGCCGAACTCTATCAAGCCAGCTGCCCTGTGGAGGCTCTCACCGTGAACACATTATCCATACAAGAGATTCAGCACTGTTAGCAGTAGAGGTTTTATTTCCTGTATCATATTCAAAATGGCTAGGATTATGGGTATTAGTATATGTGCATCGGAAGAGAGTTTTTTTTTATCAACTGCAACAGAGAGAAAAGCCTGCCAAGCTTGTCCAGGCTGCCCATCGGCTTTACATTATTGCTAGTTTGTCTGCTCACAGTAGTTGGAGATATCAGGGCCCGTTTCCACCTTATCAGAACCAGCCATTTTCTGCCATTCATTTTTCACAGTATGACTAGAAAAACGTCCACAGACTTGAAAATTGCCTGAGCGAGATAATCCATAACAGTAAACAGGAAGCCTTAATATGGTTTTGTCAGAGTTTCGGTTTTTATCAATAATTCATTGTGCCATAGTTGAGTGTTTTCATATCAGTGTGTGCAATCCATTACGCTCTGCTTACTGCCAATCA
Source organism: Poromitra crassiceps (assembly GCF_964638095.1). Classification (NCBI taxonomy): domain Eukaryota; kingdom Metazoa; phylum Chordata; class Actinopteri; order Beryciformes; family Melamphaidae; genus Poromitra; species Poromitra crassiceps. The sequence goes on from NC_139632.1 coordinate 21,929,618, forward strand.
CCTGACACCCGCAGCAGGAAGTGGAAGTCTGCACCAAGAAACAATCCCTCAAAACATGTCTGCTTACAAACTTTGTTGTCACATCAATGTCTTTTTATTTACTGTAGGCTGTCTTTGTCAGCCCGGGACGGCAGTTAATTTCAAGCTTGGATTGACACCATAAAGTTTATGTTCTAAAAATGACAACAAAAAATTAGTGGATGTTAAAAAAAAAAATCTAATTAAATATGACATGAATTGCAAACTGGCTGGGGGAAATGTAAACTAGACAGAAGTAAATGGGCTATAACTCTAAATGACACCACTACTCCCCTTTGAAGGATCAGTCTTAAAGGACATCACTCTCCATCTCCAGCTCATTTGTTGTGTCATTAAAAATATGATGTTGTGTTCATGAGGACCTTCATCAAACATCGTACGTCAAACTAAATTGTTCATCCATATGGAATTGCAGTAGTAACTTTTGCCGTGCCATCTAGACCACTCATATTTCATACCACCAGTAGCCTTTCTGTCTCTTTGTCGTACCGTGCGTCATGTTATGGTGTCCCACTGTTCTGACAGGTCTGGCCAGGAGAAAGATGGTTGTCTGTATCAGACAGTCTTCAGTACCTCGAGGGGATCCTCTCTATTTCTCCATTGAGCCTTTTCATTCCGACAGCATCACTGTTCCGCACCGACTATCCTGCTGTCAGAGAGAGACAGAGAAAGAGAAAGAAAGAAAATGATTTTTGTGACAAATGATTAACAGTGATAGTACTTTCTCATTTTTCATCCCTTGATTGAAATGATTTGCCTCCATCTTTAGTCTCACTCGCCAGACTATCTCCATTTTGCACTATACCAGCACAGGAGAGAGTCTGGCTCCTCTTACTCTCACTCTGGTATAGCGGCGCGGGGGGGGGGGGGGGGGGGGGGGGGGGTGATGCTCTGTTATCTTTACAACAATCCACTGAAAGTACCAAGCAGGCTGCTTTATTGCACAGTCCAAATCTTCATCAAAACTTGCCATTTAGTAGTAACGCTGTCGTTGTGTCGGAGCAGCGGAGGCGTTTGAGAGCGACACACAGGGAGGGGGTTTTTCCTTCGCTCCGACTTAAAATGGCCGGAGCCAATAGCAGAGCTTCTCCCCGCAGCCCACCTCCAGTGAGTCAGACTACACAGAAATAATTCATCTGCATATCGATGATGTTATGTGTGTTGGTGCATAATTCTTTACGTTATTTATCAAGTGTTGAGAGCAAGGATCTGTGAAAGAGTGCCCAACATGGAACTCAATCCACTCAATCAATCCAGCGTTTGCATATCGACTGGTGTGTGAGAGCAACGCTACCTGCCAAAACTGCACTTCTCCCACAGCACAGTACAGTACTGTGCTGTACTGTGCTGTGGCTCTTCTCCATTCCTCAAGAAATCACACGTGTCATTATGTAATAAATGTGGAATGATGGAATGCATCATCAACTATGGCAGCGTGCACAAGTGCTTGAATCTATACTGGGGGGGAAAGGTATTACATGCTCTATGTTGTGTCACATTTCCCCCCATAAATGATTGAATCATTCAAACTTCTGCACCATGGGCAGCATTACGCAATGCAGCATGACTTGATCAGCAGGGCTACATTTAGATATTATTGATTGCTGGTCATAAAGCCATTAAGGTAAAAGGATGAAGAATATTTTGATGCATGTTTAAGATGAAGACCTTTACACTGTGCTGTCTCAGCTGTACTGCTCAGCAAAACCTGGTGGTGGGGGGGGGAGTCTAAAGTATTAATTAGGGAATGGCTTCACTATGCACAGTAGTCGCATGCTGACCATTTGAAATGTGAAAGGTGTGCAAATGTATAAAGGAAATTACACAATCCATTGCTTTACAGGAGTTAATCAAACCTGACAGGGTGTCAATTTCATTTATGAGAACAACTTAAAGGTTAACATTTGCAATTAGGTTTGTCATGGCATGGGAGAAGGCAATCAGCAGGGTGAGACAGTGGATCTATATAGGGGTGCATGTAATTAATGCACTGAGCTGTGCCCGGGGCGTCCCGCTCCAACGAACAAGCAAAAGGCAAAGACTGTTTTACTGCCATGGATATAGGTACAGCTGCATATGGGAGCATTATTTTAACGTGTGTGCAGTTTCTCTCTCTCTCTCTCTCTCTCTCTCTCTCTCTCTGAATGTGAGTGCATACGGTTCAGAAGAGGAATACAGCCTACATGAAAGCAAGGCGAGTACATGTATGCAAATGCATGTATTGTATTGGCCTGTGCGCGTGTCTTACTGTGCATGTGATGTCAGGGCATGTGGGAGAGATGACAGGCCGTCAGAGCCACTGTGGCAAATGCAAGTGAAGTGATGTTCAGGATACTGTAGGAGAGATGCCGGGAGGAAGGCTGGGAATAAACAGCGGGATCTGTGACGCACTTTGAAACACACATCAGAAAGGAAGGAGGGAGAGAGAGAGAGAGAGAGAGAGGCGGGGGGGTAGTTTTCAAGCCCTTGGAGCAGAATCTATAATTGACCAGGCAGCAGGTCAGCTTTTAAATGCAGACAAGCTCAACTCTAAGCACTTAACTTGCTGCCAGACATCCCCTCAGCATCACACACACACACAGACACACACACACACACACACACACACACACACACACACACACGTGTGCACACGCACGCACGCACACACACACACACACACACACACACACACACACACACACACACACACACACACACACACACACACACACACATGCACACTTTCAATAGACTCAAGAGAGTAGTTCACCTGCAGGGCAGAGCCTCAAACTGTTATGCAGTCAGAATATGGAGGGACATTTTCTTGATGTCAAAATGTTCTCAATTCAACTAAATTTCACTCTGCAAAGGTGGCAGGAACAAGTTGACGATGAAATTCACTGCCGAACAGGATGTGTTAACGGAGCACAGTTGCACAGCTTTGTTGTAGTAAATACAGGTATGTATATAAATACAGGTTTTTACAGTAAGAATGTGTTTGCCCCAGTGTAGGATTATGGCCATGTTATGGGCTACATGCACAACTCCACTACTTCCTGAAATTAGTACAGCTTCTTTATTTCCTGTCATCACTATTGGATGAACTGATTAATGTCAGGTGTGCTGCAGTCACAACAATGATCAGGCACACCTGATTAATCAGTTCATCCAATAGTGTAGGACAGGAAATAAAGAAGCAGTACTAATTTCAGGAAGTAAAAAAGTTGTGCATGTAGCCTATTGTACCAGCATGATAAGAGTAGATGCCATCCTTATCGTAAAGCCCACTGCCAGGACTAGTCTGCTTACAGCAACACAGAGGAGTGTGTACTGTATGCATGATGCACACACTTATGGTGTTCCACCGTAAAACCAAACAAGAAGAAGAAGAACAGGAGTAGACATCCGGGTGACTAGCAGGGTTCACTGTTAGTTAGCTGTTATGTAGCTCATGATATACACTAATGATATTTATCTGTTTAAGAGAATATAGAAGATTCATTTGAATTTCATGGCCTCCCGTATGGAATATATATGGATTACAAGCAGCAGTGGGGGAGACGACGGGAGCTGCTATCTATGTGACAGACAGCAAACAGAGCAGGCTGCCAGTGGCACGGAAGTAAATAGATCGCTTATATTCTCATTGCCTCTATAATACAGTATAATAAGCATATGAGCCGCTGTGTTGGAAAATAATCTATTTACAGGACATAAATAGAGGCATTTCACATGCCCTGTTTTCCTCGTGTTCAGGTCGCAGTTCAAACAGATTATCGTTTTAGCAAATAATATCAAACCAAACTTGTCAGGGTGACTTAAAAATCATATTTAAAGCTAGAAATAAGGGTGTAAAAAAACTTAATTATCCTTTTAAGCCCTTGCCTCTATACCTATACCACTGTGTCTCACTCTCCTCATTATCTCTGATGTTCTCATCCTGTTACAGTTTTATGTAGGTCAATTGGCACCAGACCAGTGGAGGAGGAGCATCTGTGTGCCATGCCCTGATTGCTACTTAATTCCCCTCACCTGTGCATGCTGCAGGGGACAATTCAGCCAGATCAGCAGACAGACTCAGACCCAGGCAGCAGCTGAGAGACTTGTAATGCCTATTCTTTTAGAATGTATTTTAAATAGCAAATAGAGATTAATATTTTTATACTCAAGACCCAAGTCCGCCTATCTGTATTCGCACCACACACACTCACGCAACTCTGTGCCACAACTAATGCCTACCCCACACTACAGGATTTTCAAATCCTTGAAGATTATAAAAATCTTGAGAGCCCACACACTACAGGACAGAGAGAGCCGATTTTTTAACATTTCAATCTTGGGACACACACACAATCGCGTCTGTTCAAACGCAACCCCACACACTAGAAGATTATGCCGAAGATTCACCTTTGAAGCAGGGCTCGACATTAACTTTTAAAATGCCTATTCAGTGTGCGCACCGGGTGTAGTAGTAGTAATAATGATAATAATAATAATAATACATTTGTGTCATTTCGTTTTCTAAACAAATCTTATTTTTTGTTTTTATAATGCATTTGCAATGAAAGGATTTGTTTAACTAATATTTGCGCGGACAGCCGCGTCCATTCGGGGTGTAGGCCTACTGTGCACGGCCAGGTGAAAACCGTCTGCACAGGTGCCTTGTGGAGGGGGCGTCTGCTGATTTGACTCACTTTTCCGTGTAGGCTACATGCTTTGCAGTATAGCATTAGTTTTCCGTCCCGTTCAAAGACGCACGGGTATTTCACCTCGAGGACAATTTCCTCGTTCTTTGTTTCTGTGCGGGGCTGCGGGCGGACCAGATTATTTTGCGAAAAACTGTAATGGAAACGCAGCTACTACTGGCTCTCTGCTCAAGATGCAATCGCCTGTCGGGTTGTAAATATCTAACATGTTCGATATGCCCGATTCCAAATCGGGAAGAGGCAGTCTTCCCGATTGTGAATCTTTGAACCCCACACACTACAGGATCTTTTGGGAAGATTATCTGCCCGACGCGCATCAGATCGGGAGCACCCCCGAGAAAATCGGGAGGGGGGAATCTTGACCATAATCTTGCAAATTATCCTGTAGTGTGGGGTAGGCATTACTGTGACCTCTGTGTCTAGTTATCTATCGTGACGTCAGCTCTGTATGCGTCATAACCATCTCTTTCTCCTGGAAGAAAATGTATTCCTTGCCCATTGTGCACGGGGCATTCTCTTCCTCTCATGAGACCATAAAATCAGAGGAAATATATTCAAGCAAGCTGAATCTCTGACTCGAGGACTCTTACTTTAATTTATTCTGTATCAGCTGGTTCCCCAGACTGCTGTGAAAGTATCAATAATAATAGCTATCAATAATATTAAAAAGTGTGTCCAAAACAACCAACACACACACACACACATCCTCTTTCCCAACACTCACACACACACACACACACACACACACACACACACACACACATCCTCTTTCCCAACACTCACACACACACACACACACACACACACATCCTCTTTCCCAACGCCCTGCAGAGCGTAATGAGCGGTAGGGGCCCATGAAAGGATAAGAGTCAGGATTGATCATTTTAGGGGTGAGATCCACAGAATGCAGGTCTCCCATTAGCAGACAACTGAGCGATGCTGAACACAACCCCACATTAACACTGATCACTTCAATGTATTCAGCCGCACATCCTGCATGATTAAGGTTCGGAAGCGTCCATAGCGATCCCAAGTGCCATTAAAGGCTGTGAAGAATATGGAAGATGTGCGATGGTTTGGTAAACACTGAAGAGCTTTCTCAGCTTGAATTGTGATTAGGAGAGAATAGAAGAACACTGTATGTGACGGGGTGCATGTGTGTGTGTGTGTGTGCGTGCGTGCATGCTTTTGTCTTTTGAAAGTCCATCTGTGTGCATATGCCCAGGCCAGACTGGTGAAAACCTTGGTGTTAAGGGACAGGGAGAGTGGAAGTGCGGAGGGTCAGTGCAAGTCAGGGCAGCCTGTCCGTGCCCTCGCCATGCCCATGCAGGATGAACTCTGGGTCACCTGACAGGGATTTTTCATGCCACAGCTTCCCCTGAGAGTGCTGGGCAGACTACTAAAATATGAAATATATCCAGGCTCCACCGTCAAGTAAGTTGGAGAAAATCAACATATAATACAGTAGCCTATATGCAATATATAACAATGAGAAGATTATGGGAATATGAAGAATTATGAAGATACCGGTATGTGAATTTACAGCAAATTACATGATGTGCAAAATGTGCCATATTCACATTTTGTATCAAATCTACAGAGGGCAATACTAGGGGGTTTGAAATGTTGATGTGTGTTGTACATATTTTCAATACAGTATTCACTTTAGTAATGTAGATAATATATGTGTAGAATATGCAAATATAGAAATGTGCATGTATTTTTTTTATTGGAAACTGTAATGTTATTATTACTCATATTGAAACAGTAATTTGTTACACTAGTTATTGGGGGGGGGGCAATAATAAAAATACAACTCTGGTGCTTGCGTACACACGCATTGATGTTGTATGTTTTGAAATTCCACATATGTGTATATATTTAGCTGGGTATTTAAAAGCAGATTGAATCATCTCCACACACAGGGATCATAACAGCAGTCATACAGGTCATCAGCATCATCTGGAACAGTGTGAGCTGTACATTGACCTCTCCTCCTGCACCATGACCTCCCTCCCGCCTCCGCATCCCAACATACTTCCATTATATCCTGCTGAGAGGATGGAGGTTACTTACAGTAAATCCCACCCTTTCGTCTGTCTCTCTCTCCCTACTCTCCCATTGTCTCTCTGTCAGTGTGTATGTTCTTGTGCATTTGCCCATGTGCACATACATGCACTACACATAGACAATGTGTCAAAACGTGATCTTATTAAATAATCATGCATGTGTCTGATGTCTGTCATTTGTTTGCATTGGATGTACATAGGAATGATATATGCAGAAGTGTATATCCTCATCATGTGTGTGTATTTATGTTTACAGTCTCTCTCACTGTGTTCTCCAGTGACCGACTGCTGCTCAATCTCTCACAATGACAATTGTGTCTCTACTAATCCACCAATCCACACAAGCTGCCCAGCCGTTCTGCTGAAAGCTGTGTGTTTGTGTGTGTGTGTGTGTGTGTGTGTGTGTGTGTGTGTGTGTGTGTGTGTGTGTGTGTGCGTGTGCGTGCGTGCGTGCGTGCGTGCTTGCGTGCTTGCCCGTCCATCCGTCCATGTGTGTGTGTGTGTGTGTGTGTGCGCGTGTGTTTAAAGGAAACAGTGTGTTCAAATCTGTATTCTGTTGCACCCGCATACATCACCCTGTGGGGAGTGAGTGAGTGTGCCATGACGTCAAAAGTGCCTCTTGATTTATGATTAACATTCAACACACGTCGTAGTTTGTCCTCCATCACTGTTCTTGGAGTATGGACTCGCTGGTCCTTTCTGGTCCTCAACTCTCCCTCCTTCCTCGTGTCTGGTGGTAGCTGCTGTTGTCCATGTTGACCGAGAGGCGCTGATGTCCGATTGTCCGTGCACCCGCTGTCCTCCTTAAGATGACCTTGATGACGACAATGACAATGAGGACAGAGTTGTCATTGACCTGGGTCAGTCAGATCTGGATGTTCACCTTTGCATTCTTATTCTATTTATGCTGTGTATTTTGTTAATGTTCCTTTTGTTGTCAACATTTACTCTTTGTTTGCCCACTCTTTGATTGTGCACCATTCATGTCCCTGTAATTAGGCATGATATAATGGTCTCTTTAAGATCCTGACTAGAATTTGAAATAATCATCTATATGATCAAAGCCTGGCTGTGAGAGCTGTGTTTCTAATGATGGTCCCACATGAGGGACCTTTGTTCATCGATTCTTAGTTACAACAACACTGTTCTATTCACCTTATGTAGCCCCGCCCACTTGACCCGTTTGTGTTACGACTTCCTGTTCAAAACGCCGTCTGTTTGACCTGCTCAAACCAGAGATCGTCTCTGGTCAAAGTTAGTGACTCACTGGAAGCAGCCTGCGGGGATAAGCTCTGCCACAGGAAGTGTAAACACAATCGGTTCCGATTGTGTTTACACTTCCTGTTAGTCTCCCGATCAAGCCAGACCCGTCTCTTCTACATAAGGTGAATATAGCACAGCACATTGGTGTTACACTGCAGTTAATCTCCTACAGTAACGGGAGGATTTAACAGTTAACTGGAGAGTTTAACATCAACATCGTTTCACAGATAAAGTGCCAAAGCAGTGAAAGCACTTGTCCTTTCAGAATGTGGGCTTTGTAAAGCCTTTGAGACTGTAACTGTGATTACGAGCTGTACAAACACACCTGACTTGACTTGGCTCTACTGGAGCGCTGAGTGCCATATGGAAACACACTGTAGGTGCCATGATGGTCACTCCGGTCCTGCGTGACCTCTACACTGCCCCCTAGCCACCTCTAAAAGCTGTGGATCGTTGGGTTAGTTGAAGCTCCAGCTTTGGAGAGATTGCGAGCTGCTGACAGGAGGCTCCCCAGAGTCCCGTCAGCGCTGTCAGCAGCAGCCCAGCAGGAAATGCCCAGGCTTCAGGCCTATCAATGGGCCCTTTCAACAGGCACACACCAGCCCTGTTCTAGCCAGGTAAACAGAAAGTGATTCACGCCTCCAGTGCAAAGCAAAACGTGCAGGCAGACACTCACAACACCACGTTCAGTTCTGGACTCCCCGGCCCACACATGCCACATATGATATGTCACACACATGTACCCTGTTTTATTGGAATCTGTGGCTCCAGTTGACACTTTAATATGAATCAATTTATGGCTGTATTTTTTTTCTGTGAAAGTACCCATATGTTTCACATTTTTATATGGTCTTATATTGTCTAATTGGGTTATTTCTGCCTCTCTGCCGGTATGGCTGTACTGCTTGCGTCTCTAGCCGCCATGGATGAGGTTTGCCCTGTCAAATAAACAAGACGGTGTCAAGACACTAAGGGAAAGGCTCAATTGGTACTTGTTTGTTAGGAATGATCTCTCTGAAAGTCATCTCTGCTCCCACCCGGATGCACAATCAAGTCACTAATTATAATGAAGTGTCTGCTGACTCAAATCAGGCAAATGAGGTGAGAGAGAGAGTTTGAGAGGATGAATAAGAGAAGTAATTGAGGACCTGCACTTAAGGGGATAGAGTGAGGTGAATCAATGGATTTGGAAAATAAGAGGGGACTAAAAACATATTTTATAATCATTAATATTAATTCACTGTGCTTGTTTACTCTATTCATTAGGGGAAATTATTAACACATTTTCACAAGAAGGCTAAAGTGAAGGGGAGAGAGGGGGAAGAGAGAGAGAGTGTGTGTGTGTGTGTGCGTGCGTGCGTGTGTGTGTGTGTGTGTGTGTGTGTGTGTGTGTGTGTGTGTGTGTGTGTGTGTGTCAGCTGTTCCAGACTCGTAGTGGCAGCTCGTTTTGCCTTTCATCAGGATTTCTCACACATCTCAAAGTTTGGAAAAGCAACTTCCTCCCACCTCTCATGACTCACCCGCTCTACCTTTGCGTCAGCTGATATGATCCAATGCCAAAACCAGTCCAGTGGAGTTGCTCTAATGAACGCCCTGAGTCAGAACGAATATTGAAATAAAGCATCCAGGTAGCCTCAGCTTTGCATAACGTGGGAGAACCTGTTAAGTCAGTGAGTTTAATGATACGAAGCAGACTAGAGCTCAGCACATTATCATACTGAGTTTCTACCCTGCAGGCTGTGAACCTGAGCTCCCTCGTCAGAGATGTCAAGACCCTCACATGAATTCTGCCCAATCATAAGGTGGCATACTGACTGTGCTGTCAATTATAAGTAAAACAGGAGCAGGATGTTCTTTTTTTAACACTTTACAATAAGGCTATATTAAATAACAGTTAGTTAAAGCATTAGTTAGTCGATACTTGAACCCTTAATTACCAGCCTTGACCGTAAGCTTGCTCTAAGCTTAACCTCAGTGACTTCATGCCTCAACCAAGGGGGGTAGCACGTAGCGCCGTTAGTGAAGTCAATGCCGAAGCGTCTTAAACCTGCATTCTTTCGAATGGCCTCCAGGGGGCGACTCTACTGGCTGCAAAAAGAAGTCTGATTGTATGGAAGTCGATGGGGAAATTACCCTATACTTCTCTCTTGATTTCAACACTTTCCTGATGAGTTTATGGTCTCAATCGCTTCAAGTCTTCTTCAATGCAGTATTGTGTTCAATTTATAATTTATGGTCCGATGTCGAGTAAAATAGACGATAAATCTGTTTTGGGGTGTGTTTGACAGGTCGCCTGTCCAGTGATGGTGCAGCCCGCTGACCATGGACCAATAGCAGGCCCGCTGTGGCTCTTCTCGTCCAAATTGACGTCACTTCTGACTCCAAATAATCAAGATGGCGACGGTGAAAATGCCAACCTCGAGGCTTCAAAATGGGAGTCCAAACACCAATGGCTGACGTCACGGTAGATACATCCATATTTATTATACAGTCTATGGCCCCAACCACAATACAGTACCTTATGATATGATAGTTATATGATAGATATAATGATTACTGGACACATTAGTTAACTGTTAATTAAGGGTTAGTTAATTCTTATTAAGCATTAACTAATGGTTATTAAGCATGAATTAACCCTTGATTAATGTACCCTTATTGTAAAATGTTATAGTACTTTTTTTCCCCTTCTCTGCCAGTCTGTCTCCTTTCCTCTTGTCTATCCCTCCTCCCCTCTCTCTCTCTCTCTCTCTCTCTCTCTCTCTCTCTGTGCCTCTGCCTCTCTCTGCCACTGTGATAAGAAGACAAAAGATAAACAACCCCTCCAGCATCTGCCATCGATCGCTCCGGGGTAAAAGCTTAATGGCTTGCCTCAAAGTAATAACACTCCTGGAGTTCTCTCAACTGATGGGGATGATAGATTCTCTCCCCTCAGCTGCACCTAGTTTGTCACCAGGGAGCGTTCTCTGTGTGGAGGAGAGGGGAAAACTGCGGGCATGGATAAGAAAACAGAATGCAAAAATAAATATTCACTTCAAATAAATAATTAAAGCTTTTAATAGGCAACGTTTCTCCTGGAGGCAGGGAGTGTCTTGTCTGTCCCAACCTCCTCCCACTCAGGTGGGCAGGTCCGACACTTGTCATTCACGCTGATGAGCTGTCTATAGTTTGAAAATGTCGTCTAGCCTGAGGCTGAGGTAACCGCCATCTGTAATGCAAGAGCCGGTTAAGAAGCTGCCAAAACTCAGTTGACCACGCCCATACACAACACACATCCCTAGAAAATGATACACACCCAAACACACCATTGAAAAGACAATTTCAGCCGAATGTAGTCTGCAAGGCCTGATCATAATATAACTATGTATTATTTATTTTATTGTAAAAGCAGCAAATTGTGGAGAATCCTTGTCATCGCTGAAGACAGGCATAACATTCAATCTTGCCAACTGTTAAATCTCACATCTCATGTTTTGTGCAACAGAGAAAACATAGCTGCTTCTGTTGTTGTGAGAGCAACTGAACTGCCAGTAAAGGTTACAAAGTTACCAGTAAAGGTTACAAAGTTTTGCCAATTCTGCTTTGCTTCTGGCAAGGTGACACTGACACATATGCTTTTGTTGCATATTGAGAATAGTGGACTAATTAAAATAGGATTTGCATAGTTGTGTGATGATGGGGATGTTGGGAACAATAAAGGAAAGGAGGAGGAAGAGGAGAGAAGAAGGGGGAGATAAATGAAAAAGAGGACAGGGTGAAGAAGACTGTTGAAGTCAGTGAAGCAGGAAGTCATCCGGCCTGCTTTTGGTCTTGTGTTAGAGTGGCTTCCCTCAGCATCGGCCCTGACACATTCTATAGCGCAGCACCCCACACTCTCCCACGGGACACTGACTACTACTGCTCGCCCAACTGCACAGCCGCCTACGACAATATAAAACATGAACTGGGATCCAAGCAGACTACAAACATGTGTCAGGCCCTATAATGCTCATCCACACACACACACACACACACACACACACAATGCCCACATGACAGCACAGAGTCAGAGCAGAACCAGGAGGCGTGTGCCGTCTGACTGTGTCTTAGCTACAGTAACACAGTCTGCTTTGGCAATTTAGTCAATTAGGGTCTAATTAGCCATTTGGTCATTACACTGATGTATTAGCTGGAATGGTGTCAGAGATTGAAGCAGTGTCATCCTCATGCTAAAAATAGCAATGTCTGTACTTCGGGAGACAGTCATTCATCTACGGTGCCATTTTCCATTGCGAAATCATTTGCTGAGAAAAACATGTTTGCGCGGTCTCATCCCGAGGACTACTCTTTCTCAATACGTCACTGGGGTCAGATGCTGTGAGTGTGTTGATGAGGTGACAGTGAACAGAGACAAGCCCCCTCTGCTACTGTGGGAACAGGCCTGACCCCTCACCCTTGACCCCACTGCTCAGGCCCTCTGTGGTTGGCTGTCTGCGCGGCTCTGTGTGCCGCCTGATCACAAACACTCACCTTGGGCCTGATAGGCCGTGATGGATGGTCACCCATGAGCCACGAGGTCAGCCAGCTCAACCCCCGACCGAGTCACCCCGCAGAACTCACATAGGTGTGTGTGTGTGTGTGTGTGTGTGTGTGTGTGTGTGTGTGTGTGTGTGTTTATATGTGGATGTGTGGATGTATATATTCATGTAAATATGCAGTTTAGTTCAGTTCCGTTATGTTTATAGTTCCTTATCGCAAGTCTCAAAGGGCTTTACATACTGGAGCATCACCACAGTCATATACTAGTTTAGATAATCTACACACAACATAGGTTACAGCATATCCACCTTATTTTTGAATGCCCCACTGTACAAATAATTGTGGGTACAAGTTCCGGTTTTAACGTGACTTATTGTTGCAGCTTGCCATTTCCTTTGTTATACTCTTTGGCTGCAGAGCCGAATTATAAACCGGAAGAGACGTTATAAAAGTTTGTCATGTTCTAAACAACTAACCAAAGCTGGGAGTCCGTATTTACTGCCATGTAACATAGCTAGCTAGCCGCTAACATTAGCCACAGTAGGCTGCGCACTGCGCTCTTAAAGGCCGGCTTTACCGTGGGGAATATGAATATATATTAAATCTCACGCCCCTAAGGTTTTCGAATCCGTTGAAATTTTTGAAATTGGTTGTTTCCCGCCAGAGATATCACCAGAAATCCACTCTGTGTGGAGGGGGGGGGTGGTGGAGGGGAGGGGCGGGTGCGGGGACCCGAAATACTACATTTCCCACAATGCACTGGGCTCGCGTGGCCTTCGTTTTCATGCCCACCCCTCAGGCATTTGGCTGATATCAAACTCCAGTAGGTGGCGGTAATGCACATATATGTTTGCCAACCGCCATAAAACTCAAAGAAGAAGAAGAAGAAGAAGAAGGCTTTGACAATAAAAGATACAAAGAAGAAGAAATAAATCGAAAATAAAATTGCCTCCAAATTGCACCAAATGTAAACGGTAGTATATATGTCGGGAGATGTCTTCATAAAAAAAATTTCATGCATTTTAAGGCATTTTCGTAGGAGTTACGCGCATCTGATGTTGTAACTATTTTCTGTAAAAATGTGTAAAAATGGGTACATTGCTCAGCGTTGATTTCGTTACTTCAACTCACCTACTACTAGATGTAAAATTTGACGAGCTTTCCAATGCCGCCAGTCCCGTGTCTTTTGGTGCTTCCGTTCCAGAGATATGGTCTCTTGGCAAGGAGCTATGGAAAGCTAACCTAGCTACAGTATGCTATGCGGGTGAACAAGATGGCTGCCTTTTGCTTTTCGTCGAGAGCTCTGAAGGGGCGTGGAGGACCTCTAGAGGCGGGACCATGGCTCACAAGACTTGTAGTTCATAGGCGCTCGAGTTCCGCAAGCGGGGAGGGAAGCCGGGTGACGCGTAACGCGTCATCCGGCTTCCCTAAAAATGTGAGAGATGCCTGATAGGTCAGGCAGTGAAGCTCCAATTTCAAAAAATTTCAACGGATTCTAAAACCTTAGGGGCGTGAGATTGATATTTATTCATATTCCCCACGGTAAAGCCGTCCTTTAAAGGGATATTTATCGATGATATTTCTGCCAAGCTGGACCTGATTAGTGATTTGCTCCGTTCGCCCAGACGGGTGTCAAGCTGTCAGCAACAAGGCTGGGAGGATCACACCGGAAGAAAAACGCATAGACATCATGCCCGCTAGAAATAAGGTGGATACATACTACAGATTTGACCAGATTACACTGTGATACTACACAAACACAGCGTATCTTTGGACTGTGGGAGGAAACCCACGCAAACACGGTGAGAACATGCAAACTCCACACAGAAAGGACCAGTGTGGAGATTCGAACCCACGACCTTCTTGCTGTGAAGCAACAGTGCTAACCACTGAGCCTCTGCACTTTACAGCATTTGATTTTGGCCAGATGAAAATTAAGAGGTGTGAAGAGCTGGACTGGACACGCAGGATTGAAAGCGCAAATCTCTTCTCCACCCACTCTGCCAATCTGCAGAGAGTTGTAGACTATACACATGCTTCCTCGATACATGTGCAGTCATCAGCTGCATCTTTTCACCTGACAGCGAGTGGTTTCACCATCAAGACGTAGTGTGTTGGAGGAAAACGCTATTTCCCCCCAGTTCCCCTCCCCCCGAACAGCCTCCTCGACCGATCAGAGGAGGACACATACGTCTTCCCACCCGCAGACACGGCCAATTGTGCCTGTATGGATGCCCGACCGGCGACCAAGCCGGAGGTAACAAAGGGGCTCCAACCGGCGACCCTCGTGTCGGTGCTGGGAGTCTACCGCATGCACTACCCGGATGCCCCTCCACTGCTTTAGTTTAGGTTGGTTCTTGGAGAAGTGCACCGTGTTGATATGAATGAAATACACTGATATAGACAAAAGTTCTTAATATTCAGTCATGAACAAACATCCAAGTGAAGCACATGGCAAACGATTGGTGCAGTGTGTGTATCCGTGTGTGTGCCTGCGTGTGCGTGCGTGCTGAGTGAGTATTCAGCTGATGGCCTTGCGTTCCTCCTGCAGAGTGGCACTGCGGTAGCTCCAGTCTTCTATATGTGCATGGCAGATGATGATATCTCCCCTCTCTTGGAAGTGAGTCCTGACACTCAGAAAATGTCCCTCTGCTTGAGCCCCGGCACCGATCCTGCCATCACCAGCACATGCATGTACACGCAGGAGGCGGGATCCTGGTGTTACATAAGTGTTCTATCATAGAGGGGAGCGTTAGCAAGCTAGCACATCCTACAGTATCTCTTTGATCAGCGGGGAACGGCGGGGCGTGGCTTAAAGATGCGTTGATACAGAGACGATAATGACGAGGAGTTCAAAGAGAGAAAGTCTGAAAGATTATCGCTGAGGATTAGGCTTACATTATGAAGCACTTTGTAAGTGATATCTTCTGTCTATCACTGATCTAGTCTCTATGATTTCACACTTGCGGCCAGGTGGAGAGACAAGCCGACAGCTTCCTCCTGAGCCCAGAACCTCTCTGCCACCACTGCTGGACACACGTGTGATACTGACACATATGGATCGCTAATGACACACCTCCATGATGGCTCAACGGGGAGGAAGGTATGGGGGGTGGCAAAACAGGAAAACGACATGCTCATCTCCCAGAAAAGAATCCACTCTGTGCTCCGTTGAGAACTTTCATGCTACGTGTGGTGCTTGTATAAGCTGCCCTTTTCAAACTGCTCACTGATGAGCCTCCTGCCTTGACTCTCCCTGATGAAAAGACTGCCATCATCACAAAGGGATGCTGGGTAATTACTGATATTTCCAGAGGTCAAATTAGACCATATGCTATAAAAGTCTTTGCAACGAAAACAAGCCTTGTTCTTCCTCCAGAGAGACAGTCAGACAGGGAGGCAGAGAGATGCTCACACAGTCAGACAGGGAGGCAGAGAGATGCTCACACAGACAGACAGGGAGGCAGAGAGACGCTCACACAGACAGACAGGGAGGCAGAGAGACGCTCACACAGACAGACAGGGAGGCAGAGAGACGCTCACACAGACAGACAGGGAGGCAGAGAGACGCTCACACAGTCAGACAGGGAGGCAGAGAGACGCTCACACAGACAGACAGGGAGGCAGAGAGATGCTCCACACAGACAGACAGGGAGGCAGAGAGACGCTCACACAGACAGACAGGGAGGCAGAGAGACGCTCACACAGACAGACAGGGAGGCAGAGAGACACACACACAGACAGACAGGGAGGCAGAGAGATGCTCCACACAGACAGACAGGGAGGCAGAGAGACGCTCACACAGACAGACAGGGAGGCAGAGAGACGCTCACACAGACAGACAGGGAGGCAGAGAGACGCTCACACAGTCAGACAGGGAGGCAGAGAGACGCTCACACAGACAGACAGGGAGGCAGAGAGACGCTCACACAGACAGACAGGGAGGCAGAGAGACGCTCACACAGACAGACAGGGAGGCAGAGAGACGCTCACACAGTCAGACAGGGAGGCAGAGAGACGCTCACACAGACAGACAGGGAGGCTGAGAGACGCTCACACAGACAGACAGGGAGGCAGAGAGACGCTCACACAGTCAGACAGGGAGGCAGAGAGACACTCACACAGACAGACAGGGAGGCAGAGAGACGCTCCACACAGTCAGACAGGGAGGCAGAGAGACGCTCACACAGACAGGGAGGCTGAGAGACGCTCACACAGACAGACAGGGAGGCAGAGAGACGCTCACACAGACAGACAGGGAGGCAGAGAGACGCTCACACAGACAGACAGGGAGGCTGAGAGACGCTCACACAGACAGACAGGGAGGCAGAGAGACGCTCACACAGTCAGACAGGGAGGCAGAGAGACGCTCACACAGACAGGGAGGCTGAGAGACGCTCACACAGACAGACAGGGAGGCAGAGAGACGCTCACACAGACAGACAGGGAGGCAGAGAGACACTCCACACAGTCAGACAGGGAGGCAGAGAGACGCTCACACAGACAGGGAGGCAGAGAGACGCTCACACAGACAGGGAGGCAGAGAGATGCTCACACAGTCAGACAGGGAGGCAGAGAGATGCTCACACAGTCAGACAGGGAGGCAGAGAGATACTCACACAGTCAGACAGGGAGGCAGAGAGATGCTCACACAGACAGACAGGGAGGCAGAGAGACGCTCCACACAGTCAGACAGGGAGGCAGAGAGACGCTCCACACAGTCAGACAGGGAGGCAGAGAGACGCACACACAGTCAGACAGGGAGGCAGAGAGACGCACACACAGACAGACAGGGAGGCAGAGAGATGCTCACACAGACAGACAGGGAGGCAGGGAGATGCTCACACAGACAGACAGGGAGGCAGAGAGATGCTCACACAGACAGACAGGGAGGCAGAGAGATGCTCACACAGACAGACAGGGAGGCAGAGAGATGCTCACACTCAGACAGGGAGGCAGAGAGATGCTCACACAGTCAGACAGGGAGGCAGAGAGATGCTCACACAGTCAGACAGGGAGGCAGAGAGATGCTCACACAGACAGACAGGGAGGCAGAGAGATGCTCACACAGACAGACAGGGAGGCAGAGAGACGCTCACACAGACAGGGAGGCAGAGAGATGCTCACACACACAGACAGGGAGGCAGAGAGACGCTCACACAGACAGACAGGGAGGCAGAGAGATGCTCACACAGTCAGACAGGGAGGCAGAGAGATGCTCACACAGACAGACAGGGAGGCAGAGAGATGCTCACACACACAGACAGGGAGGCAGAGAGATGCTCACACAGACAGACAGGGAGGCAGAGAGACGCTCACACAGACAGACAGGGAGGCAGAGAGACGCTCACACAGACAGACATGGAGGCAGAGAGACACTCACACAGTCAGACAGGGAGGCAGAGAGACGCTCACACAGACAGACAGGGAGGCAGGGAGATGCTCACACAGTCAGACAGGGAGGCAGAGAGACGCTCACACAGACAGACAGGGAGGCAGAGAGATGCTCACACAGTCAGACAGGGAGGCAGACAGATTGGTTTTACTGCCAGTATCGACAGGCTTTTACAGGGTCCTGTAACAAACTCTCGCTGATGGCTTCCTGTCATGTAGCCATCGAATGGGGTCCCATTCAAATCTTATAAACCCACAATGCTCAGGGCCAGGAGCACTCTGTCTGTCTGTCTGTCTGTCTGTCTGTTTGTCTGTCTGTCTGTCTGTCTGTCTGTCTGTCTGTCTGTCTGTCTGTTTGTCTGTCTGTCTGTCTGTCTGTTTGTCTGTCTGTTTGTTTGTTTGTTTGTTTGTTTGTATGTATGTTTGTTTGTTTGTTTGTTTTTCATCTCACAAATGCCTTTTGGGGAAATTTCTAGCTCACAAAGTAGAAAAGAGATCACCCTGGTCTTTGTGTGTAGCTCACCGATGAACATGGCTGACAGAGGCATGGCTGACAGAGGCATGGGTCTGAGCAGAGGAACGTCCCATGGAGTTAATTAGGAGAAAGGTCTCTGTTTGGAGGAGAGACAGCAGGCTGGCAAGGCGTTGTCAAGATGAAAGCATGGGGAAGGGCCAGGCAAGAGACAGACAGACACACAGACAGTCAGAGAAGATTTTTCTTCTTTTTAACCTTAAGGATACCAATGGAAAACCAATGAAAGTCTTTAGTGGAACCAAAATTGAAAGATCGTGCTGAGATAAAGACTCAAGAAAAAAGACAAATCTGAGGAAAAGGGGGAGTGTCAGAGAACATTCTACAGAGAGGAGGAGTGGAGAGAGGAGGGGAGTAGACAAGAATTAAGAGCAGTGCAGATGGTATAAGAATAAAGAAAAACAAGAGAAAAGACATGATGTAATATGTGGTAACTTCTGCTTTGAGAAAGACCACTCGCCATCTTATTGTCCTCAGACCAACTTGAGTTAGTGTAGTTATATTTAACTCGTTTTTATAATGCTCACGTTACAACATAACAGAAGAACAGAACTGCACAGAGATAGCAGATCTGCATACTGAACAGCAGACTCATATCATTATAGAAAGAGTTCACATTCTAGGTGCAGAGCATGCAGCCTGTGTGCTTTATAGGTGCTGTTACAATCAGTATGATTTGGTGGGGATCACCTGTTGATATTTACATGGCATTTGATCCATAAAAAGGGCAAAGCAATCTTTCACAACAGTGTACACATGATCATTTTATATTCAACTTTTTGGTTGGGTGCTGTCCACATCAGCCCTATGTACTTTTAGTCACTTAGAAAGGCCCTGGAAATATGCTAGTAGGACACTGAGACACAAATTCGATAGAGTCAGTGGAGGAAGAAAAGACGTTTGAAATAAATAGAGCCCCAAGAGAGAGTCCTCCAGAGGAAAATGTACTGCAGCATTTAAGGCAGATAAGTAAGAAGGGCACACAAACAGACACAGACGTCAACAGGAACTAAGGCCCTTGAAACTTGACATACCCCTCCCTCCCTAAGCTAGAACAAAGCACAGCCATGTTTTCTCATGTTTTAATATGTCTCGTTTTACAAATGGACGGTTGTATAAAAATATTTGACTGCAAAATAGTTTTATTTGGTTGATGTTTTGATCCTGACCTGCGTTATCACATGGCTATCTCTGGAAATAATGATCCAAATGTCACCAAATGTGGACTGGATGTTCACAGTGATGGAATACAATAAAGCAATTTCATCAATACTTTTATGATTCAATTTACAACTCATGTTTGATTTTTCCAATTCAATCAGTCAAAATGTTCTGTTCAATCATGTCAATTGTGTCTGTGGAATAGAAAAACACGGGTCGCGAGCACACTCAAAATGGATTAAAAACTCACTGGGGGCAGCAGGGCAAAGCAAAGAGTTCCAGAGAAGAGAGAAGCCAGCACTCCAAATGTCTTTTCAAATATTCGTTGCTGCTGCCCAGGTTGAGGAACTAATTAAATATTTGAAAAGACATTTGGAGTGCTGGCTTCTCTCTTCTCCGGAATTGTGTCTGTGGCTGATATTATCATACATACATTGTCAGTTATTCAAAGAAAACATTAGAATATATAGAAAGAGTGTATTCAACTGATAAAGAAATGTCTATTATTGAACCTGTTTGCATTAAATGTATATCGTTTTTGGCTTTAATCTATAGGTTGAGGCGATGTCTCGTCATAGACGCTGGGTTAGCTGGCTGGGGGCGTGGTCAGGGTGGGGTAAATCCTCCCGTTTGGGGTAAATCCTCCCGTTCTATCCATTCAGCAAAGTTAGTATTTAGCTGCTAGCCCAGCCCAGGCAGACACGATCAGGGATTTAACCCCCGCAGTAAACGCACATCTGAACAGACGTCTATGTACCTGCTCTCTATATCCCCAAACCTGTAGTTTAGAGCCGCAGCACCTTCCTTTGGTGACTCGGCCCAATGAGATAATATATGGGCGGTTTTACCCCACTCGCGCGCCAACCACATTTTGTGGGCGTTCCCACATATGCAGACTGTCTCTATGGTTTGTGGCCTTCTGTTTACACCAATAGGGCCCGTTGTATTTGTCTGTTTGAAGTGCTGGCTGCACTAGTTAGTTAACGGCTAGGGGCTGGTGACATCAGAGGGTGAAGTGAGTCTACTCAGTTTTATGCAATAAAGCAAATCCTAAATTTCCACTATTTTTGATTTTGGCGAGGATTCAAACATCAATCAAATAAACTAAATTTGCAGTAAATATTTGTATACAACCATCCATCCATTATGAAAAAACATGGTTGTGCTTTGTTCTACCTCGGGGAGGGGAGTATCTCCAAAACTAAAGCCTTTTTTGGAGATTTGTTCCCCTACTACACACACACACACACACACACACACACACACAGACACAGACACACATGCCCATCAAGCAGCAGCGGGAGTATATTGTGGTTGAGGGGTCGGAGTGGGATCAAAGGTCACATATTGAGTCTGTCCTCGCAGCGCCGTCCATCTCTGACATCTTTGAAGAGGGGTCGTACATCATGGTGGGGAGTCCTGCGTGTCAAACTAAGACCTTGTGTAACAAGGACCATCCTTCCTGTGTGTGTGTGTGTGTGTGTGTGTGTGTGTGTGTGTGTGTGTGTGTGTGTGTGTGTGTGTGTGTGTGTGTGTGTGTGTGTGTGTGTGTGTGTGTGTGCGCCTGTGTGTGTGCCTGTGTGTGCGCGTGTGTGTGAGAGAGAGAGAGAAAGGGGAGGGGGGGTTGTTGACAACATCCTGGACTACATCACTGTGTCTTTAGTGTTTGTATCTTCCCTGGTGGTAGTTTTTAGTGAGGGACGGGTTGAGTAAACAGCTGGGAATGTGATGACAACTTCTGATATCGTGTGTGTGTGTGTGTGTGTGTGTGTGTGTGTGTGTGTGTGTGTGTGTGTGTGTGTGTTTGTTTGTTTGTTTGTTTGTGTGTTTGTGTGTATGCACACACTCCACATGCATCTAAAACAGGAGACAGTGAGGTTTGTATGTTTGTGTTTTGGGATTAGTAGTTGTCTTGAACAGCCACTGTACACAGGTACCTGTCTGTCTGTCTGTCTGTCTGTCTGTCTGTCTGTCTGTGTCTGTCTGTCTGTCTGTCTGTCTGCCTGTCTGTCTGTTTCTTTGTCTGTCTGTCTGGCTGCCTGCCTGCCTGCCTGCCTGCCTGCTTGCCTGTCTGTCTGTCTGCCTGCCTGCCTGCCTGCCTGCCTGCCTGCCTGTCTGCCTGTCTGTCTGTTTGTCTGTCTGTCTGTCTGTCTGTTGGCCAGCTTTGATCCATAAAATCAAATGCCACCAAATTAAATACCATGCTGTGCAGCTGTCACCAAACGTTGTTTGAAGCAATAAACGCTTAGCTGTTAAACTGTCAGTGCACGCTGTGTTGTCCTACTTTTTCACTAAAGAGCCCTTTACCACGCTGGGAAGATTCAGTCCTTTTCACCCATCACTTACTGCAAAGAAATGTACTCTCTTTAGATTTCTGTGTCTCGGTGCCAAAACACCAGGAACCATAGTAATCCCATAAGACACACTAATAATGAAGGAGTAAAGATAGCATCCTTCACTGGCCTATTTTACACCACACCGTGCTGATCTATGCCACACGTTTCCACTTCTCCAGGATTCCACCGTTGTCTGATGGATCGGCCGCAGATTCAGTTAGTATCTTCCTCTCGTCCACATGGTCTAAATCCCCCGTCCTCCGCCTTTCCTCTCATTCCCTCCATCTTCTAGTCCCTTCCCTTTTCCCCTCCCTCACTGCTCTCTCTCTCTCTCTCTCTCTCTCTGACTTTGTAGATCTTTTGCATCTCTGTTACGTAATGCCACTCAGGGGACGAGGGCACTTCAATCAATACTTGAAACAGCCGAGCCCCAGAGGACTCGCTCCAAACGCCACGTGACACCATGTGACTGTGAGGATGTCATTTGGAGAAGGAGGGGGACGACAGCCCCCAAAATACCTACTGCCACCAGTGCCAAGGCCTGGGGGGGGGGGGGGGGGGGGGGGGGGGGGGGGTAACTGCATGGGGGAGAGGGCTGGGGAGGAGGAGAGAGAACATTGATGACAGAGATAAGAGACCACTAGAGAGAAAGAGAGAGAGAGTCATCAGGAAAAGCGAGAACAGATAAAAACACACTCGCTTGGGGACGCCAGCCCAGGGGTGATTCATACTTCTCACAGAGATAAAAGCCAGAAGGATACGTAGAAATAGAATTATTTATACTCTGACATCAGATGTGTAGCACAAAGTTTATTTAGAAAAGTAAGTAAAGTAGCACACACACACTTTGTTTGCTTAAACCATGCATAAGCTTGTTTGGGGGACTTGGCAGTGTAGGCCCTCTTCCCTAACCAATCTCCTTGGGGGTTGCTGGCTGTGGATGTGGGCTGTGATGTGTTTCAGTGGGAGCTAATCTCGCAGAAGATATACAGCAGCATATATGATGATGATCCCCTACAGCCTAATGGATCGCTGTTGTCCAGTATCCCAGCATTAGCCTAACTGTTGATGCCCTAATCCTCCCTTAGGAAATGAGCGGGCATCGTCCAAGCGAGGAGCCTGTGTGCAGCCCCGCTGCCCAGAGTGGCTCTGTGCCCCCTGCCTGGAGGAAGGTGAGGCCTCTGGGCTTCATAAATCTCCCACTGCTGCCTGCTTCATGCTATTTCAGGCCTAAGTGGCCACAGAGGCCTGAATGTAATTGTGTGTCTTTTCTATTTGTGTAGATCTATATTTATTTGAACCCCCTTGCAGTGATGGCACGGTGTCCTCCAGTCAGGGTTAATCAAGTGAATCAAATACAGAAAAACATTCCCTGATGATAGAATGTAAGGACAATGAGAGGGAGAGAGAGAGAGAGAGAGAGAGAGAGAGAGAGATGGAAGAGATGGAAGAGTATCTTTCTCAAGGGGAAAATGGGAAACTAATTTTACCTCGTCGGATGATTCGCTGGTGGCAGATTCAATTTCTCTGAAGGTAGAATTACATGAATACCTCTGGATCTTCCTCTCATTCTCTCCCTCCCCCTCTCATCTGTCTCATGAAATGAGTGGAGGTGATCTCACCCACCCGTAAGGTCATATGTTTCAACATTATTCATCCGACTAAAGCGGAGGGGAGGAGCTTATGTGTGGGCTAGCTTATGTTCCTAAGTAAATGTCACGATAATTACATGATGATGGAGCACTGGTGGAGCGCAGCCAAGCGGTGGGAGTGGGAGGAGTATGTGTGCAGATGTCATAATGCATGTGAGTATGTGTGTGTATGTGTGTGGGGGGGGGGGGGGGGGGGGGGGGTTAACAGGGTTTATAGTATTTATTTATGGAGCCGGGATCTGTAATTTGTGAAAAATCAATGTAATGGGAAGCTGTTAGTGTCGGGTGTCGTGATC
>NC_139632.1:21958565-21984554 GCF_964638095.1 Poromitra crassiceps
TCTACTTCTCCTCAAGAGACAGACGGAGGGAGGGAGAGAGAGAGAGAAGGAGGGGGAGGGAGGGAGGGGAGGAAGAGGGAGAGAGAGAGAGGAGGGGAGGGAGAGAGAGAAGGAGGGGAGGGAGAGAGGGAGGGAGGGAGGGACGGAGAGAGAGAGAGAATGGTGGGAGGGAGGGAGGGAGGGAGGGGAGAAAGAGAGAGAGAAGGAGGGGAGCGGAGAAAGAGAGAGACTGGCAAGGGAGTAAGCATCTGGAGAGACACCAGGGACATCATTTCTGTTAAGCTTACAGTGTGTGTGTGTGTGTGTGTGTGTGTGTGTGTGTGTGTGTGTGTGTGTGTGTGTGTGTGTGTGTGTGTGTGTGTGTGTGTGAGAGAGAGAGAGAGAGGGTGCGTTCATGACAGGTCAATTTCTATTTATATTTGACCCCCCCCACACACACCCCACACACACACCCCCTCACGTCTTCCCCTCTATCCTCTCAGTGATGCTAACCTCCACGTCTGCCCAACGTCACAGAACAACCGCAGGAGAGGTCGAGAGAGGGAGGAGGAATAGATGAGAGGGGGGGCAGAGGGGAAGGGATGAGGAGGGGAGAGTGTGTTAAATGGAGAGAAAAACAGAGGGAGAGAGAGAGAGAGAGGAGCACAGCTCCAAGTGTGACCTAAGTGTCATTCTTGGCCTTCTACACCTGGTAGAACAGTCTCATTTTGCACACATCCATTACTCTCTGGCTCGGTATTCCCAGGGACCTTTAATATAGAGCGAGACACTTCACTGCAGGCTTCGCCAATAAGAAGAAATTGTATTTTTCCTGTCTCCTAAATGGGCTATCAGCTTGTGATTGGCTGTCTGTCAATGGTATGAATCTTCATTGGCTGACCAGTCTCCTAAGTGGGTGTGGCAGTGGTGATACCTCTGTGGCACAGATACAGGAAGTGACTGGAAATTGGGGTGTCTTGCTTTGATATCCCATCGTCTTTGGTTTTCCTCAGTCACCTGACCATCTCCATCTAGCTTTGTGACATCATGCACAGTCAGTTCTCTCCTTGCTTTGTGACATCATGCACAGTCAGTTCTCTCCTCACTTTGTGACATCATGCACAGTCAGTTCTCTCCTCACTTTGTGACATCATGCACAGTCAGTTCTCTCCTCGCTTTGTGACATCATGCACAGTCAGTTCTCTCCTCGCTTTGTGACATCATGCAAGGTCAGTTCTCTCCTCACTTTGTGACATCATGCACAGTCAGTTCTCTCCTCGCTTTGTGACATCATGCACAGTCAGTTCTCTCCTCACTTTCCTTTGTGACATCATGCACAGTCAGTTCTCTCCTCACTTTCCTTTGTGACATCATGCACAGTCAGTTCTCTCCTCACTTTGTGACATCATGCACAGTCAGTTCTCTCCTCACTTTGTGACATCATGCACAGTCAGTTCTCTCCTCACTTTGTGACATCATGCACAGTCAGTTCTCTCCTCCCTTTGTGACATCATGCACAGTCAGTTCTCTCCTCACTTTGTGACATCATGCACAGTCAGTTCTCTCCTCGCTTTGTGACATCATGCACAGTCAGTTCTCTCCTCGCTTTGTGACATCATGCACAGTCAGTTCTCTCCTCGCTTTGTGACATCATGCACAGTCAGTTCTCTCCTCACTTTGTGACATCATGCACAGTCAGTTCTCTCCTCACTTTGTGACATCATGCACAGTCAGTTCTCTCCTCACTTTGTGACATCATGCACAGTCAGTTCTCTCCTCACTTTGTGACATCATGCACAGTCAGTTCTCTCCTCTCTTTGTGACATCATGCGCAGCCAAGCTCTATCGCTTCAATGCAGTGGCTCTCCTCAGTCTCTGACACACTGCCCCCCGCCTCACCCCGCCTCATAATGACTTCAAATACTGTTTTTCTTGATCTGACTCTGACCCTGTTTCTCCTAAGCCTTTCTCAGAGGCTTGGGCAGTTTTGCTTGAATATCTTATGTCACCCCTGGCTTATGAAAACTGTGCCCCCTGTGTGTGTGTGTGTGTGTGTGTGTGTGTGTGTGTGTGCTGCAGATACAGGTAACGTTACACACAGCATGGGACACCCAAGAAGACAAAGACACATTGTTGCAAAACCCTGTGTAGAGGCCATCATGCCTTCTACACAGAAGAACATCAGGACAAGCTTTTCACATGAAAGCTGCCTTAGATTTGACACAAAGAGAATTCTATAGATCATCCTCAGAATGCACTTATTGCTAGAAACCTCTGTCATCACACATGAGCTCCACTTACTGTATATCCCTGTCATCAAGTCTTTTGACTCCAGCCCTCTAATTGTGTAACTTTGTTGCACTGTACAGTGTACCAACTGTTCCAATTCATATTTAGGATGGTGTTTATTCTTTTTAGAAATACTGTAGTAGTAGCAGTAGCAGTAGCAGTAGTAGTAGTAGTAGTAGTAGTAGTAGTAGTAGTAGTAGTAGTAGCACAACAACAACATGCTGCATTATACACTGATGTATGCTGTCATATTACATGATGTTATATCATTTCTATAGTATTTCTTTGACACAGTAGTTGTCTGGGTCAATGTGACATTGTAAAGCCAAGCCCCGAGGCTGAAGGAGAGACATCAGGAAGCTTCACATCAAAGACTGAGCTGCCGACCGGTGGCTTCAGAGCAGAACAGCTGTTCAGATGAAAAACTGGAGCAGTAAAGACAATGGCCAGAGAAACACACCCGGGTCCAGCAGGACGGGAACACAGACAGAGAAGCAATATGATGTCACAATCAAAATCAATACAACACGGAAATAATGCAGTCAATGAACACAGGCTTCAAAGACATGCAAAACAGTGGGCCAGTGCAGAAAGCAGAAAATAAACCATGATGTGTTAGCAACATTGATGAAATTAGAAGGTTATTTCCAAGACAGACAGAAGTAAGGAACGTGACAAATGGATGTCACAACATCCAGGCAGGACAATCACACTGATGTCGCAATTATGATTGGCGATGCATGTGATTTGCTGCGGCATAATCCCTGCAAGGTTTCACATCCTGTATTAAATATTTTTCACATTATTTGTTGTGAGAAATATTTAATACATGGTGAATTTCAATGTAATGTTTGAGACATTTTATAGCCCCTATGGAAGTTAGTGCAGGCAGAGATCTAAAGCTTTTTGGAAATGCAGCTAAGTGATCAGGAGGGAGAGGAGGAGAGACTTTTGAATATTTATAGTGCTTAATTCATCCAAACCTCAACGGGCCTTCCCAAATTAATGTTGCTTTCAGAAACACTAACAGAAACGAAACAGGCCCTCAGCATCACAGCTTTGGGCAAGTATGTGAATTTGTGCGTGTTAGCATCATCTGAATACATGTGTGGGATGCATGACATCATCAATGACACATTGACACTGTTTTTTTTCATGGTGAGTGGTGCTATGTATGTGTATGATGGGTTGCATGGCAGCAGCAGTGTGGAGTGACTGTGTAACAAAAGGGTGAGAGGATTAGGCTGTGATGAATGACTCCATCTGTTCACATACTGTACCTGTAACTCCTGGTCAGTCTGTTCACATACATGTAAGTCCTGGTCAGTCTGTTCACATACATGTAAGTCCTGGTCAGTCTGTTCACATACATGTAAGTCCTGGTCAGTCTGTTCACATACATGTAAGTCCTGGTCAGTCTGTTCACATATCTGTAAGTCCTGGTCAGTCTGTTCACACACTGTACCTGTAAGTCCTGGTCAGTCTGTTCACATACATGTAAGTCCTGGTCAGTCTGTTCACATACCTGTGTGGGATAACTGGGGTGTGGGAGGTGGTGTCATGGAGGATTATGCTGAGTATGCTCTCCTCTAGTCATCCTTTCCTGATGGACAATGGAGTGTTTTCACAGCTCTTGACTGGAAAGGTGGTCCTGCTGGGAGATGGGGTGTGTGTCCAGGACTGGAAAGGGGGGATTGAACCAAGCCCCCAGCCAGGAACAGCTCTGGGCTGTGAAGCAATTTTGCTGTTGTGGCCAAGCTCGGTATTGCAAGTCACATGACGCACTGGACCCAGAACGCTTTTTCCCCCATACACATACATGGGGAAGGAAGCAGCTGTAAAACTCTGGGAACAAAATTTCTGGGTGTCACTCAAAGTCAAAAACAAATATCAAGTTTTTAATTATTGGATCCATTTTTCTTTAGAAGCCACAAAGGCGTTTTCTGGAGCTCCCTCTCTCTCTATGGCTCTGGCCATTATAACACATGTGGGGATAGGTGGGGCCGAGAAAAACACTACTGGGCAGAATCTATGGGTCCGGGAAGGGAAGGAGTCAAAAAAAAATTGGCACATGCGCTGGGTGAGCAACTTTCATTGGAATGAACGGGCCAGCCGCCATCTTGGAAAGCCTTCTCCATAGCCTTCTAGCTCCATGGATTGAACAAACAGAGACGTGTCCTCTCTGGGACACAGTGCATCCTGGGACCTGCAGTTGTTAACGATGTTTAACGAGATGAAAGGATGCTATGTGATGCATGCTCTCTCACATGCATTATACATTCAATCAGGCATATTGTTGCCTCGAGGCAAAATGGAAATGTTCACATTAGATTGCAGCCAAGCAAACACTGCACATTTTAAATGCTCCTAGTGTTGTGTGTGTTCTCTGTTTAGCTTCACTCTATAAGGTATTTTAATCAGCCCTTAGACTGTTACCAAGGGCAAGTTTTGAGTGACACACGCGGCTGGCCAGGTTTGCTGGTCGCCTCTCACATTGGACCAGGATAATGAGACTGTCCCGCTGTCGAGCATCTGTGGCCCTGCTCTA
The DNA here is from genome assembly GCF_964638095.1 of Poromitra crassiceps. Taxonomy (NCBI): domain Eukaryota; kingdom Metazoa; phylum Chordata; class Actinopteri; order Beryciformes; family Melamphaidae; genus Poromitra; species Poromitra crassiceps. The sequence goes on from NC_139632.1 coordinate 21,963,382, forward strand.
ATACTCCTTCAACAGCCACTTCACTACACACTTACCTGCACACATACACACTCCTATATAGTTCTAATAGTGGGTGAGAGACGCATTGAAATATAAGTCAGATGTGACGACTTTGGCCACTGTGTTAGATTGATGCGGGTGTGTGGCCCTGTATGTGTCTTTGTGTGTGTGTGTGTGTGTGTGTGTGTGTGTGTGTGTGTGTGTGTGTGTGTGTGTGTGTGTGTGTGTGTGTGTGTGCGTATGTCGATGCTGAGGTGTCGTTTTGGCAGCAGGGAGATTAAATGCATTCATCTTCATTTGCTGGCTGGCGTTGGCTGTGTTACCTGCTGGAACAGCAACACTCTGTTTCCCCCCCGAGACGCAGACCACCGAGCCAAGCACTGAGCACTGAGCGTGGGCCAGACACCTCACCAAGGAGACGCAACACCCGCTCTCTCTCTCTCTCTCTCTCTCTCTCTCTCTCTCTCTCTCTCTCTCTCTCTCTCACTCACACTCTGGGCCCTCTCTTCCATTTGTCTCTTCTCCCCTCTTCTGATTATGTATTCTGCTCAGCATATGTCCCTCTTGTCCCACATGTACAAATGTCTTCGCCTTTTGTCACGTTCCGGCTCGTTGCCACTGTGGCATTTGACAAATAGCATAACAGATAACACTATCCATCCAGTACACTATGAATGATGACATTCAGACCATTGATTACTGTCAGATCTGCACACACACACACACACACACACACACGCACACACAGAGACACACACGCACACACACACAAGCGTACACGCAGACACACCAGGCACTTTGACCAGTTTGACAGGATTATGGAGCCCCTCTGACTCCTGACTAATGGCTTATTGAATACGTCATTATTTCCACATATTATTTTCGCCAGAGTTGAGAAAATTAAAATCGACTGTCCTACTTTATCGCCATGCCTTTTGTGTGCAAAAGAGTCCAGCAGTGATGGAAGAAAAGTGTAACACCTCCCAAATGCCCTCTAGACGGAGGTGTGTGGAGGAGGGCAGGACTTGGGGCAGGTTGCAGTGAGCCAGTTGTTGAAGGCAGGTGTAGGTACCGGATCTACTCGCCCTACAGATGAAGTTAAACTCTCACATTTATTTTGACTAAGGCTCATGTTTATGAGAAATGGTCCTGTAACACTTGAATCATGATCACTGAATGTTTGTATGATTCATATTTTTAATGTCTATCATGTCTGATAACATAGCTTGTTAGCTAATCTAAAGATGTCGGACAATTTGCCCACGTTAATCCCATGTGCCCGACGTACAGCCAATCACAATGCGTGCCCGACGTACAGCCAATCACAATGCGTGCCCGAGCCGATCTGGTAGGCGAGCCGAAACTGCACCCACACAGGAACTAATGGCTGAGCTCCTCCTCTCTGACGTGTGGTGTTTTGTGTGTAAATATGTGAAAGTGAAAAAGGCGTTGTTGTTTAGTGGCTGTCAGAGTTGGAGTGATGGAAAGCCACATTCTATTGCTCCTGCTGCGAGTGAAGGACGAGGGGAACCAGATGAGACAGGTTTCAGATGCCATCTTGAATTAGTGATCTGAGGATTAGCAGGAAAGATTGAAAGTGTCTTATTTTGAAAATGTATTCATGAGAAAACCCACAAGCACCAAAATAGCGTCCATTGCATGAGATTGAACAAAATGAGAAGAGGCCAAATGGAAAGGCTGAGTGAAGAGTGTGAATAGGAGAAAGAGGATTGGCCGTGGTGTGGAGGTAAACCTAATGGACATGGGGATAGCAGGGAAGGTGATTATTTCTATTTCCTGCTCTGTCTGTGCGTCATGTTGACTGCAGGGCAGAGAGAGGGAAATAACTCATGTCTTTCAGGTGACAAGTGTAAGGCCAAGTCTAAAAGCATTACCTTAGTTTGCCTACTGGACCAAACCAAGTCTAAAAGCATTACCTTAGTTTGCCTACTGGACTAAACCTATTCAACTCTTTTCCCACAGATGCAGAATGCAGTGTCTAACTCCATCAACTACAACTGATGGCAAATGTAGATGTGAGCCTTTGTAGAAGTCCAGCATAATGCATTTATCTTGCATTGATACTCCAGCAACCTGCAGCCTTTTCCTTTGACTGTATGTTAACCTTTTCTCTCAAACTACTGATTACTTTTCCTCTCAAAGTACTAGGGATGTCACAATATATCATCCCACAATATATCACGATATCAAAACGTGACAATACCTGTATGTATCGTTGAGATTAAATCTCATATCGCGAGAAAAAGAAGCTGAACCTTGGTGGCACTGATCTGCATCTGATTGCATGCTTGCTCTCCTTTTCATTGCTTTGTTTGAACAGACGAGGGACGTTACAGACACGGAGGATGAAAATGGTGAAATTACTCAAATTAGCGTGGAGGATGCCCCCTCAACTTACAAGTCGATCGCAAACAAATATTGTAAAAATATCATATCGTATCGTTATCGTGAACCCAATATCGTGTATTGTATCGTATCGTGAACTGAGTGTATCGTGACACCCCTACAAAGTACTGATTACTTTTACTCTCAAAGTACTGATTACTTTTACTCTCAAAGTACTGATTACTTTTACTCTCAAAGTACTGATTACTTTTACTTTCAAAGTACTGACTACTTGGTGATATTTTTTTGCACTGACATTTGAAGAGAAATTGAATTATAAATAATTCCTATAACAAAGAGGTTAGACTGCGCTCTTGTTTGAAGCAAGCATGAGGCTTACTTGAGGTAATCCTCATATAGTTACGTGTACTACTTAGCCTATGGTATATGCAGTATTTAGCCATTATAATATGATTATAATGGCTACATACTGTATCATAGGCTGAGTACCGTATTAACTAGGAGAAAAGGTTGAGAAGCCGTATACAACTTTTATGTCACATCACATAAACATGCATCTACAGTAAATGATGACATTAGAAGGACAAGACGGAGACCATCTCTGTGGCGATGGCGGCAGCTGGCTCTGTGGCGTCTATCTGATGACCTTCCTCCTGCCGCCTCCCTATTCCATATTCATGCTGGGGAGGAACATTAGCATTGTTACGATGAAATATGGATGCTGTGTGGATGGAAGAGAGACGACCGACCTTTCCTAGCCACAGGAGAATGGATCGTATTTTTTTATTTTTTTTATGCGGGGCATTTCAAAAATGGAGCAAAAAGGAAAAGATGTTCCTGCATTTGTATCAGCCAGAGCCTTTATATTCTCATGTGCCATCTAAGCAATTTGAAGAGGATATTAATATGCTGACCACATCAAACATGTAGGCTAACACTCAATCTCTCATTCCTGATTTAATAACACAATGCATGTTTCCACCGAAAGATCCTTATGTCATTATTACATTATGACATATTACATTAGACATTATGCAAGTTATTTACAGATTTCTTTTAGCTAATGTCTTCTAACTTTCTGTGTGTGTGTGTGTGTGTGTGTGTGTGTGTGTGTGTGTGTGTGTGTGTGTGTGTGTGTGTGTGTGTGTGTGTGTGTGTGTGTGTGTGTGTGTGTGTGTGTGTGTGTGTGAGAGAGAGAGAGAGAGAGAGAGAGAAAGAGAGAGGGAAACAAGAGAAGGTGTCATAGAGAGAGGGTGGGGATTGGTTTCACCTGCACCACAGTGTTTAGATCAACTCCAGCAGCGGGGAGCTGAGGACTCAGCAGAAACTAAACAGGATGCAGGTTCCACTCACTTCAGCGCTTCAAAGAGAACCACAGAGCCAGACACACTCTAAATCTTTCAATCACAGTAGCGGCACACATCGTAGTCTATATTATTTCGACACAAGAACCATTTTTATGTGTATTTCTAACCACATTCTAATATTATGCCTTTCATCACGATCGAATGAAAGGAAGATAGAAACAGCAGGAAGAGAAGATGAGAGGAGGGAAAAGAGAAAAGGATATGAGAGCAGAAATGCAAATACCTTGAAGCCCAGGGCACAGTGGTGTGGCCATTGTGGCCTTATGGCACTTAAGGCAATGTTTTGGGGGTACCTCAACAATACGGCTAATTGTTTTCAACATGGAAAATGGTCCTACCCGTAAACCTACCCTAACTCACCCACATTCCCCTAGGGCCCTAGCCACTCCCCCTACCCACCAACTCCAGCCCAAACTCTCTAGGTCATCTAGGACCTTCCTATCCATAGCTACGGCCCCTTTGGCCTAGCCCCGCCCCTTACTTGCCCCCACCACCCCTCCCACCACCCACATCCCCATAGCCCCTCCCCCTAGCCACCCCTCGAATCCCGACTCTCTACGACCTTCCTAGCCCTAGTCTGACTCACAGGAAGCAGGCTGCCATTGGTGCCGAGTGCCGACCATTTCAGTCGGAGTGAAGAGAAATCCCTTACCGCTCCCTGCATGTCACTGTCAAATGCCTCCGCTGCTGTGAAACAACAACAACGCTAGCTAGCAAGCTAGCAACCTACATGCTGAAAATGGCAAGTTTTGATGAAGATCCTGCACACCCCCTCCCAGCCCCCACATCCCCTAGAATTGAGATTCGAGGGGTGGGTAGGGGTATTTGCCTGGGCCTAGCCACTCCCTCTACCCAGCCCTTGAATCTCAACTCTCTAGGACCTATATATATTCCTAGCTATGGTCCCTATTCTAGCCCCATCCCCTTCACTAAACATCCATGAGTGAGTGAGTGAGTGAGTGAGTGAGTGAGTGAGTGAGTGAGTGAGTGAGTGAGTGAGTGAGTGAGTGAGTGAGTGAGTGTCCTGACTTTGCCATATTCTGACCCCGGCGTGCTTGCTGGCCAGCGCTGTGTGAAAAAGAGAAGAGAAGATGAGAGGGGAGAAGAGGAGAGGAGAGGGGAGATGACAAGAGAAGACAAGAGAAGAGACGTGGACAGTGGAGTGGGAGTAAAATGATGGTGTAAAGGTCAAACTAGCTGAGCTCTGCTGTTGCTCGTTCATCAACCAGCACTCAGCCAATGAGGAGGCAGTACTCAGCCTGATTGTTCAGTGAGTGTGAGAATAGCTTTCACTCTCCCAATCACAGAAATGTCACGGAGGGAAATACTGAGAGGAGAGGAGAGGAGAGGAGAGGAGAGGAGAGGAGAGGAGAGGAGAGGAGAGGAGAGGAGAGGAGAGGAGAGGAGAGGAGAGGAAGTTAAAACAAGAGACATTGAGGGTAAACAAATATTATGGAATGAGATTAGTGCCAGCAGAAATTGTAACTGCATTAATTCTGTTTTCCCAATTCAAATTCTGTTTTCTTAATTCATATTGAGAGCATCTTACATGAATGTCTGATGTAATTCTGATGTGTTATGGCATTTTTGAGTGGGAGTGAAGAATGAAACGACATTTTTAAATCACCAGTAATTTTTTCATTAATCAAATTAATTGTCATCACCTCTAGATTTATCAATTCGTTTTTGTCATGTCCACCGTTGTTAGGGCTAACCTTAAACAATGATCAGCAATTTTGTTACAGTATAGGCTGAATGAGAGGTTGTCATGAATTATTTTTATCAAGTCACCTCTATTTTAATGGAATCATCTTTGGATTTATCAAATCATTCAACAATCCATTGCTCAACCGTTCAATTTGCAAGTCACATCTATTTTTATAATTTCATTTTTTTTACTTCACCCCCCGCCTCATTTATCAAGTAGACATGATGTTCCCAGCACAGTCGATTCACTGGCATGAAGCATGGCAGCATTTGAAAGGGTTTTGCTTGTGTTTGGCTAAGTGAAGCATCCTGAGAGAAGGCTCAGAAGACTGAAGAAAACTGATCAAAATGATAGTGACGAATGCAATGCCAATCACAGTGAATTCCAAGCCAGTGCCATGTCAAACGGCACCTTATAAATTAAATGATTTATTCAACAGATTCTTTTTTGTTTGTTTGTTGTTGTAATTCTACGGTTTAATATAAGCAGGACAAATTTTGCTTTATGGAATCAAAATACAATTTATGATGGAACTAATCTCTTTCCATAGAGAATGGCTGGATTGTGAAAGGTTCAATGATTCATAGAAACAATGACTGAGAGTGAAAAAGCTCCATCCTTTGTAGTTTCTGAAGAAAGTCTCAAATTAATGCAACCATTGGAAAGGCATAGCTTTGCCATTATATCATCAAACAGACTGTGCAGTAAGAGTTGAAAGTGAATACAATATATCAGTCTAGTTAAGAGCTTAGTGCTAATCCATTGTTTTGAAGATATAGAAAATCAGCACTCAACAAAGCTACTGTATAACAGCTAGTGTATTTCATTCAGGGTTTAGGGTTGAACTTATAATGACATGGTTCTGACACTCAACATTTGTTCAAATAAAGAGAGATATTTGGCTGGAGTCAGCATTCCCAGAGTGGGAGGGTCATCACAAAAGCCAAAATCTTATCAGATGGGGACCCTGGGACAAAATCTTATCAAATGGGGTCACAGGTGTAATTTGCATCAATTTAGGGGTCCTTGATGTGAAGAAGTTGAGAAGCACTGTTTTAGGAGATGGGCGAGGAAGACTGTTGGCTCAGTGGACTAAAGTAATAAAGCTAAAGGTAATATAAATACAACATCCTGCGACTAAATCTAGTCTATGATCTTTGTTGCATGGTGTCTCTCTCAGTCTTCCCTGTCTCTCACTACCTGGAAGTAACTAGGCAATAACCTTAACCCACAAATAAATAAACGAATGAATAAATGAATGAATGAACGAATAAATAATAAATAATAAATAAATACAATTATGAAGATTGTCTAAGGATGGGTGTCCAGTATTATGGAGACAGGGGGAGTCTTTTATGATTGTATGTGATTATGTGTCAGTTGATAACAGATCATCTTTGACTCCATCTACAGAATGGCATCTCAGTGCGCCCTCAGGAAACTCGACACACTCCGCCATCCGTTTCGCCACTGGCGCTCCCTTTAACACCCATCACTGTGACCTCCTGGTGGACTGGACATCTCTCCACACCAGACAGCTTCTTCACTGGCTTCAGTTCATCTACAAAGCCATACTTGGCAAAATACCCCTCTACCCCTCCTCCCTTCTGCACATCTCCAGTTCTGATTACAACTTAAGGTCCAGCAACTTCATCCGACTCACCATTCCCAAAGCCCGCACTGTCTTTGGTCGCAACGCCTTCCGATTTGCTGCAGCATACGACTGGAACACTGCTTCCCACTCACACACATACCCCCCAGCCCCCTCTCTCCTTCTCCTCCCCCCATGCCCCTTCACTCACTGCCCTCTCTCCCCCCTCCTCCTTCTCTCTCTCTCTCTCTCTCTTGCTTTCACTCTCTTTTTCTCCCTCTCTCTCTTTCCCTCTCTTTCATTATTGCTGTAATTTGTACTTTTATATAACATGCTCTCCTTTATTACTGTAATTTTTACTCGTATGTATATAACCTTGTTTTTATTTCAGCCTCCCACCCACCTTCCCTCAAAAGGCCTTTTGCTTTTTGACAGGCTGCTTTTATCTATAAGAATCTGTTCTTAATTGCTTGCCTGCGTAAATAAAGGTTAAATACAAAATACAAACTGAGGCGTGCATTAGGGTGCTTGAAGGTAAATTCTCTACCTTTTAGCCCATTGACAGACACTCGCTTTTGTTGTGAAAAATCGGTTAATGTGTATTTAGCAGGAACCAAGGGTCATTTCAGTTCTTTCATTTTGTTTTGATGAAGGATTTATCATTGAAAAGCACGGCTTTCATCAGCTAAAATTGTTTTGCTGCTTTTGCCTTACTTGAGTGAGTCACTTACGTTCTGTGGAAGAATAATGGCAATAAACTCTGTATGTCTTGTAGCATGAATCACAAATGATCACAGAGAAAGAAGCAAATGCGTTGTACGCTCACATGGAACTGACTGCCACAGATTGGGTAACAGCTAAGGGCCTTGAGAATCTTTTCTAGGCTACATATCAACTAATGATTCAACTCAGTCGCGCGTCACAAAGTGACTCACGACAAAGAGACATCATTTGCTCTCCACTCTCTTGAGCACCTGTGGCTCACAGTCTCCGGGGCACCATGAGGTAAGAAAAGCCAAGGCGGAAACCACATCTGAAAATGCGGATAACCACTGTTTCAGTGCAAACTCAGAGTCACACGCACAGATTTACAAAAGCCACTATTGTCAGACAGCAGGAAAAACACAACAGAAACAGATGAGGCTCTACACACAACAAGTATAATAGTAACTGTATTGTACACACATTTAAACACACTGCAGTATATACAGTAGTAGCATTATCTAAGCCTGAAACATGTTGCAATTTATTCAGATTATGGGCCTCACTGGGGAACATGCTGGAACATGTATAGAAAGCAAAGCAATGGCTTCCAGGGAATAGATCCTGTGGGTGTGTACAATGTCAATTGTAGATGCTTTTTTTGTGTGAGTTATTACATCTTCGTTGTGGTCCCTGTCAGAACTTGTATTTCACACTGCTGGTACACTTTTTCAAAATGTCTCAATTTTATTGCAAAACATGCTTTTGTTTTGGTAGTGGTGCTGGTGCACTTTAGCAAGCTGTATCAATAATCCCTTCCAATGTAGATTTTGGCAATCAAATATTTATCTCTCTCTCTCTCTCTCTGTTTCCCTACTAATTCCATCTTCTTCTAAACTCGTTTGGGCAGTTCCCTTGTTTACCTTTTCTCTAGCTCCACCCCTCTGCCCTGCCACTTCCTGATCACCTTTGCCTGCTAGAGGTGAGCAGGCTCTGAGTTGACACAGGAACAGTCTTCCCTGCTTCGGGTTGCAGAATTCCCCCGTGAGAGCAACAGGCGGATAACATTACTCCACTGAAGACCAACAACCAATCAACAGGCTCTGTGACTGGGACAAAGTCCTCTTCATCGAGTCTTTCGCCTCCTTTCCTCCCCCTCCTCCTCTGTGGAGGGTCTAATGTTACACATTACCTGTCCAGGTGAACTGCACTGCTGAAAGTGGCCACCGCTCATGAATTCATGTAAGTATCATGGCAATACCCTTTAATCTGAAAATAGGAAAAAACAAAGCCTTCTCTGGGTGTGTTTGTTATTTATCTGACATGCTCAAAGGGGGAGACTTTGACTCGACTTTGACTGTCAGTGCTATTTAAATTGATTTGCATTGTATCTCTGACTGTGTGGACGCTTTCAATGTGAGTGAGTGAGTGAGTGAGTGAGTGAGTAAGTGAGTGAGTGCCTTTATGTCCTACACCTTTGGTATGTGTACAGCTGTAGTTTTATCTGTGGGTGTGAGTGGTAAGTTAACCTCAGGCTGGGCTGATTCAGTCAGCCATTTCGCTATCGTATCGCGACTCTTCACACAGCTCCACACCTACCTGCAGCTGTCCTGCCAGACTGAGGCGTCAGGTCTGGCTCACTGGATATCACTAATGAAGTCTGAGTGGGACACACACACACACACACACACACGCATGCACGCGCGCGCACGCGCACACACACACACACACACACACACACACACACACACACACACACACACACACACACACACACACACACACACACACACAATGCAGAAGGTATTGAGAGGGCAAGGATAATACTACTCCATGCCCATGTTCATCCTAAATGGAGCTGAATACTGTACTGTACAGTAATACTGAACTGCAGAGTTATAGATTTGAAAAATATTGTTAGATAATGTTACTGGTTCTATAGAATGCCATCTGTGTGGCCAGTTCTAAATAGTTGAGAATGTCATTTCCAAATGCTTGTAGCACATAATGGTACCATAGCTATGTGTTACACAAGTACGGTAATATTATATGATTTTTGATTTAGCACTGTCTTAAGTGTCTACCACACAATATGGATCGTGGACATGAGGCGCGCCGTGTGAACTTCCCTTAGGGCATGTGTGCGTAACACTGTCGTGAGACTGTCTGCTGATTGTTTACAGGGTGTGTACTGTATACAAATTGTGCTCGGAGTTATCTTAATCTTAAGATATGGCCTGTAACTACTCTGTTATCTAAGTTTCAGTTGTTCATTTCAGTTTGGATTTTGTCTGCTTAATACGGAAACGCCACTTGACAAGGAACACTCCTCTATCTCCACCCTTCTGTTTTATGATGGGACTGTGGGTTTGAAACAGGTTTCTGCACAAAGTGAACGTAGTTGAAAAAGGGCTTTCTGGAATGCTGTGTCTCAGAGACATGTTCGAACAGTGCCGTTGTTCAAACTATGTCAGAGTGTATGGGTCTAAGCCTTGACTTGTGTTTTAAATGCTCCTCTCTGCTCTCTGTGTGATGGGGCATGGCTGTGGCCTCTGTATCCATCCAGCTTCTCACAATAGTAGCACCAATGTGGTGTCACTGACCAGGTAGCCTTGGCTTGTTGACTGCAGTCTTTGTTTTCTGATCATGCTCATATTTATGAACAGCTTCTAGATCAGCATGCCTACTCTGAGATGTGTGTGATGCTGACGTTAGTAAGTCATTATGGAATTGATACAGTCTATGGGCAGTACATTCGACAGAGTGGTTTCGTTTGCTTTTTCACCAGAGAGGGGTTCATAGCCTTGACAGTGTGAGACCAGACCTCCTACAACTTGTAGGATGAAACTTGACCATGCATATTCCTTTGGCGTTATTAACTCATTTTCATGACCATTTTCATAACACTTTGACATGAATTGAGCAGCAAAATACCTTGCAGCACAACAAATTGAAATGATTAACAAAATAGTTATGTAAAAGAAGACGGTTACATTTTAGCCAATGTGCTATGTACATGCTGTACAAGTTGTGTCTGGTTGGGCTGGGCCCAGCCTTTGCTCCGAGGGTGTGTTTGTTTGATTTATATCGGCTTTGTGTTTTTGATTCCATTTCTCCCAAGAGTGAACATTTACATAGCAGCACACACCAGTTCATCGAGTGTGGACAGTGAAAATGCTGACACAAACACACTTACCTTGTCACCGGGTTGTTTTTCAGACACGATCGTTAGGGAAGGAGCTGACTTGGCACAGCCTTATATCATTATTAACTCATCAAGTCATCTTGGATCACAGGAGGGATCATCAGGCCTGTTTACTTCAAATGTGCAATATATATGAGAGAGAGAGAGAGAGAGAGAGAGAGAGAGAGAGAGTATATGTTATTAGACCTTTCCATGATCAACTTTGCAGGCCTTTAACAGTTACCTAACATGTTAAAAGGCATGAGGGTCAAGTCTTTTGAGGCAAGGCTGACTGGGACATTCGGTAAAGGACTTGGGTTAATAGAAAGCTAGTTAAACATTGTTCTTTGGCCGACACAAAGGCCTCGTCAAAGGGAAACAGATTAACTTTGCTTGTTTATTTATAGTTCAAACGTGCTTAAAATGCTCTCAGTCAAAAGTGAAAGGGACATGCTCAAACAGACAGAGTGATGACTTTAGAAGGCTGCGGCTGAACGTCATGCTGGTTTGCTTATTGCATTGCAGATGTGGTTATTAATAGAACATTTAGCAGTGGTCACGTTTGAGCCCGTCGGCTCTCTGTCACTGTCTCCTCGGAGCAGAGCGCGGCGCTCCAGCAGGACTGTGGCGATGCCATCTTGTCACTTCGGGGATTAGCAGTGAGATAATGAGATGTTCCCTATAGGAACGGGTGTGTCCTGTGTCCTCTGCATCTGCATGTCCTGCGAGCGGGACGGGCACTGCGCACCATGTGTGCATGTCCTTGCTTGTCACTACATGAGTTTTTGTGAGGGCATAGCAGCGTTGTTCTTGTGCGATCCTCATTCCAAACAGACATAATTAAGGGGCTAATAGGTTCTAGTCAGTCTGTAAGGTGCTCGGCACCGATGTCATCTACTGTGTTCAAGACATCAAATAGGAATGTGCATCCTGTTCCCTACATCCCTCGTTCTTAGCATGCACTTGTCTTTTCTGTCTTAACACCAGCAATTCCCAGGAGACGAGAATAAATTGAAAGAGATCTCCCCCCCCCCCCCCCCGTTCTGTTCTGTTCTAGTCGAGATCAGATATCGAGCTGCCTTCATTTTTCATTTTCTTTAACTTTGAATCAATCCATTTTGTTCCATCTGTTTTGGCTCCCGCTGACTCCCTCTCTCTTTCTCTCTCTCTCTCTCTCTCTCTCTCTCTCTCTCTCTGTCTCTCTATCTATCTGTGTAGTGATGAAAGTGCTCAGCTCCAGAGATCAGGGCGGGCCTCAGACACGGCAGGTGCCTCAGTGTGGGATGAATCAGCCGTGTTACCGCAGCCCTCAGTGGGAAAGTTCAGCCTCTCCTAATTAGACATACCACAGATAGAGCGTCTATGGCTGTCGCAACTCACTACGCGCCATCTTTCACTGCTTGTGTAAGAAGGAAGAAGAGAACCTGTTTATGTTGACAACTAGGCGCTCTCCTCCATTTGTATATTGTTCTGTTCGTACATGTGTTAGGCCATATTTGTGTGTTTTAGCATATTGGAATGCACATCAAAGTCCACTGTTTGTGATGATGTGAATTTATGTTTGAGCATAATGTGTCCATCAAAAAGTTAACTGGTATTTAGGTTATATTTGTAGACTCGGTGGATTCAAACATGATATTTCTTTTTTTAATAAGGACCTAATGTCTCGTTAAGCAGCCAAGGCCCAATGGTTGGTCCAGAAAGTGAGCTAGAGGGGCGCCAACAAGATGGCTGTTGCCAAGGTGACGTGTTTCTGACTGAGCCCATCTGTTCATGTCCACGTGCTCGAGGAGGCTGCCTGTTTTAGACATGACGTGTACAATGGCATGGTCACAATCTCAAACACAACATAAAGCTAGTCTGTACTAATACATGTACAGTGATATGTTTGAAATCATGTCACGTCTCAGGGCGTATTAAAAATGACGCACATTTGCCATGCAGTACAGTGAGCGCCAGAGACCCATCTCTGACTATCTGTCTCTGTACTCGCTGCTGAGATGAGACGTATTGATGTTTCTGTATCAAGAGAAAAAATGACTTTCTCAGTGGGTTCGATACCAGTCCACTGGCACTGTGCCAACCCAGAAAATCAAACCAATTGAGAAAAAATCATTACTGCTGCTGCACGCGTCATGGTGCTGCTAATGCCTGTGACTTCTTGTTCATTTTCATGTGTGTGTGTGTGTGTGTGTGTGTGTGTGTGTGTGTGTGTGAGTGTGTGTGTGTGTGTGTGTGTGTGTGTGTGTGTGTGTGTGTGTGTGTGTGTGTGTGTGAGTGTGTGTGTGTGTGTGTGTGTGTGTGTGTGTGTGTGTGTGTGTGTGTGTGTGTGTGTGTGTGTGCGCGCGCGTGTGCGTGCGCGCGTGCGTGTCCCGCTCTGCTCCGGCAAAATACCTTATGAATATTTTCACCCCCTGTTTACTTGACATGATAACTGTGACTGTTCTCTCCCTCCCTCCCTCTACATTTCTCTTCCTCACATAGATCCCAGCAGATCTCTACCAGTAGCGGCATCCTCCCCTGGACCAATAATCCATCCAAGGTCCCACCCGCTACATGAGTATCCAGGAAGAGAGTGAGCAGCCTGAGGTCATGGCCGGCGCGTCGGCGCCGCCTCTCCCCCAAGCCGAGTGCGGGCCGGTGTCTCCTCCGCCCCCTGACCTGTGCTGCTCCTGTGGCCAGAGGCACCTGCTGGAGGAGAACCACGAGTACCACTACAAAGAGGAGGTGGACGACGACCTCATCTGCCACATCTGCCTGCAGCCGCTCATCCGTCCGCTGGACACGCCCTGCGGACACACCTACTGCCAGGAGTGTCTGACCAGCTTCCTGCTGGAGAGCGACTTCTGCCCCGTGTGCCGCGCCCACCTCATGCTGCAGACCTGCCGCAAGCCCAGCCTGCTGGTGCACCGGCTGCTGGACAAGCTGACCGTGGCTTGCCCCTTCTCTGACCGCTGTGATGAAACGCTGCCCCGCGGAGAGCTCGAGGGCCACATCAAGAACAGGTAGGTGTGTGGGAGTCTGACAACTCAACAAAACACATAGACAAAACAAGATGGCCAGTTTAGTTTACCCCATCAGTCCTTTACCAACATCAGAAGGTTAAAGCAGTTTGAATCGTGGAGCTTTTGCCGGCCTTTAACTGTGTAAAGAAACTGGTTAACAGAGTTACTTCTTTGTTTGGATTCACTTTGCTCTTCTCTTGACTCATGTTGTTCTGGTAAAACTGCCGTGATGCACCCTAAACACACACTCTTAAGTTCCCTGCCCTCTTTACCGTCATTAACGCACCGCTCCAGCCCCGAAGGGCAGAGCGTTCATCCTCAAACCAGGCTTTCATCTAAACTAGGCCCAACTCATCTGTTTATATATATATATGATTAAAAGCCAGTGGTTGGGTTTCTCTCAGCCTGGGCCGGTATTCATTAATGCTCATTAACGTTCTCTTAGCCCAAAGGCCTCTGGGATAATGAGTGTATCGAGCCACACATCACATCTCCAACACAGTGTTTCCTATGCAGCCTACCCTTTGAATAAACTCAACAGAAAATTCACTAAACTCTGAAAAGCACCCCCCCCCTCTCTGCCCCCGCTGTCTCCCCCGCCCACTCCGTTCCCTCTGGGTCTCCTCTCCTACGCACACCTCTCTCCCTCCTTCCCTCTGCTTTGCTCCCTTGTTTCATCACCTTCTCTTTCATGTAGTGTATGTTCTAATGAGGTGGTGAGCGCTGAGGTTCTCTCCCACTGGATTCAGCTGCTAGTCAGAAGGTGTTATCTGTGGAGGCGAGAGGCCGTGTCCAGAGAGAGGTAGTCTCGCAGTGCCAGCCTACGTCAGACTAAGAGAGAGGAGACTACGCATTGTGTGTGAGGCTTTGAAACACCCAACCTCAACCTGTCCTCCACTCACTTCTGCACAGCCCAGTGATTGTGACTACGTTTAGACAATGCCGTTTATATGCACTTGAATGGTATGTGTTGAGGAATGTTGTTTGAGTGTGCTTAGTGGCATGTGGGTATATACAGTCGTCTGTTGGAGCTGCTCAGGTGTCTACAGTTTGCCTCTGGCTACATTTTGTCTCATTTACAAAAATAACAGTCTATTAACAGTTCTGAATAACAGTTATTCAGAATGAATTCAAATATACTGTCGATTTTATTTTGGCGTCAAGGCTCCATCTCGGGTCACTCCCTTTAAAGCCAGCCAAAAGCGACTGCAAGGAGAGGTCAATTGCATGTGTCCACCATGGGGAACCATGGGGAACCATAAAGAAACAGCCCACAGGTGGAGGCTAGGGTGGTGGTGGGGCAGCAGCAGGGCTGTGGGGTGTGAGGTGCAGCAGGGCGAGCAGCAGCAGGGCTGTGGGGTGTGAGGTGCAGCAGGGCTGTGGGGTGTGAAGTGCAGCAGGGCGAGCAGCAGCAGGGCTGTGGGGTGTGAGGTGCAGCAGGGCTGTGGGGTGTGAAGTGCAGCAGGGCGAGCAGCAGCAGGGCTGTGGAGTGTGAGGTGCAGCAGGGCTGTGGGGTGTGAGGTGCAGCAGGGCGAGCAGCAGCAGGGCTGTGGGGTGTGAGGTGCAGCAGGGCGAGCAGCAGCAGGGCTGTGGGGTGTGAGGTGCAGCAGGGCGAGCAGCAGGAGGGACTGAGCAAGTGAACTTGACAGCTTAAATAGACCCGCAAGCTCAGCCGGCTGGTCAGCTGATCCAGCACACAGCAACACTGGAGGTGTCTGCCTGAACTAGTTTGACTTAATTACAGTGAGAATGAATCCCTGTGAGGAAAGTTGTTGTTTTTGGGTATGCTTTACTGAAGTTGCTGAACTGCCAAAATAAAGGAAACACCACGCTTGGATGCGATAGCATTCTTCCATGAGAATCTCTTTCTGTTGGCAGTTTGCTGGTGATGTTGGCTCAGGCTCGACCACAGATTGTGGCAGTGGATCTGGAGTTCTGATGACCAGCGTGCCATCTGGTAGCTGTGTCATACTCATCACACCATCCAGTGACATTTCTTGCCCTTTGGACGGGGGGAAATTGTCATCTGGAAATGACCACTCAAATGACGTGATTACGTGAGCGTACATGGATTTCAACCATGCCAGGAAAGAAAGGGCACTTCCACCTATTTCCACAGGTTTTTTCTATATATTGGCAGTTGAATGTACTTATTTATGTATAGTGTATGTACTGAGGGGGGGATCTGACTGCAGAGTACCAGCATATTAATTAGTTCCCTGTATGTTTACTGATGCTGTGCCTTGAGCATGGTGTAGTGTACTTGTGTGCTTGTTGGTGGGTGCTGCTGACTATATTCAAATATAATTTATCTCTTGGAAAGTCTATCTCAGCTGTGCTCACCTTTTAGGGCTAACGTTATCCATAAAGCAACAGAACAACCTTTAAGCAGAATGAGAAACAGTTGAATAGCAAATGAAGACGAGTGGGAAGAGAGACACTGTATAATGTGTATGTATGTTGGTGTTTGTGTGTCATGTTAGTGTGTGTTACTGTATGCAGTGACTCCTGTGGGGCAGTCTGGTTAACTGCATCCTGTCACAATCCAATTAAATTTCCATTTCCTGCGTGCCCTGTGGTCTCGTTGCTGTGCGCACTGTTCAAATAACGCAGCACAAGTACTGCCTGTGCACGCACGCATGCACAGGCACGCAGGCAGGCGCACGCACACACACACACACACACGCACGCACGCATGCACGCACGCACGCACACACACACACACACACACACACACACACACACACACACACACACACACACTCACGCACGCACGCACGCACACACACACACACACACACACACACACACACACACACACACACACACACACACAAAATCTGCCTTTAACCACACTACCCCATCCATGAAATATTCATCCAGACAGGGTATTTACACCAGTTAAGTGTCTTTCTCCAGGGTACTAGACAGCTCAGCACTAAGAAAATGGGATAAGAGCGGAAAAAAGGTAAAAGGAAGTGGAAAAGCTGAGGGGAAAGGAAAGGAAAGGAAAGGAAGGGGATAGGAGAGGAGAGGAGAGGAGAGGAGAGGAGAGGAGAGGAGAGGAGAGGAGAGGAGAGGAGGTGCAAGAGGAGATTAAAAGCAGGGGAGATGACGGGTAGGAAAGATGAGAGAGAAAGTTGTGTCCTGCTGAATCAATAGAGAAAAATAGCAAATGAATGATGGTGGAAGGACTGAGGGAGAGATGTGACAGGGTGGAATGAAAATAGATGAGGGGCGCTGCAGGCTCAAAGTGTTTCATGTTCAAAGTGCTTTAGCCACCATCGCTCCCTCTGGCTCTGTGTTTACTACAGAGAGAAACGAGATGAAAGCCATGCAAAGCGATGACAGGATGAAAAGACAGGAATATCTCTCCATCTCATCTATATCTATATATATAATATCTCTCCATCTCATCTATATCTATATATATAATATCTATCCATCTCATCTATA
Source organism: Poromitra crassiceps (assembly GCF_964638095.1). Taxonomy (NCBI): domain Eukaryota; kingdom Metazoa; phylum Chordata; class Actinopteri; order Beryciformes; family Melamphaidae; genus Poromitra; species Poromitra crassiceps. Next base: position 21,980,762 of record NC_139632.1, read on the forward strand.
TCTATATATATAATATCTCTCCATCTCATCTATATCTATATATATAATATCTATCCATCTCATCTATATCTATATATATAATATCTATCCATCTCATCTATATCTATATATATAATATCTATCCATCTCATCTTGCACACCTCAATACGGCCTTGCCGCCGGCCTCATTTGCATTTTTTTGTGTATCCTGGTTGTGTGCAAAGGCTCCAATCACACTTTGAACCCAGTGCCAGTCACCACCACCAGCAGCCAACCCAGTCTGCTCCCCCAAGCCCCTCCCACAATCACTTCCCAGTTGCAGGTGCCTCCCCAAGCTCACTGCCCAACCAATCAGAGGTGTTAGTGATGACAGAGGAGGGTTTAAGCTTTGTTATTATTGTCGATTGTCTGTCCCCTTTTATTCTCTCTGTCCCTCTTCACATTTCCTGAAAATGAACGAATGAACGAATTAATGAACGAATGAATGACCAAATGAATGAACGAATGAAGGAAGGAATGTCAATTTGGACAATGGGTCAATGGGTTTTCTTTCTCCAAATCTTCCATCCTCTTTCATTGCCTTTCTCTCTCTCTCTCCCTCTATCCCACCATTCAGAATAACAAGCTTCTCTCCCTTTAAAGAATATTGATTTACCCGTGTGCTTTGGCCATGCTCTCTGCCTGTGTGTCTGTGTGTGTGTTTGTTTTCTTCTTCTTCTTCTTCTTCTTTTACATATGTAGGCAGATTCCTTTGAGCGATCAGACCAATCTGCTGCACGGGGGGCAGTCCATCTTTGGAGGGGAGGGGGGAAGGTTTTTAGTCAACATACTCTCTCTCCCTCCCTGCTCTCCTCCCCTTCATGGGCCAACGTATGTGCAGGCAGGAGGGGTGAATGCAGAGGCTCTATGTGTGTGCATACGTCTGAGCGTGTACGTGTGTGAGAGGGTGGCATGGCAGAGCCAATCAGAGCGGTGTCAGGTACCTCCCCCCGCCTCTCTTTGTTTGGTCTGGTCCATCTCCCCCCTCAGTGGTTTCTACTGCAGTATAAGTCACAGCCTGCGCTGTTCTCTCTGACATACACACACACACACACACACACACACACACACCCGGAGGGAGACACACAAGCACACACACACGCATACGAGCGCAAATCCTCTTACAACTGGCCAGTGCCCAGAGCAGATTAAGAGGCTGCACATCTCAAATTGTATTCCAAATGTGCCACCTTTGCACGGCTCTCCTTCCTCCTCTTCCTCCTCCTCTTTCTCCTGTGCCACGACGGGACGTCTCCTCTGCACCTGCTTCTGCTGCCTCTTCGTCCCCCTCCGCTCCGCGTCTTCAACCTCTGGCAACTGGCCCGCTTCTCTCTGCAGCTGAGATGACCAGGCAGCCTGCAGCCTGAGGAAACGACCAAACACAGAGAGAAAGGTAGAGAGAGGTAGAGAGAGAGTGAGAGAGAAGTGCCTCGGAAGAAAGAAGGGAAGAGAGGAGGGGAGGGGGGGGGGTCAGCACGGCCAGGTTCGGAGAATTGGAGGTGGAGGGGGAGGTTAGAGGAGAGGAGAGGAGCGAGCTCCAGTGCAGAGAGACGAGACGGAGGCAAAGAGAGGGAAAAGAGAGAGAAAGACAGACAGGAGAAGAGCTGAGCGTTGACCATGAAGGCTCTGTTGCTGCTGGTCCTGCCTTGGCTCAGCCCGGCCAACTACACTGACAATGTAGGCAACCTGCACATCCTCTACTCTGAGCTGTGAGTACCAGAGAGTCAGCCTCCTCCGCATCCATCCATCTCCATCACCACATCTCTCCCCTCCACCACCACACCATGCAGCCCTGCTTGTTACTCTGTATTGTCTGTGCGTGCGCGCGTGTGTGTGTGTGTGTGTGTGTGTGTGTGTGTGTGTACGCGCGCAGTACGTTCATGCATATGTGTGCATGCAAACTTAGAATGTTTACATGTTGATTGCTGCACTCACAGTGGTGCGGGTGTCTCTTTGGTGTGAGGATGAGCAGAGAAATGGCTCAGGACAGGCAGGCAGCAGGTGGAGAGGGCTTTGTGCTGTCCAGGAGTGTTTGGATGCTACACAGCAGCACTGCAGCATGGCATCTCTCTGTCTCCAGCAGGATGTGACAGGAGAGTGTGACATGTGTGAGAGTGTGTGACTGGTATATTGATTTGTGCGACACACACACCTTGGCATGTATTTGTGTGCTGTCGCAGGCTCTTAACGCCGTGTGTGCGTGCGTCCTGTTGAGCATCTGGAAGGTTGTGGCTATGTGAGCGTGTTTGTTTATTTAGTTTCACCTCAGCATTAACAATGCATGGCTGCCTGTGCTCCTCTTTCGTCACCGATCACCAACTGTACAGTGTACAGCACAAACCTTACTGCGAAACACATGCGTTTTTGTTATCATCATTATCGCCACTATGTCACCATCACCGTTGATACAAAAGAGAATGCAGAAACTAAAGACGCACCTATTCACAACCAATTCCTTTCAACAAATATTTCAACCATTATTTCATTTCACGAACAATATATCACAGAGAATAGATCCGTTTCTTATATAATCTTGACCGCATGGCAACAAACCTCTCATCTGGCGTGATACTTGTATAAGTGTGATTCTAATACTGGGCAAAATTGTTTTTCATCTGTTCACTTCATCATGGTTTCACTGTGAATGCCGTTACTGTGTGTTTCATAGACTTTATGTGATGAAATTGTGTTGAATTTTACAGTAGGCTGCGGTGTTTTTATTTGTTTTTCAACAGGGTATTGAGGAATTGGTCAAAGTGTTTCTGCCTGAATGCAGCTTATTTCTATGCTGTCTCTCTCTGACACACACTATCACTCATTCTCAACATGCACACAGTGTGGAGCAGAGGGTTTTCCTGCTCTGTATCAGTCTCCTCTCTTCTCTTTGTGTGGGAGTTAATGTTGGCTATATTCTGCAGCTCCATGTGAAGCTCTGAGGTCTCAGATCTCCACGCTGGGTGTCTGCTCCTCTCTCCAGTCGGACGGAAACGTTCCATTACGCTGGATGAATACCTGGAACAATGGAGTGCTTTTACAAATCCCTCTGACTTCATTGTGGGCTCTCTCCGTTGAGTGAGGCTTTAGCTCCTGCAGACATGAAGACCTATTGGACAGAGAGCAATGGGTCCTGGAGAGGAGACAGAGAGAGATAGGTGGGACAACAGTGGAAGGAAGGGCAGGTACAGAACAGGGAAATGGTTGAGGAGCGGGAGGTGATGGTGAGGATAGGAATGCAAACGATGAGCGGTTAGGGGCGAGGGCAGGAGAGAGGAGAGGAGACAGGAGGGGGGATCAGGGCAGGAGAGAGGAGAGGAAACAGGAGGGGGGATCAGGTCAGGAGAGAGGAGAGGAGACAGGAGGGGGGATCAGGGCAGGAGAGAGGAGAGGAGACAGGAGGGGGGATCAGGTCACTTCCTGCGCCTGCCTTCCATCTGGCCGTGCATACTGCTGCCATGGTGATGCTGCTCAGCATGCTGCTCAGTATGTGGCTCATTTCTATCAGGGATAGTTTGTAAATAAGATGGGCAGACTTCCTCCAGCTCTCCACTCAGTGCTTTTGAGTGTGTGAGAGAGAGAGGGGGGAGAGAGACAGAGTGGTGTGTGTGTGAGAGAGAGAGAGAGAGAGAGAGAGAGAGAGAGAGAGAGAGAGAGAGAGAGAGAGAGAGAGAGAGAGAGAGAGGGAGGTTGTGACAGTGAGGTTTTGCTGATTATGATGCGATAGAGAGAGGAACCAGGAGCAGACAAATGCGGACATGGTGTTTTTCTGCCTGGCTGG
>NC_139632.1:21984754-22082254 GCF_964638095.1 Poromitra crassiceps
GCTCCAAGTGTGGGGCGGGCTTGGCTAATGAGACTTTTGTTTGGATTAAATATTAATCCCTGCCTCTGTAGCCAGGCAGGCAGCTCCCCCCGTCTCAGTGCATCTATCAGGCCAGAGACAAGGGGAGGCCGCGGGGAGAGTGGCTGAGTGATAAGAATCAGGCTAACAGCCTACTTCTTCTTACCCTCTCGCACAACTTCACAGCTCTCTCAAAGGAAATAACATTGAATCAGCTTAAGTATTTCTTTGCACAGGATGCATGAAGCACAATCCATCATGGGAACAGTCAGTGTGCCTGGGTAGACAAATTATTTAAACATCACGAAATGTTTAGCGGAGTGCAAAGCTAAGCAAGGAAAAGTCGAGTCAAGGACACTATAGAGGACACGCACAGTTGTTCACAGACAAATCCACAAGACACAGTCACATATTGCACATCACACATCACACAAAACAAATGCATAAAACAACACAACTGAGTACACACAGCTCAAGTGTGCATGTTGCCTGTGTAAATAAAAGATCAGATGAATTATGTATGTATTCATTTATTCATGACAGAAGTGAGTTGTGTGGGGCAAGGTGTTTACTTTGACTGAGCCTTCCTCTCAGATCTATTAGTATGCAAGCAGAAATACTTGCAAGGTGAATTGTCAGCATGCAGGGAGGTTTAAAGATGGGATGAGATGGGTATGCTATACATGTTTTCTGATAGATTTGTTTTTGTATTGTCGTGAAGTAGGCTAGCGTGGGGAAACAAATGGACTCGGTAATTAAAACTGGCAAAAAAAAAACACGGAATAAAGCCGTTTTTCCAAGGCAGTTCGGTGGAAACAGGACATCAGCGAGGCGAGCTGTTTGCTCGGCTTGTCAAGACTAACAACAACAAATGTCTACTCGTTTTTAAATGTTTTAATGTGCAAATGTTACATAGTGTAGCTTTAAGCTCAAATGTAGGCTATAGGTTTCTGGTTGGTGCTGAATCATTTACATGAAGTGGCCTATTTCTTTTTTGTCATATCAGTGAAGATGGATGTATAGTGAAAAGAAGTATCTGATAACCTTCGCCTCTAATTGCCTCTTAGTCTGGTTAGTGTTGAGGGACTTTGAGGCCTGACATGTTTAACACAGAGAATTCCTGCAGTCTGCTGCCTGTAGCAGCCTTATCTCTGAGAGGGGTTCCATGTGAGCGGCCTGCAGTGCAGGGAGTCAGCCGTGCGTTACTGATGGTAGAGAGGAGAGGAAAGGAGGAGAGAGGAGAAGATGGGAGAGAGGAGAGGAGGAGATGAGAGGAAAGGAGGAGAGAGGAGAAGATGGGAGAGATGAGAGGAGGGAGGGGAGAGGAGAGCTGCTTGGGGGTCGTCTCTCACGTGAACACTGTGCCAGGCCTTTGGGTTGAGCTGACCAGGGCTTACTGAGCTGGCTGTGGTTGGTGGATGCAGAGAAACCAGGACAATGCCAAGGGCTGCATGGCAAATATAGGGTAAAAGGTGCCAAGAGCAATGTGGGACAGCAGCCTGGAGGGGATTCTCTCTATGTCATAGAGCCTATATATACCCTGTAATCCCCTCTATACTGTAGTGCAGCATCATCATCGAGTCCCTGATCATGCACTACCGTATGGAGAGGAGTTGCCTGCAATTTAGTGTGGAGAATGTGTTCACATAGTCAAACATATGCATACACATGTATGCATGCCCACACGCACACAGAGGCCATTTACATCTGGCACTAACATGCGTTTTCTGTGATCAGATTGCAATCAGATAGTGTTTGACCTTTGACATTAGCCTGATTTCATTTTCACCTGGCATTAGCATGCGTTTTGGGTGATCAGATTGCAATTTGATCACCCAAAACGGGTGTCCTCTCAATTGAGATGACACATTGAATTTGCACTTGTGTTCAATGTGGTCACAATGCGTCCCTAACCACCTCCGGAGGTGGTTTGGCCGATCAGATCACAATCCATCTTCAATGTGTCTTGGGGGCGTTTGCACCTGTACTTTCAAGTGGTCAAGCACTATCCGATTGCAATCTGATCACAGAAAACGCATGTTAGTGCCAGGTGTAAATGGCCTTTATATAGTCCCACATAAAGTGACAGGGCTGAAGTGCCAGCAGGAGTGGATCATTCTAGAGTTGGTTACAGGTGTACAAGCTATATGCAAGCCAGCCCACCGTTACCTGTCTGAGCACTATTGCACCGTAGAGCTGGAAACCAGCCAGTGCCACAGAATGTTGAAGTGGACATGTACTGTAGATTCCTTATCAAGCTCAGATCCAGGTCTGCTCCCCAGCCGGAGAAGAGAGAGTCAATCAGATGGAATAGTGGCTGTGTTTTTCTCCTCTGATGACAGGCTGAGCACGAGATTGTCTTCTTGGTTGAAACCAGACACGGAGGCAATAAATGCTGCATAAATGTCCTTCCTGCCTGATCATGAGGTCACGGCTCGACTGATGATCGTACTGTGTATTGATTGGCTAAAAAGCATGACTCAGAGCTTGGGCTATTTCAGATAGGCTGACTCCACTGACAGCGGGCTGGCTGGGACGCCATGTCTGCCCGCTCGTAAACACAAAGATGCATTAAGCATGCCAAACCTGCCCGGCCACTGCTCGCTATCCAGGAGCACAATGGAAAGTTCAACTACAAAGTGGGGACTTATCTGCTGTGCAGGTTGGTTTGTACACCTTTGGTACGCATTGCAGCTCTTCAAAGGCAGTAAGAGAGTCACACCCTACAGAACACCCCAAACCCCACCCCACCCCACCCCACTCTTATTAGATCTATCCTCGCAAACAAGCTCGGCCAAGATGTCCTCCCAGAGCACAGACTGTCCCCTACAGCTGTGGTCTCACCCCCTTATCACGCAGCAGATGAGATTACCCCTCACAGCAGGTGGATCCAATCACCACACCTAAACACCTTAACCTTAACACTCCTCTAGCTCTTCATTAGCTGGATTACTCTTTCTGTTTCTCTCGCCCTCCCTCCCTCCCTCCCTCTCCCTCTGTCTCTCCCTCTCTCTCTCTCTATTCCCACCCTCTTCCTCTTGATGTATTTGCTATTTGGTTGAAACAAGGCAAAGCACTTGATAAAGGAGTAATTGATAAACCCATCTTATTAAGGATAAATGTTCACTATTTTTAAAGAGTTTATCACTACAGTATAGAGACGGTTTTCACGGAATTGTCAGTCCTGCTCTGCTCCTCCTTTTTCTGTCCATAGCAAACACTGTAACAGGAAGTGAGCTCGGGTTCAATTTAGAATGTTTTTGTTGTCAAGTTAAAACCGTCTATATGGATGAACATTCTCCCTCCTCTTACCATGCCGATAACCATATACTGTGTGTGTGTGTGTGTGTGTGTGTGTGTGTGCGTGTGCGTGTGCGTGTGCGTGTGCGTGTGCGTGTGCGTGTGCGTGTGCGTGTGCGTGTGTGTGTGTGTGTGTGTGTGTGTGTGCACGCGCATGCATGCATATGTGTGAGAGAAGCTGCTGGCCTCAGGTGCTCCCCAGTGCTCTGTCCTCCAGTGAAGGCAGTAGGGCTGCATCCAGACTATAGTTTTTCTGTTTGTTTTTTGTTTTGTTTTTTTGCTCTCCTCTGTCTGTTTTAAATCAAATTACTCTCTGATGTGTCTTAGCCAAAAGCTAGTATGCACAGTTTGTTTCCTCTCTTTAATCCTTGGGAAATAGTAGATGTTGAGTCATTCTTGCAGGCTTTCCATTCTCCTTTGATTAGTGAGATTTAAGAGTTCTTGGTACATTTTGGAGGATGTGACATCGCTCTAAACAGAGACAGCTCAGATGTACTGAGGATGTGACAGAGCTCTAAACAGAGACAGCTCAGACGTACTGAGGATGTGACAGAGCCCTAAACAGAGAGACAGCTCAGACGTACTGAGGATGTGACAGAGCTCTAAACAGAGAGACAGCTCAGACGTACTGAGGATGTGACAGAGCTCTAAACAGAGAGACAGCTCAGATGTACTGAGGATGTGACAGAGCTCTAAACAGAGAGACAGCTCAGATGTACTGAGGATGTGACAGAGCTCTAAACAGAGAGACAGCTCAGACGTACTGAGGATGTGACAGAGCTCTAAACAGAGAGACAGCTCAGACGTACTGAGGATGTGACAGAGCTCTAAACAGAGAGACAGCTCAGACGTACTGAGGATGTGACAGAGCTCTAAACAGAGAGACAGCTCAGATGTACTGAGGAAGGATGTGACAGAGCTCTAAACAGAGAGACAGCTCAGATGTACTGAGGATGTGACAGAGCTCTAAACAGAGAGACAGCTCAGACGTACTGAGGATGTGACAGAGCTCTAAACAGAGAGACAGCTCAGATGTACTGAGGATGTGACAGAGCTCTAAACAGAGAGACAGCTCAGATGTACTGAGGATGTGACATCGCTCTAAACAGAGAGACAGCTCAGATGTACTGAGGATGTGACAGAGCTCTAAACAGAGAGACAGCTCAGATGTACTGAGGATGTGACAGAGCTCTAAACAGAGAGACAGCTCAGATGTACTGAGGAAGGATGTGACAGAGCTCTAAACAGAGAGACAGCTCAGATGTACTGAGGATGTGACATCGCTCTAAACAGAGAGACAGCTCAGATGTACTGAGGATGTGACAGAGCTCTAAACAGAGAGACAGCTCAGATGTACTGAGGATGTGACAGAGCTCTAAACAGAGAGACAGCTCAGATGTACTGAGGATGTGACAGAGCTCTAAACAGAGAGACAGCTCAGATGTACTGAGGATGTGACAGAGCTCTAAACAGAGAGACAGCTCAGATGTACTGAGGATGTGACAGAGCTCTAAACAGAGAGACAGCTCAGATGTACTGAGGATATGACAGAGCTCTAAACAGAGAGACAGCTCAGACATACTGAGGATGTGACAGAGCTCTAAACAGAGAGACAGCTCAGATGTACTGAGGATGTGACAGAGCTCTAAACAGAGAGACAGCTCAGATGTACTGAGGATGTGACATCGCTCTAAACAGAGAGACAGCTCAGACGTACTGAGGATGTGACAGAGCTCTAAACAGAGAGACAGCTCAGACATACTGAGGATGTGACATCGCTCCAAACAGAGAGACAGCTCAGACGTACTGAGGAGGTGACAGCTCTAAACAGAGAGACAGCTCAGATGTACTGAGGATGTGACAGAGCTCTAAACAGAGAGACAGCTCAGATGTACTGAGGATGTGACAGAGCTCTAAACAGAGAGACAGCTCAGATGTACTGAGGATGTGACAGAGCTCTAAACAGAGAGACAGCTCAGATGTACTGAGGATGTGACAGAGCTCTAAACAGAGAGACAGCTCAGATGTACTGAGGATGTGACAGAGCTCTAAACAGAGAGACAGCTCAGATGTACTGAGGATGTGACAGAGCTCTAAACAGAGAGACAGCTCAGACGTACTGAGGATGTGACAGAGCTCTAAACAGAGAGACAGCTCAGATGTACTGAGGATGTCACATCGCTCTAAACAGAGAGACAGCTCAGATGTACTGAGGATGTGACATCGCTCTAAACAGAGAGACAGCTCAGATGTACTGAGGAGTAGCTGAAAGTCGCACCACCTGTTTGGATTAAATCCCTTATTCATTAGTACACCAACAACAAATGTGAGGCGAAGCTACTGTCAGTGATGACCTTCTCACGTTCTCGTTCACACAGACAATTCTCTCACACTTTGTCATATACTGTGCACGCGCACGCACATTACGTGTGTGTGTGTGTGTGTGTGTGTGTGTGTGTGTGGGGGCGCGCGCACACACACACACACACACACACACACACACACACACACACACACACACACACATCCCACACAGTCGTCATCAAGAAAAACCTGCAGGCTACCTCAGGGCTCAGAATAGGACAGAAACTTCTCCCCTTTGTTCTCAGCTTCTAACATGTCAAGCTATATTTTTCAAGAGCATCAAAAAGTTGGCTGCCAGACTCGGAGCTTTGGAAGCAATGCCTAACTCTGCTCCAGCTTAATAATATGGCTGTGGGAAGAAGAGGAAGACGAACAGCATCTTCAGCATCTCAGTTACTGTATAGCTAACAGAGAGATGCAGAGAACATACATACATGTATCATGTGTAAGGATGAAGATTTTGGCCAATACCGATAACTGATATTAACATTGCTGTTATTGCCGATAACCAATATTTACAGATGGCGATATGATCTGTATAAAAGCAAGTTTCTATGATAATCACATTTTGTACATACTGAAAAATGCATGTAAACACTGTGAATTTAGTCAGTGTTTCTCCAAAGCAATGGCTTTCTTTATTTCCAAAACATTTGGAAACGGCCATAAATCATAGATTGACCACATTGTTTCCTTTGAATGTGAAAACTTTGGCCGATACCGATAACCATTGCTGTTATTTTGCTCATCGGACCGATCCTATAATGCTATAATAAGAATCCTATAATAAGAATGAGAAGTGTCCGTGTGTGTGTGTGTGGGGGGGGGGGGGGGGGGGGGGGGGGGCATGGCTGTCCCTGGCAGTCAGGGAGCGCAGAGAGTATTTGGGTTAGGGAGGATAATCCACTCACCCCCTAAAGAGGATTGGAGGATCTCACAGGCTTTTGATGAGTTGTGAGCTGCCGGGTGTCACAGAGCAGGACGGTGCGTGTCGCAGCCGGGGCACTTCCTCGCATCTACCACGCACCTCGCCGGCAGCATGGTGGCTATCATTGTTATTCTGATGGACAAAGAGGAGGAGATAGAGGTAGATGAGGGGAGGAGGAGATAGAGGCAGATGAGGGGAGAAAGAGGAGGAGATAGAGGCAGATGAGGGGAGAAAGAGGAGGAGATAGAGGTAGATGAGGGGAAAAAGAGGAGGAGATAGAGGTAGATGAGGGGAGTAGGGGAGAAAGAGGAGGAGATAGAGGTAGATGAGGGGAGTAGGGGAGAAAGAGGAGGAGATAGAGGTAGATGAGGGGAGTAGGGGAGAAAGAGGAGGAGATAGAGGCAGATGAGGGGAAAAAGAGGAGGGGATAGAGATAGATGAGGGGAGTAGGGGAGAAAGAGGAGGAGATAGAGGTAGATGAGGGGAGTAGGGGAGAAAGAGGAGGAGATAGAGGCAGATGAGGGGAGAAAGAGGAGGAGATAGAGGCAGATGAGGGGAGAAAGAGGAGGAGATAGAGGCAGATGAGGGGAGAAAGAGGAGGAGATAGAGGTAGATGAGGGGAGAAAGAGGAGGAGATAGAGGTAGATGAGGGGAGAAAGAGGAGGAGATAGAGGGCAGATGAGGGGAGAAAGAGGAGGAGATAGAGGCAGATGAGGGGAAAAAGAGGAGGAGATATAGACAGATGAGGGGAGGAGGGGAGGGACAGGAGGAGATTGAGGCACATGAGGGAGAAAGATGAGGAGATAGAGACAGATGAGGGAAAAAGAAGAGGAGATAGAGGCAGATGAGGGGAGGAGGGGAGAAAGAGGAGGAGATAGAGACAGATGGGGAGAGGAGGGGAGGGACAGGAGGAGATCGAGGCAGATGAGGGGAGAAAGAGGAGGACATACAGTAGAGACAGATGAGGGGAGGAGGGGAGGGAGAGGAGGAGATCAAGGCAGATGAGGGGAGAAAGAGGAGGAGATAGAGACAGATGAGGGGAGGAGGGGAGGGAGAGGAGGAGATCAAGGCAGATGAGGGGAGAAAGAGGAGGAGATAGAGACAGATGAGGAGAGGAGGGGAGGGAGAGGAGGAGATAGAGACAGATGAGGGGAGGAGGGGAGAAAGAGGAGGACATAGAGACAGATGAGGGGAGGAGGGGAGGGCGAGTGGTGCTGAGGATGCTTTGGGTGTCTTGGCCCCGTATCTCTCCACAGATCCTGGGCTTTAGAGAGATGATGCGATGCTGATTGAGGCGGTGCCGGCAGAGGCCAGGGTGCTGCAGTGCTAATGAGCATACGCTAAGCTCAGCGATCATCCCCCAAAACAAATCACACATTGATTTACACTCAGAGAGGAGAGACCTGCACAAGCACACCAAACGGCTTTGTCTACCAAGAAAGTGGGCACACACAGAGAGCTTTGGGGATCAGAGGGAGGACAATTATACGAGAATTATAAAAGAAAAAAATGACAAGAGAGAGTGTGTGAGTCTGTGTGTATGTGTATTTGTATTATGGATTATGGTTTGGGTTAGGCAAAACGTTGGGGCGTCCCGGTGGCTCACCTGGTAGAGCGCGTACGTACCACAAAGGCTTAGTCCTTCGCGTGGCCGACCCATGTTCGAATCCGACCCGTGGTCCTTTGCCACATGTCAACCCCTCTCTCTCTCTCCCCACCTTTCCTGTCTGCTAATGTGCTATCAAATAAAGGTAAAATAAATAATCTAAAAAACAACAACAACAACAACAACAACAAACAAAAATGTAGACACATGACCATGACCGGTGTGAAAGGCACGTGTTTACACCCTACATCCACTCTGACCACAAAACCCTTACTGACCACTGCGCTCTTTCAATAGCACTCTATGACGTGTTTAACGTTAACATTCATGTATCTCAACCGTATTTTCGTTCAGACATGTTCATATGGTGGATTGCAGAAACATACAATGCTGACATGTTATTCTGTTAGCAGGCTGGTTTTTGTATATAGCGTAACTGTACAGTACGTCTCAACTGCATAGATTTCATTGGCTCCTCTACCTTGGATCCGGAGCAGCAGGACCACCCATGGTGAGTGAGACAAGGGCTTTCTGTCATGCCTCCCCGACCGTAACCCCCAGACAGAGGAGACTGTGCCCTTAAGTCTTCAGCATGGACATTAAAACTCAAAGCACTAGAGATATGGCTAAGTGTTTAAATGTTTAAGTGTTTAAGGCTACTTTTATCCCCGGGAGGAAAGGGATTTTAATTAAGGGGAGACAAAGCCTTTAATAAACCATTCGCACACACGCTGCAATGGCTGCCTGCTGCTGTCTCAGAGACTCTGCACTGCCCTGGCCTCTGCGTTTCTGTCATATAGCAAAAGCTATGACACATTTCTGTCATTAACCAAGGTGTGAATGTTATAGAAAAATCCATTGATTTTATGTCTTTGAAATCTTGATCTTGCACAGATTGTCAGGCACTAAAAACTGCAAATGGAGAGAAGATAGAGACAGTGGCGACTGCAACGTTCTCAAATGAATAGTATGTGTTCATTAATACTTGGTCAGATATTTAGCCGGGATTTGGAAGAAATTGCTCGTGGGGTGGTCTGTCAGATTGAATGGAGCTGTATTCAACAGTATTTGCCCAACTCCACTGACTGTGGTTTTCCATTTTCCACTACCCATGGTGAAATAGGGGAATGTTGTCTCAAGCTTCAATTCCATATAGTCAGCTTGGCCCAAAGTAGCATACAGTACAGTACAAGAGCCTATCAAAGGTGTGTGTACATGTGTGTGTACATGCATGTGTACTTCTCATGTGTGTGTGTGTGTGTGTGTGTGTGTGTGTGTGCGTGTGGGTGTGCGTGTGCGTGTGCGTGTGTGTGTGCGTCTGCGTGTGCATGCGCGTGCACTTGCATAAGTGTGTTTATAAGAATGTTTATGAGTAATTCATTTGGTTTACCAGTAGGGGTTTTATAGCTGATGTGCATGTAGCTTTAATCCCTCTAATTGATAGTGAGTGACACGAGGAAAGCTTCTGCCCCTCGCCATTGCAGCACTGCCTCTGCTCTGCTGTTGATTGAAATATCGCTCTATTCAACCACTTCTCTCAGTTAAGTGGTACGTTGCTGAATCGACATGCGCTTGATAGCATTCAATTTACTAACTCAATCAACAAGAATAGCTCACAGTAGCACACTCCATACACAGGTACACAGGTACACAGATACACACAGATGCTGCACACATATGCACTGCATCGCACTGTTAAGTCACAGAGGCCGCGGGGTTGAGATCGATATGCACTTCAGCTCGGTGTAACGCTGAATCTAACTGAGAGTCAGACTCTTAGCTACAAGTGAGATGTAGAACCCTCTTAAAGATGAAATGTCTTTCCCTCTGAGATATGGACAGAGTGCATGACCCACTCCGACAGCTCTGTTATTGAGACAAAATGGTGCTTCTAGTGAAGTGGTGCCCCTGGAGGGCCAATGGCCTTCCTGAGTTGGATTCGGTTTGTGGGCTGAAATGGCATGTAATCCCGTTTCTTCTATTTGTGACTTTCCAAATGGGATATCATGTCTGATGGCCTGGCCGCCATTTCACCTGCCTTTTATGTAACTTCTCCATTTTGGCTCTATTGCCTGATGTCTTTCCCTGCATAATCCAGTGATACATACACACACAGCCCATCTACTACGCTACACCACAGGAGAATGCATCCAGCGTTCCTTGTATTTGGGAGCTACTGTTGAAGCTGATCCAGCTCATTAAAACCCAGTTAATGTTTGTGCTGATGGCTCCAGAGAGACGGACCAGTGTTATTCCTGCTTCTGAGGAAGCCTCAGCTCAAAGCCTTGATGGCTTGCAGATGGAGGAACATTCTCAGACAGTACTATATTACTCTGTAGGGACGTCTTCAATTCACACACAAACAGTCTCAATCCAGTATCGTTGGTGTGAGAAGCTTTTGTGTTGTGCAGCAGGTGGTGTGTGCATGCATCTGTGCGTGCCTGTGTGTGTGTGTGTGTGTGTGTGTGTGTGTGTGTGTGTGTGTGTGTGTGTGTGCGTGTGACACTGTATGCTTATTTTTTTGTACTGTGATGTTGAGCGTTGACAGGGAGAACACGTTCTGTTTTGAATGTTTTGAGAAAATAACATTCTGACGTTTTTCCGATGTATTCTATTCTGCTGTTGTGTCAGTTACCCACTCTGTCTTCCACTGTAACGGTTGTTTGCCTACATTTGTATTCAATCGCCTGTCAGAAATGCTCGCGCACTGACAACACCATGCTGCAAGGGATTACAGGTACTGTCACAAAGCAGGTATATGCAAGGAATAGCAAAGAGCTGGGACACTGACATAGCCTAGAGCGTGATACATTTTACCTTTAATTTATGAGAGTAAATATGCCATTTCTGGCACGTGCAGAGAGGCACTGAGTGGGAGTGTCAAGACATACATTCTGCCACAACATTTGTGGTTGTGGTTTATGGTGGTATTGTGTAGTAGTAGGCTGTGTGGTATTGAAGGAGGATGTGTTGTTTGCAGTGTTGAGGTCAGGTGACCAGTCGGAAGCATGACAGGAAGAAAGAGATGACATCATCAACGCCACCATCCCATCAGCATGTTCAGTTTTAAATACACAGCCGTCACTCCTCCTCTCCTGGCCTGCTTGTGTGACACTGACTGTTTTAAATACACAGCTGTCACTCCTCCTGGCCTGCTTGTGTCACACTGACTGTTTTAAATACACAGCTGTCACTCCTCCTCTCCTGGCCTGCTTGTGTCACACTGACTGACGGTGTTGTTGATGTGTGCAGGTGTAAAGGGGCGTCTCACTATGGGCTCTCAGCGGACAGGAAGCGGCGCTCGCAGGAGGGCGACTGCACCGACAGCACGTCGGAGCTCACCGTCGCCACGCTGCCCAACGACGGCCCCGCCTCCGCCGCCGTGGCCCTCCTATCAGACGAGCCCGGCCTGGTCAACCCCGGCTTCGACCCGAGCATGGAGGACAACAGCCAATCAGGCAGCACCACCAGCCTGGCAGCCCGCAGCAGCACCAAGAAGAGTGAGTGTGAGTGAACGAACGCATGTATGGATGCATGGATGCTTGTGTGCGTTTATTATGTGTAGTACGTGTGATTATGTTCAGTGTTGCATGGAGTTACCTTCATCTGATAGAGAGACACAGAGAGAGAGAGAGAGAGAGAGAGAGAGAGAGGAAGGAGCTAGCATTTGTGTGTATGTGTGTGATGTTTGTCACAACGACAGATTAATCAATTAGAGTAGAGAGCTTTCTAGTCCCAGTTACATCGTCTCTCAGTCACAACCATTATGATCTCTGTTCAAACACACTTTTACACCTGCAGACTCAACAAGGTATATAAGCCAGGCACTCATTCACTCTCAAATGCAGTCTTTGTTGTACCTAATGGTCTTTGATAGAAATCCTATCAGCCAATTAGCTGTGCTGCCTTGTTTTTCAACAATCTATAAAATCTCTCTTTGTGGAAAACAGTACAGAGAGAGGGGGAGAGAGGGAAAGAGAGAGGACGAGATGGAGAGAGAGAGAGAGGGAGGGAGGGAGAGAGAGGGGGAGAGAGAGTCATTGAGAGGCGAGGTATATTATACAGTCAAGGAGAAATGGAAGGAGAGGTAGGTACGGGCAGATTAAATATAGCCTGAGCAAGTCCATTAATGCTGAATGACGCGATCACCACCTCTCCCCCTATTTCCCTCCACCTGTGAAACCAAGAGCCAGTCACGAGTGTCCCGCTCTCCTCCCCCCTCCCCTCCTCCCCTCCTCATAGCATGAGTGTGCAGCCGGTGTGCCCCCCCCCCCCCCCCCCCCCCCCCTCCTCATAGCATGAGTGTGCAGCCGTTGCCCCCCTCCCCTCCTCATAGCATGAGTGTGCAGCCGGTGGGGACACCGAATGACGCTGCAGCAGCACTTTCAGGCCCCGGCCCACCAGCACCACCACCAGCAGCAGCAGCAGCACGAGCGCCACACTACTGCTGAACAAGCTGTCAGCTCCACAAGCGGCTGGCGCTTTGAAAGAATAATGTGGCTGTCAGGAGCCCTCGCATCTCCCCGGGCCCGCAGAGGGAGGGAGGGAGGGAGGGAGGCAGGGAGGGGTGCTGCAGAGGCTTGCTGCCTGCCTGCCTGCCTGCCTGCCCCATGCTCAGTGCAGCCAGAGTGGGGCTGCTGCCTCTCCACTGCAGCCTGCCTCCCCCCGCCCCGCCCCGCCCCGTCCCGTAGCCTGCTGTCTCTTTTCTCAGAGTAGCAGATGATGCTCTCTCTCTCTCTCTCTCTCTGGGATGGTCTGAACTCCTGTTTAAGACAGCGTCACACACTAGAGTCCATGGGTGTTACGTCATTGCTGCAGTTTACGTAACCTAACAAACCTTACCTAGGCCTAGGTCCCCTAGACACATGTTCCCTGCCATTTCACATTCCTGGGGTTTATTTATGGTGACTAGGCCAGCACCATTTCAAGCAGCTCTTCTCTCCACACACACACACAGATGCACTATTATTTGACCAGTGATCTGAACAAACCCAACAAATAAGCCTCATCAGAGTCAAATGCTGGACGGGGGGTACGCCTCCACTTCCTCTGTTACCTCTGTCGCCACATGTTTCTGATAACTGTGTAAGCAATGAGCAGGCCTTTGATTGGCTGAGAGGAGGCAGATTCCGACATGTCCGGGCATGTTGAGGCAGAGTTGATCTATAAAGTGCCTCTTTCTCCCCCTCTCTTCCTTCCAGTCAGAAATTTTGACCGTTCCTCGGTGAGGAGCCGCTCCTTCAGGAGGCTGAACCGGGCCTTCAGTGTCCTGCGGAGGACCAAGAGTGGCACCGCAGTGAGCAATGAGACTGCCGAGGAGAGGGACAATGCCCGGAATGCCAATGTGCCACAGGAAGGTAATGCATCAAGGCCTATTTATGGATATTCACTTAGAACAGGCAAATCCAAGATGATCTGCTACAACCACAATATCTCCTGCCTGTGTATTTCTCTCATGTGCATGTTGTGTATGAAATGTAGGAACATGAAATATGTATATTGCTGTTATCAGTGGGGTTGTATGATGTCACTGCTGTGGCTGCACTTTTTGAGTCCCTAGATGGTTGCACAGAGTGCACAGGCTTGCTCAATGTGTACTGTACTGTACTAGTATTTGTGTGTGTGTGTGTGTGTGTGTGTGTGTGTGTGTGTGTGTGTGAGAGTGTGTGTGTGTGTGTGTGTGTGTGTGTGTGTGTGTGTGTGTGTGTGTGTGTGTGTGTGTGTGTGTGTGTGTGTGTGTGTGTGTGTGTGTGTGTGTGTGTGTGTGTGTGTGTGGATTTGTTCCCCTGGCTGTGAGAGGACTCTGATGGGAGTCCACAGCGTAACTGTAGCATATGCTTCTTTAATAATTCAGCTGCAGATTGCATAAGTCCACTGGTGGCTCACTAGAGAGGATCAGATGGGAGAGTGGTAGCCTGAGGCGATCTGTGCAGTGATGGGCTACAGGGAGCCAGGGCTCATGACCTGCTCCCTCCTTCTCTCCTCTCCTCTCCTCTCCTCTCCTCTCCTCTCCTCTCCTCTCCTCTCCTCTCCTCTCCTCTCCTCTCCTCTCCTCTGATCTCCTCTCCTGTCATCCTCCTCCCTCTTTTTCCACCCTCGCCCATCGTCCTGTCCTCCTGTCCTTCCTGCTCCAATCTACCTAGTCAGGGTCAACAGGGTTGCACCATATGACACTGACAGCCAGATGGAGACGCCCTGAGGGAGCAGATAAAGGACCTTGATGGAGAGCCTGAGGCAGAGAGTAGTGTTGTTGGCATGGCCAATCCATACGATATGATGCATTAAAGAAAATACTGCCGAAGGTCCTCTGGCGATATTTAATTCGACATCTTACAGTGTGACCCTGGTGTGAGTAGGACAGGAAAGAGGAAGTAGTCTGGACTATAAGAGCAAACCTCGGAGAATCAGCTTTATCTTGATGTAGAACGAAGCCGTGATGGAAGAGGACGACGAATGGGGGATTGTGTAAGAATGAGGGATGACGAATGATCAGGGAGCCGATTATTCTCGGAGGCCATCGCCCCCGGAGGCGGAGAGAACAGATGAAATATTCATTGCCATGCCGCTGGAGAGACAAAGATAGGAGACGGGAACGCAGCGAGCGAGAACTACATCCAGACAGAACAAAAAGTGGATACGGGGAAAAGACGGTGAAAACAAATAAAGGGACAGAGATGTCCCCGTGGTCGGGCGAGAGGAGCTGAAGGGACGGTGGGAAACACAGCGGTTGAAAGGGTGTGTGAGGGAAAGAAAGAAAGGGTTACATAATAGCTGCAGGTCTCTGTGCCAGTGTGCTCTCTTGCCTTGAAGCAATCTGCTGTGATAAAGACAAAATATTGACTTTGGAATGGAGAAAGTGCAGCGTGAGTAGAAAGAGAGACTGGGGCTATGGAGCAGGAAATATAGAGGGAGACAGCCTGGTGAGGAGCAGAAACACACTGCTTGAAACCGAGACTGGCAGATAGAGAAAGTAGAAAGAAATAAGATGGAGAATGCATTTTCTCAGACCTTTTCAAGATGACAACACAAACATTTTAAATTGGCCCTAGCTTACTTGCTGTTGCAAGGTTTGCTAATATACAATAACTGACAGGAAATAAACTAGACTCCAAACTGTTCCCTAGCAACAGAATTGTGTTGAAACGTCTATACTGGCCAAGACTGTTGGCCCGAAATCGAGTCAGAAACGACCCCCGCCCTCGTCTACATGGCCCGGTCCAGCACATGTGTCATTCTGCTGTTGACTTATGGGAGGGGAGCTCACAGGAACAAAATGCGATAAAACTAATGCAATAAAACAACATTACATTACATTACAGATATATACCATAGCCTACATCCTTTTGAGGACTGATATGGTTTGCGATAAGGTTATTGAGATTGAGATTGAGATTGAGATGAGAGATTAACTTTATTGTCACTTCATGGTACAAGTATCACGAGCGAAATTCTGCTTGGTTCACTCTCAGAGTCGGAGAGCAAAACCGGGTCGCCATTGAACAGCGCCAGCAATTTGGATTGGACAAAGCATATAAATAACTCAGAATTCACATTATTACTAGTTAGAAAAAGTAATAAAGGCACACTTCAATATTATACAATACAGATACATTTGTTGTAAATGTACAATGCATATACACAGATGCATGTGTAGGTACTTATCATGGCAGAATATTGGTTGATTTGTGAGAAGTTTCCTTGTATTACTATTACTAGTCTAGTAATAGTACTAGTAGTCTATGTACACCATGCAAAAATTCATTCGGTTTATTATTGAGTTGCAAAGTTCAATTTTTTGTAAAACAAATCATTTCATTTGTTTTCAATGCAATTAAGATTGTTCAAATAGAGTGATCCACCTCCTTCAAGATTCATTTGTTTGAAGGAAAACACGATTTTAAGACTCGACACTAGACTATAATGACTTGTCTCGATGAACGTTTTGCTTTGCAGTGGTTGGAATACGTGCAAAGCCTGTGTCTGTGTACTGTAACTGAATGTGCTTGCATCCCCACCCAAGCAATAACCTTGTGGAAATGTGAAGTTGTGGGTTTTCCCAAGCATACTTGCTGCAGATGGATGTGAGTAATGATACAAACATCGCCGAATAATCAGCCAAGTGAATGTTCCCCCTTGGCTAGTGCAAGTTTGTTTTAGTAACCTGGGGGAGTAGAGACAGCTGGTTCCACGACCAAACCTCTGTACCACAGTCTACCACTCCTTCCCCCTCTTAATGTCTCTGTTCTCCCTCCATTTCTCTCTCTCTCCCTCCACAAGCCATTTCCCCCCTGTCCCTCCCTATTCCTTTCTGCTGCTTGCTCTCCTGTTTTATTTGGCTGTTTCTCAAAAATGGGGTTCCTTCTAGTCAGACTGTAGAATTCAGAAGAAAAGAAAAAACTCAGCTTTTCTTCTCCCCATCTTCTCCCTCAGTGTTGGCTCTTCCCCAGCTCCATCACCTGATCCCCGATGGTGAGCTCACCAGTATTAAGATCACGCGGGTGGATCCCTCCGAACCTTTGGCTATCAGCGTTGTTGGCGGAAATGAGACACCCCTGGTACGCATCCTCATCCAGGACATCTACAGAGAAGGTGTCATCGCCCGCGATGGACGCTTGCTGCCTGGGGACATGATCCTGAAGGTATCGTCATAGTAACCATTAGTATCATGCAACTAACGTTGTCAAAAGTATCGATACTAAAACATTTAAATGGATACAATACTCATTAGCAACATGTATTGATCATATTATATATACGGTACTCAAATTTGAGACGGATACAATACTCATTTCATTTGCAACAATATCGATACCAGCAGTGCTTTCTCTTAATGAAAAAGCAACCATACTACCGATTTTTCCCTCTCTATCATTGGTGGGTATCTGTTGCTTCAACAAGCCAAAAGTGTTCTGATAGGCTGATGATAAAGCAAGGGTTTAATGAGGTTTTTAATGTTTTATCAGGCCTAGATTATGAAGAAGCGTGCGTCTGTCCGTCCATCTGTCTTTGTCATTTTCGATACCGGTATTGAGTATCGATATTTTCCTGGGTATCGGTATCAAAGTTAGAAATCCTAGTATCGTGACAACCCTACATGCAACATCAGTAAGGAGAGGTCCAAGTTGTAACCCCCTTTACCCTCTCTCCGCCTCTGTTGCGCTCCCAGGTAAACGGCATCGACATCAGCAACGTGCCCCACTGCTACGCCTTGGCCACCCTCAAACAGCCGTGCCAACTGCTCCGGCTCACCGTGCTCAGAGAGCAGCGCCATCGCTACCGCTCGCAGCCCCACCCTCACGGCCACGGGCACGCCCACGACGCCGCCGGGGGCTACCCGTCGCACGGCCTGCCCCACCAGCCGCTGAGGGACGACAGCATCCACGTGGTGCTGAATAAAAGCATTCCAGACGAGCAGCTGGGCATCAAGCTAGTGAGGCGGCCGGAAGAGCACGGCGTCTTCATCTTCCACCTGCTGGAGGGCGGCCTGGCCGCCAGCGACGGACAGCTGAGTGTCGGGGACCGCGTGCTGGCCATCAACGGGCACGACCTACGCTACGGGGCGCCGGAACACGCCGCCCTGCTCATACAGGTCAGTCAGCAGCAGTGGTGGAGAAAGTACTCAAATCCTTAAATGATCCTTAGATGCCGATTTTTGTCAAATGCTTATAACTTGAAAGAAGAGCCGATGCACACCCTCACAATCTTATGGATAGGTGCGTCGGAGGAGAGAGTCCATGAGCAGAAGAAATAATTCCCGCACACTATCCGGTTACTGGCAAACTTTATTGAACAACAATCAGGTAAATAAATGTACCTGATGAAGGTCTGAGTGACCGAAAAGTTGTTCAATAAAGTTTGCCAGTAACCGGATAGTGTGCAGGAATTCTTTCTTCTGCTCATAAAATGCTGATTAAAATAGTTTTACTTGTTCAAACAAAGCGATTCAGTTATATTTAGAATCATAAGAGATCATATAACATTTCACTTGGCCTTTTTTTCTTTTGCCCGAGTGAAATGTTATGGGGATGGTGAGTGAGTGTGTGTGTGTGTGTGTGTGGGGGGGGGGGGGGGTTGGTGGTGGGGGTGATGGCAGCCAAACATGTTTGTCCACATGGTAAATGTTAAAACAGGCCATCAACAAAACTGCAGTGTTCTCCAAGCTCCAGGTCCCTGAGTTATTGGAGATAATTGTGGTGATTCAGGCTAAGCTGTCGTTAATACTATTTAATGGTGGTGAGTCCCTAGTGGACTGGGTCATGCTGCTGGCTCTGGTTCCTGGTTGACGCTAGTCAATGGCGGTGTGTTTGTGGTCGACTGTGTACGGTTCCTGGGCTCCGAGTTCCTGTCTGAGGAGACTGGCTGGCTCTGCTGGGTCTCTGCGGAGCCAAGATGGCCGTGCAGAACAGAACAGGCGCTTTCTGTCAGAGATTAAGAACTGGCGGCAAAGCGATTAAATTAGTCCAATTAAGGCAATAATGAGCCAGACTGGGTAATTCAGGAGTCACCTCTGTGACACAGAGAACAGGCGCAATCTCAGAGGAATAACACAGGAGGAAGAGGGAAGCTGTGTGTGTGTGTGTGTGTGTGTGTGTGTGTGTGTGTGTGTGTGTGTGTGTGTGTGTGTGCGTGCGTGCGTGCGTGCGTGCGTGCGTGCGTGCGTGCGTGCGTGCGTGCGTGGGTGCGTGGGCGCTCGCGCGGGCGAACTTGTGAACTTGTGAATTTGCGAATGAGCGTAGGTGGACCGCCAGTTCAGTAAAAATGACATAACAGGAGAGAGAGGAGAATTCGAGTTTGGAGGTTTCCAGTGGGCAGCAAAGTAATAAAATGGAGATGGATACAGAACTGTGTGGGGTTATGAACATCACACACACTCATTCTACTCGCATAAAATCCAATTTGAGAGTCCCTATGAGAAAAGTGCTGGGTGAAGTGGCAGCTTGTGTTAATATCTACAGGGTCGATGACACACATCTAGAGCTCTCTTCAGGAGACTGTAGGTAGAGGGAGGTGATGACGCATCTCGTCCTCAGCGAAGCGCGTGAGACCAGCCACAAGGTTGTTGGCGTCTCTGTTTAGATCCGGCTTAAAGATGATGTATTCAAGTTTAGCATCGTTTATTTTCACAGTGACACAAGCAGTAATAAAATATGGCCATAAAAAAAACAGAAGCAAGAGAAATATTACAACATCGTGTAGGTGAGATAAACAATAAATAATCTGACAGCAGAAAAAAAACAAAAGCAAGGAGAGAAACAAACAACAAATCAAAAAGATGACAAGCAAATACGGCACTGAACTGGAGAATCAAATGACAACAGAACACAACAGTTTTGCATGAAACTAACAAAGAAAAGTGAGGAATGTAGTTGCCTTACATTTATGAGATATTTTGTCATATCATTGACGGTTCATGTGTGGACGTTCTGTCCTCTAGGCGAGTGAGGAGCGGGTCCACTTCATAGTGTCTCGTCAGATCTGTCTGCCCACCCCAGACATCCTACAAGAAGCTCCGTGGGGCATGGATGGTCCCCCGCCATATTCCCCTGTGGACATGGAGCAAACACTACTGGTGAGCAACACACACACACACACACACACACACACACACACACCAGCACATAGGAGACGAGTGCAGCATCAATGCTAATAGTAGCGCTTTGTTTTGCCAGACCCCCCCCCCTCATTCTACATTATTCCCTTTCATGTGGAAATGATCCAAGGAGGTTTTTATTCATGTCAGCCACGCACTGAAGCTGTCTGTCTTCTTCTCAGAGTGCTGTTGCCTCCACAGCAGCACTGAAGCTGGCTGTCTTCTTCTCAGAGTGCTGTTGCCTCCACAGCAGCCATCTCTCTTTCTGAGCCTATGATCCCTAAAGAAAACATCTGCCCGCCCCTCAGGATTTACACCCCATATGCCCATCTCCCATCCCCAATCTCCCATCTCCCATCTCCCATCCCGCCTCAAAACTGCATTTTGCCCGGCTCATTACAGGAGCCGATGACTTCTCTTCACGGCTCTCTACTCTCCCCCATCCCCCTCATCTTTCCATTTGAAGAGCTCATTGACATTGTCGACAGAGGAACACCTCTGACTTCAAAGAAAATGTGTCATATAAAAACCCCTGTAATTGTAACTGGGTAGTATAGGAATGAAAGCACTGGCCTACCACTGCGGAGACCTGGGCTCAGATAGATAGATAGCGCTCGGTCATGTGACTAGGAGGAGTCCTCTCCTCCTGTGAATGCAGCACATTAGACAGGCAGGACAGGTCACATCCCATCAAGCCCAATGTGTCCATGTGTTATTCATACCGCTCCACTCTCTCCCAGCTGACTCTCTCTCTCTCTCTCTCTCTCACTCACACACACACACACACACACACACACACACACACACACACACACACACACACACACACACAGACACACACCCCTTAGATACAATCTCACTCACTCCATCATCCCACCCCACTCCCTATTTCACTCTAACTGAATCACGCATCACATCTGCAGATAACTCCCTCCCTCCATACTGAGCATGAAATGAAGAGGCACTTGGGCTGCCAAATGCCCCGCCATGATTAAACACAACACGCTATACTAATGAGGTCATTAATTAAGTTAATTAAAGCATTAATTAGCAAAAGTTTCTATGTCAACATGTCTTCACATCGGCGGTTAATATGAACTCTGTATCCTAAAGCAGACCCCCAGGGGTCCTTGAGGGGGTTCCAGAGGGTCCCCAGCAAAAAGGGTGATAATTTACTTTCAGTACAATTCCACCATAATTAACACAATGACAGAATATATGACTATTTTGGTCATGGGTTTCATACACTTTCTGTAATAAAACATCTAAAAGTAAAAATCATATCAGATGGGGTACCGTGGGACAAAATCTTATCAAATGGGGGTGCGTGGTCTAATTTTGTGTCAGTTTAGGGGTCATTGACATGAACAAGTTTGAGAACCACCCTCCTAAAACATCAGTAGGACTTCCAAGAAAATGTTTTCCAAATTAATATGGACTGTAAATGTATGCAGCAAGGTGGTCCACAACAGTGAGATGATCTACTCTATAGGTTACCGATGGTTGTTTAAATATGAAGTTTATTGACCCGCTCCCTCTCCGTCTCCTGTTGCCTGTGAAGGACTCCTGTCAGAAGCCTGCATGCTACGAAAAGACAGTGACTCTGACCAAGGAGCCGTATGACTCGCTGGGCATGACGGTGGCAGGGGGCATGTCCAGCCGAGGGTGGGACCTACCCATCTACGTCACGAATGTGGACCCCAACGGAGTGGTGGGACAGGAGGGCTCCATCCGCAAAGGTAAAATGACTGCCTACCTACCAGCTCTCAATCTCGCTTTCCCGCTCTCTCTCTCTCTCTCTCTCTCTCTCTCTCTCACACATGCACACACACGCACACCCCATCTCATACTAATTACACTTTTGGTATTTCAATGAATGCAGTTTTGACTCCCTTTTGTGTCCATGTTGATGTCCTTTAGTTTAGAGGTAGTATTTGTTTTGTTGGTCTGTGGGTCTAGTACAGACTTTGTGACGGGTTTGGCTTTTGTGATGAGTCACTGGTGTAAGACAGATGTGGTGATTGATGAACACTTGAAACTCCTGTTTCATTACTGAGCTTATTTATCCAGCAGAGAAGTCAGCTCACTTATGGTTCAGTGACGCACAAATTGACTCCAACACACTTGCACCAAAACACAAACAAACATTAGCAGTGCAGTACTCAGGACTCATTGCGTTCCAGCTGAATAGTCTCGTAGTGCTTAATTATTTCACTATATGAAGTCAGTCAGCTCTGAAATAGGGCGGCACACAAATGACTGGATACAATAGCAGCCTCCCTGATATCCCTGTAGTTTGTTTGTGTGGGAGAGAGAGAGAGAGGGAGAGAAACAGAGAAAGAGAGAGAAACAGAGAAAGAGAGAACCAACTTCTGGTCCCGAGATATCCAGCCTATTATTCCACCTGTCGTAACACGCTATCCCCTCTGCCTGGGTCATGTTTATGAGAGGGATGAAAATGCTATGAGAGAACATAAGGGCTTCATAAAACAGAAGTAATTTCCGCGAGTTTGTCCTGTGCGCGGTTCAAGGTGTGTATCAGGATATTCATATGGGATATAGCTGCAGCTGTTCCTGTTTGTGCCTTTATTAAACAAGTTGGCGTGTTGTGATAATAAAGTATGCATTTGCATAAAGTCCCCTCGCAGAGCAGACATGTCCTTTCAGCTGGCCTTACCTCGCTAGCAGGCTGCTCTGTTTTTTTTCTTTGCACCACTTTGATCACCGGGAGGCTGTCTAAGGTGCAGGTGGCTTCGTTGTTTGCATCCCTTTGTGTTGCAGCAGGGAGGTTGTTGAATATTCAGTAGGCGGATGATGAGTCCTCGTCCTCGGAGGTCTTTTGAAAAGCCATTATCGCGGCAGCGGCAGAGCCGAGGCTGAGCTGTGCTGTCCTTCTCACTCGCCCGCAGGTGACATCCTGCTCAACGTGAACGGGGTGGACCTGACGGGGGTGACGCGCGGCGAGGCGGTGGCCAACTTGAAGAACACCACCTCCCCCGTCGTGCTCAAGGTCCTGGAGATGCGCCCGCCCGAGGAGTGCCAGCCAGAGTGCACCTTGCCACCTTGTCTGGCGCCCTCGCCCACAGAGAGCACCAAGAGCCCACTGCCCAGCGACGATTACTCCCCGCTGTGGGTGTCATGGCTGCAGCTACCCAGGTGAGCTTCCCCCCTGTGGTGCCCCTCCATCCTCTCCACATGCTTTTCTTTTTAACTTTCTCTGCTACTTACTTTACTTTTTTAAATACCACTCCCCCACCCAGTGCCTCTGACCTCTGCCAGCTGGCGGCAGCTGAAATTCTGACAGAGCCAGCTGGGGAGAGAGGAGAGAACGCTAATTATATATTCAAAAGTAACTTTTCAACTCGTGTATTATAAAACTATTAATAACGCTTCTGACGTTCTGCTCTCTCTCGTGTTCTTCATGTTGAGTGGTCAGTCTACTCTTTCCTCTCCTTCGTTAATTTCCCCATACTCCGTCCTCTGCTCATGCTGGTTTAAGCAGCTTAGACTCTGAGTGAGTCAACTTTAATA
Source organism: Poromitra crassiceps (assembly GCF_964638095.1). Lineage (NCBI taxonomy): Eukaryota > Metazoa > Chordata > Actinopteri > Beryciformes > Melamphaidae > Poromitra > Poromitra crassiceps. The sequence goes on from NC_139632.1 coordinate 22,008,092, forward strand.
GGTTTAAATCATCACACAACCTCCCATCTCTCTGTTGCTATCATCTTCTCTTCATCTTTCTCTCTCCCCTTTGGGAGAGGGATGTAGGATTGTGGCATTTAGACCTGAGCTATCTATCACTACCTCACACGTTACAATTTGAAGTTAGATCAACAGTGTCCCTCTATTTGACAAAAATGTATGCCATTAAATAAATAAAGCTAAAAAAAAATAAGTTACATTAAATTTCCCCTTGACCAGCAATTTGGAGTCAAAACCAAGCAGTCAGTCACCGTGGGAATGTAGTCTAAACCAGCAGCACACCTAAAAGGATTTGGATGTAATTTTCACTCACCCCCTGGGCTGTCTGTGTGAGGCCGATACAGAAATCCCTCTATTCTTATTGCTCAGCATCACCTGGGAGGAAAACGCACATCCACATTCTCATAGAGCAGCCAAAAGGGATTGGCCTCCACAATCTAGCTCCTGCACACGTGCTTTGTAGTGTGACTAAGGGGGATACATATTTTAAAAGTTGCAGTTGAGAGATGATGTTTTTAATCTGCTTTTTGGCCTGCACAGGCACCTGTACTGCTGCAAAGACATCGCCCTGCGGCGGAGCACTTCGGGCAGCCTGGGCTTCAGCATCGTGGGAGGTCAGGAGGAGGTCAACTGCAATCAATCCTTTTTTATCCGCTCCATCGTGGAGGGGACGCCGGCCTACAATGACGGCAGGATACGGTATTCAACCTATACTAACTATAACAGTGCTATATCACTACTTACTACACTACTTCAATGCCATTAGGTATTTACCGTACATAAAGATTGCAGTATTTTACCACATTGTTAGCTCGTATCGGCCACATCATTTATTGGGATGTCACCTAGGGATGCAGGATATATCGGCAATCATATCGGTATCGTAATTCTTTTAATATATCGGCATCGGCCGATGTTGCAATTTAAATGTTCACATTGAGAGGAAACATCAGGAAGCATCCCTAATGTCACCTATGTAAACTCGCTTAATCCTGTGTAGACTGTGCATGCATTTGACTCAACCATCTATCTCTCTGTGTGTAGGTGTGGAGACATCTTGCTTGAGGTGAATGGGAAGAGTACATGGGGGATGACCCACACGGCACTGGTACGCCTGCTGAAGGAGCTGAGGGGCAGAATCACCCTGACCATCGTCTCCTGGCCGGGCAGCCTGCTGTAGCGGCGCTCCGAGCAAACCTGCACTGCTTCAATGGCACTGACCAAGGAATGTGGAAGGCAGCAAGAGCTTTGGACTGGCTGACCACGCCAAGCTTGCTGTGTGGGAGGGGCTTAGGCTAGTGATGTGGTGGTGGTGGACATCTCACTCCTGATGGACAGCTGAGACTTTGCCAGGAGTTTAGAGAGGACCAACCATAAGACTGGATTTTTTTTTACCAGAGTTTAACCTTCTGAGAATGCTGAACCGAGCCCCTTCCACTGGGATGTTGGGAGGTATCTGATTGGAAGACCAGGTCATTCTCTGACACAGCATCCAATGAGTGGGGTGGGGTGGGGGGGGGGGGGGGGTTGGGAGGGGAGGGGACACAACAAGTTGCCAATTCCAGTAGTTATATATTTAGGGTATGCATTAAGTTGGACTCACATTTCTTTACTGTAAATGTTGGGTGTCTAAAAAAGAATACTGATCCAAGCACTTGTAATACGTTTGTTTTTGTTTGTTTGTTGGATGGCCTTTGAATATGGCTCCAATCTGTTTGTACTGACAGTGGTTGTCATCTCCATCTGTTGGACCGAGGTCACATTGCCAAGTAGTCGTCTGTGTTGATTTTTTCTTTCTTTCAGAAGCTGTTGCTAAATTATCAAACCACTGGCAAGAAAATATATATAAAAATAATAAAGAATCAATGTGTTCATAATATGTTAAAAAATATATTTAAAAAGGTGACATTGTGGAGGCCTTACTAATTTTTCCTACTTTTGAGAAAAAAAACTGACTTGGTTTCTGTGTATTCGTTTCAGTGGATGCGTCTGGGGCCCATCTACCGCGGTTCTGTCTGTCACGCTTCGGCCTGTGTAGTATATCTGATGGTACATTTGGTTAAATAATCAATAAAGTCGTTCGACAAAGAGAGTTGTGTGAGAAAAGCGAGTGTGTGGGCGATCACATGAGATCAATAATGAACAAAGTACAGTTCACTCAGATTCACACAGCCCCTTTATCCAAATGCTTTCCGTCAACTCAAAAAGACCACTCTCAAAGGTGACACAACATATGCACATTGTATACAACGTATACTTAAAAACTTCAGTTTCTCTCATAAAATCGAAGACAAATAGATTCTGTAATAAAATTGAAGACAAATAGATTCTGTAAATCAGTTGGGGAGCAGTCTATTTTCTGAAGTGCAACACAAAATGCCACAGGGCAATACTTAGACCTCAGATTGGATAACAATAGGGACAGCAAGTCACTTGGGTTATGATTGCTGGTCTTCATCAGCGGAGACCTTTTGGTTGTCTTCGTCAGTAGAGAGCTTGTTGCTGGTCTCCTTGTCCTCACTCCTCCTGGCCCTCTTGTGTTTGTGTCTATGGTGGCTGTCCTCACCATCACGCCGCCTCCTGCTGCTGCTGAGGACATGGACGACACAATCACTCAAGTCTCTGCCTTCTCTATCCTTCACTCAGGTCGCGTTCGGACTGGGATGCTACCATACTAAACATACTTCATGTGACACATAGTTATATGCATGTAATGTGTATTATAGTACCCCATATTGAACAGCGCGTGTGTTTAGAGCATGCGAGTACAGTATGTGCACGTGTGCTGCACCTGCATGATGTTTTGGGCGATCCTTCATCTTTGTCTCTGCGCCTCCTGGGTCGCTCTTCTTTCTCTCGGCTGTATCTGTCACTTCTGTGGCTTCTGTGCCGGTCGTAGCCTCGCTCTCTCTCTGCGGTGTCCCTGTGCCTCGCTCGCTCATCCTCACTGAAAACAACCATACATGCAATTGCATACAGTTTGAAACTGGCCTTTTTCACTGTACAAGAGGAACAAGGCGTCAATCATGACCCCCAAGGCATGATCGTTTTTGGCCTTTCTTTCCTCTCCACTGGTGGGGCAGGCAGAACTTGGGGCAGTGGATCATGGTACTCTATTCATCTCCCCCATGCCTGGCTATCCCCCCCACCCTCCCCCTCCCTCCCCTGCTCCAGCCTTTGAGGAACAAAGGGACCACCCTTGGAGGGCCCTCATGTGACCTTTACATTTAAAGCCAAGACAGGTTCGCTGTATTATCCTCTGAGCTCAACAAAACAACTCATTATTTACTGTAGGACGGTGGACCTGCAGACACACGCTCTCTCAGGATCAGTCATTAATTCACACCTTTTCTCCCTCAAATGACACATGCACATACAGTACATGTACAGTATGCAGGTTTTTATTCCAGCCAAAAACGACCCCAGGTAATTTGACTGGTTAGCACAGCCTCAACCTGAGAGGAAATATTCCATGAAATCTTATTCACATATTATGCGAATACCGCAGGCTGTGATTCAAAGTTTCACAAATTCCAATAGAACTCTAATACAGAGCTCCCCATAAATCAATTTAATAATTTGATTAAAGGATCATCATCTGTATCCTCTTTAGACTATTAAGAGTATTATTCATTGCTTTAATGAAGATTGATCAATCCATGTCACACACTGTCAACTCATTGGACTATTTACAGCTGGATTGGATTTTGATCTAATGTAAGCTCAATTTGTGATATATTTACTAATGAAGGTATGAGGACTTTAGAAATATTCAGGGTTTTCAGCAATTTACAAGGACAATGCTATGCGATCATAGTTTGTTTTTGCATAAACAGAGGGGGCGAGTACAAAATATTTATCTCACTTCAGCCGACACTCCTCAAATTATACAATAATTTTTACGATTTTGTTGTTAAATTTTTAGTTTGTAAGGCAATTATTGACATTATTTTGACCAATTACAGTCATATTCAAATACTTGGTGTTGAATCACACCTTGTGACAAGTTTCAAAGCGTAAGTGTGCATACAAAGTCCATGAACAAAGTTAATTTCTACAGAAGATATTGACCAAGTTTCGTTAAGATTGGACAAAGTTGAGCTACAATGTATGACCAATTGTCGTTACTTAAAGAAATACTAAACACCCCAGAATCAGAGGTCTCAGCTCTGACGTTTGTCATTTCATTTTTTGAAAAATTCACATTTTGATTAGCCTGGATTCAGACTTTAGAATCCGGCCACTAGGTAGGATGAACTCTGGTGCAGAGCGAATGGGAGAGCTCTGTGGACTTGATGCTCGCGCATGTGCGGTGCCATTCAGGGCCGACCTCTGATTGCATCGCTATTCACGCCAGGGACCTCCAGAGTATCCCCCGGCTCCCAGCATGACTGTCATCAGTGACATCATCACTGAACTATAGCCTTGTGTGTGTAAGTGAATTTATGACATCACTGATGATGTCATCAGTGGGACAGACAGAGAGCCCGAGCTCCCTTTTATAGCTGATGATAGTAGCCTACTAGAGTATAATGTTAATCATGTTTTCCTGAGCAAACCAGGCTATTACCAGAAATAGCTTGGCAAAATGATATTCAAACCTCTCCTGTGTGTGTAGCTCTCACTCGCTCTCATCATGCACGCACACACACACACACACACACAGAGGGACGCGCCCACACACACACACACACGAGAGGTTTGAATATCATCATTTTGCGAAGCTATTTCTGGTAATAGATTCCGATTCAGACTACTACAGTATATTTCCCATTAGCATAACATGGAACTTTGTCTTTGGTACTGGCATAAAAAGACATCATATACTGGCAAAAGACAAAGACAAATTGTGACAGCAATGCAATACACAGTATACAGTAGATTGGACTAAAAAGGGGTTTTAAAGTGACGAGTGGCAATGGCAGTGGTAAAGTGCTACATTGTAGGTTACAATGTTACAGCGGTGCTTAGCAATAAATACATGATGTACATTAATATTGATAATAATAAAAAATGATGTACATTAAATGGTTGCTTGCAGACAGGGCCATAGAGAGCAGCCTTAAAAGGGACCATAAAAAGAGGAGGGGAGGGGGGGTTAAAATAAGATAAAATAAAGTGAGCGTGATTGTGTGGGGGGAGGGGGCAGGTGGTTAGTAAGTTAATTTAAACAGGCTCTTATTGAGGATAGACACAGCTGATCGAATAAAGGATAGCCTGGTTTTATCAGGAAAACATGATTATAACATTATTAGGCTACTATATATATATATATACAGTATATATATATATATATATATATATATATATATATATATATATATATATATATATATATATAAAATGTTTGACTTTTGGATTGCATTAACTGCATAGGTAAGAATTCCTCTGACTTAGTATCTTTTTAATTCATGTCATTAACAGATCAGGGGGGGATTTACTGTACTGTAAGTAGTAGTAGTAGTGTTCTGGGGTCCCTGTGTCAAACCTGTTGAAAAACAGGATTAACGTTAATTTCCTAGTTTGCTTTATCCTTGTACCCCTCCACTATTTGGCCTGGCTGCCTATAGCTAGTGATCCATGTCATCCCCCCTCCACACTTCCTTCACACCATTTAGCTGTAGTTTTTCAATCCTCTCCCAGAAGGCATTCTTTCCATCGCAAATTCTCCTCTTCAGCTCCCTCTCAACAGACTGAACTTCCTCCCTATCCCCAAGCCCAAGCAGATCCTCCTAATGTCTTTTGTGATCCACAGTTTGTTATTTGGAGAACACGGTTGCCATTGTAATTGTAGTGTCCTCATAGAGAATGACACCATCCATTATGCAGTGGGAGAGCCCCTTAATGTCCTGACCGTTTGGCTCACAAAGCAAGTTCCAGTCTGTGCAATCAAAGCAGCCCAGTAGAGCCTCTATATTACAGTACTTCCTTCACATTTTGCATCCAAGGCCAGTGTCTAGTTCTTTTGACGCTGCTGGGATGCCCTGTCTGTAATCCTGTGCAAACTGAGCGGACGATGTCAAGCACTGCGGACGCATCGGCCGAGGGTGCAATGTAAACAACGGTGTATGAAAACTCTCACGACAGGTAACCTGTTATCTATGGTTAACAAAAACGGCAACGATGACTCTTTCCTCTCATCATTCTTTTTCCCTCTGTCCATTCATAGCAGTAGGAAAGCGTCCAGCTTGTGGAGTACTCTTCACTTTGTGAAGCACATTAGGCTGTGTTCACAATATTCCCCTGTGGGTCCTTACCAATGCGGAAAGCTCATCCATCTCGTTTGCCAGAAATCTCAGTTTCCCCATGACAGTACAGTCATCTCTCTTCTCTCTCTTCCCTTTTCCCTTCTGATTTGTCAGACCTGAGCCAGCTGCCGGCCACAGGGTGATCACCCCGCTCCTGAGTATAAGACTGGTTGTAAAGTAAGAAAAGTGCTTAAAGCACTAATGAATGTAATAAAAAATCAAGAGAAACACAAAGCACTACGACTGCAATTGGTGTCCATTAGCTCAGTGCCATCTTGAGTGCTAAAAGATAATTCTGGTTATCTTCAACCTGACATTACTTCACTGTAAAATTTAACCACAGAAGCCATTGACACATCATACAGTATAAAATATTTACTACTATAATTGGAGAACGTGTGTGTGTGTGTGTGTGTGTGTGTGTGTGTGTGTGTGTGTGTGTGTGTGTGTGTGGGTACCACGAGAAGTGGCACCAGCGACAGCGTCGCTGAACCCCCCCCCCCCAGAGCAAGCGTCATCATCAAACACGATGGACAGCTAAGATGGTGTGTGTGTGTGTGTGTGTGTGTGTGTGTGTGTGTGTGTGTGTGTGTGTGTGTTTGTGTCTGGATTGGCAAGGTGCACCGTTTCTCCCGATTGCCTCCCAAATTTGCAGAAACACTTTTCAGGGGTCTGGCATGAATCTGGTGTGTCACAATGTCTATGACGTTATTCACTTGACCCATTGTATCGGACAATCATGGTGCTTGGCAGTAAGATACAGTCTGGGCCACCCGGCGGCAGTCTTCTTCTTTTTGGTGTTTTATAGCATTTGGCATCCTTTGTTGCATTACCGCCTTCTTCTGGATCCTCGAGGACCCGGCAGTCGAAAGTAGAGGGGCCGAATGTAGTGAAACAGTGGATGGATAAATCCAGAAGGAGGCGGTAATGCAACATACAGTAAAGGATGCCAACTGCCATAAAACAACACAGAAGAAGAACCCATTGTATCACGATTTCCTCTTCAAAACGGCGTCTGTTTTACCTACTCAAACTAGTCTGACTCACCTGATCAAACCTAGTTTGACAAACATGAGTCAGACTTGGTTTGAGTCAGTCAAACTATTTACACTTCCTGTTAGTCTCTCAAGCCAGACGGTCTCTTCTACATAAGGTGAATTGTGAGGTGATATCACTGATGATGTCACAATGTATATAACCTCAATTGTGATGTCATCAGTGATGTCACTCGAGCCATCAATGGTATTACTAATGATGTCCCAATGTCTATGACCCCAATTGTGATGGCATGGCTTGGTTTATAGATGGGAATGGTATAACGTGGTTGTGATATTGCGCTGCTGATGACTGGAGTACTCTTCACTTTGTGAAGCACATTAGGCTAATGATGTCACAAAGTCAATGATGTCACAAAGTCCCCATGGATCTCCGCTCCTGATCCAGAGCCATCAGGAGAGGAGATCCATGGGGAGTAGTGAATGTCCCTGATTGTACAGTATATAACTTGCGAGCGGGTCTGTCCCCCCTCTCGGTCTGTCTCTCTCTGAATGGTTGGGTTATTTGTGTGTTACATTGACGTCGTATCAATCCGTGGTGTTGATGTTTCCAACACTTGAAACACCCTTATTGTATAACGTTAAACTGCACTCCACTGTTTGGCTTTTTTCTTCCTTGATCTTAAAATAAGTCCACACAACTGACACGAGAGGGGGCAGCGCTGCTAGGTCTCTCACTCACGTAGCTACTGTTCACAACATGCTGCTCATCTTGTAACGCAGCAGCTCTCTTCACAGCATGTTGCTCAATGTTACGTGATAGTTTGGCTATTTCGAGTCACGATTTTGTTTTATTTTACGGGGCCAAAAAAAGCGCCCATCTTCTAATGGCTTTCCGGCACACTGGATGCCTTGCGGCACATTGCTGACCTGGTTCTTCTTCTTTCAAGTTTCCGGTGTTTCTCACACCTCAATCTTGGCTGTTGCGCCTCATCTCATGTTCCTCCGCTCCTCATCCCTCCTGAGCAACGCGCCTTCACCTTCATGGGGCGGAAGCCATCGTTGGTTCCCCCTTCCCAAAGCTACCATCATCCCAATTCCATGGGCAATTTCAGATTTTTTAGGGGCAAAATGCTTCTTCTTCTAATGGATTTCTGACAGACTGGATGCCTTGTGGCACATTGCTGCCTCACAGAATATTACACAAATTGCAGACTCGGGGGTCCGCCACCTTCTCAATGTTCCTCCTTCCGGCCTCCTCATTCTCCTCTTTGACCGCCGTGTTCCCGGACCTCTCGGCCCTCGTGCCAGTGCGCCGACCTCCCTCGCTGCTCGACAGCTCCCACTTCGAATGCCGCTCAACGGCCCTCGGTGTGGAATCAGTCAGGGGCAAAATGCTCTGAGCCCCTGCTCATTTCTGACCCTGTTGTGACATCATCAATGATGTCATACACTGAGACATTGTGACATCGTTATGAAATGTGACACACAGAGGAACCTCCACACCACACACTGGGTTTGTTGCACGAGTTAAATAGCTTGCTAGCTAGCTAACGTTACCGCTAAGGATTATGGTGCCCTGTTTACAGCTGGAGAAAGCAGCTTGGTGTTGGGCGGAAATGGTGAAACCAGAGGATATCAGCTGGGAACACATTGAGACAGCGTACCGTGTCAATGTTCCAGCCTGCAAGAGAGGAGCCTGCAGGAGGAATTGCAAAGGGAACCCCAATTGTCTTGTAGGTATTGGCGAACAGGCGTGGCTGGGAGAGATAGATGAAAACGCTTTCCACAATAGCGATGACCCAAATCCAGAGCGGCGAGACAAGAACACATTTGTGGGCCTGACCAACCTGGGTGCAACATGTTACTTCAATACGTTCCTGCAAGTGTGGTTCCACAACCTGGAGCTGCGCAGGAGCCTCTACCTGTGCCATAATTCCCGAGTGCCGGAGCACAACTTGGACTCTGACTATGAACCCCAGTCCATCTGTGAGCATCTCCAGTATCTGTTTGCACTGCTGCAGAACAGCAACAGAAGGTACATCGACCCGTCGGGGCTAGTCAAAGCATTGGGGCTGGACACAGGAGAGCAACAGGATGCTCAGGAGTTTTCCAAGCTCTTCCTGTCTCTGTTGGAGGACAAACAGGAAAGCCCCAGCCTACAGAATGTCATCCAGCAGCAGTTCTGTGGACAGTTCTCCTACCTGACTGTCTGTAACCAGTGTGGTCGAGCTTCTCAACTACCGTCCCGATTCTACGAACTGGACCTCAACATCCAAGGCCAAAAGAACCTCACAGAGTGCATCACAGAGTTCCTCAATGAGGAGAAGCTGGACGGGGACAACTGCTACTTCTGTGAGAGTTGTCAGAGTAAACAGAGTGCCACCCGGAGGATTAAACTGCACAGCCTCCCCCACACCCTCAACCTGCAGCTCATGCGCTTTGTCTTCGACAGACAAACGGGTCACAAGAAAAAACTCAACACCTTCATCAGTTTTCCAGAGCAGCTGGACATGGGGCCTTTCCTGGATGGAAAAGAAGATCAGAAGTGTGTGTACGAACTGAGCGCTGTGCTGATCCACCAGGGTGTAAGTGCCTACTCAGGCCACTACATCGCCCATGTCAAGGATGCGCGCACCAATGACTGGTACAAATTCAATGATGAGGAGATCAAGAAAATGGAGGGCAAGAAGCTGCAGCTGGGGATTGAGGAGGACATTGCTGAAACAGCGAAGTCTCAGGCACGGAAGCCCAAGTGCAGTAAAGGCTACCACTGCTCTAGGAATGCCTACTTGTTGGTGTACAAGTTCCAGGAGGAGGGGAGCTCAGACCCCTCCAGGACCAACATCGAGGTTCCAGCCTTCCTGCAGAGGCTTGTGGACCAAGACAACCATACGTTTGAGGAGAGCTGCTGTGAGATGGCTGACATGAGGAAACAGAGTGTGGACAAAGGCAAGGCCAAGCACGAGGAGGTGAAGGAGCTCTATGAGCTTTTACCCGCAAGAGATGGCCAGCTGTATGAGTTTATCCCCCTGGAGTGGCTGAAGAAGTGGTTGGACAACTCCACCGCCACAAAAGAAATGGACAATTCCCTCTTTCTCTGTTCCCATGGCAAACTGCACCCCGATAAGGTGGGAGATGCCAAGAGGGTTTCACTGCCAGCCGCCCAGCTCCTCTACCAGCGGTATGGTGGAGGACCAAGACTGGACGGCTCATCTCTGTGTAAGGAGTGTGTGGGCCAGCGTTGTCGGGTGCTGCAGCTGAAGAGCCAGCTCAACGAGGACTTCAAGGAAGTCTCTAGTCAGGTCAGATGCACACTCAGTGGTGAGGGTTACTGGGTGGGCAAGGCGTCCCTACGTAGCTGGAGGCAGCTGGCTATGGAGCAGCTGGAGGAGGACGAACACAAAACCAAACACAACAATGGCCAGACCAATGCACAGGGACCACACATCACCAATAGCAAAGGGTTTGGCCCAGAGCTCCCAGGGAACAATGAGGAGAAGATGAAGACTTTCAATGAGGACATCCTATGCAACCACAGAGGTCTGAGCATCCTGGATTCTGAGCGGAGGTTGGTATCATCTGAGGTTTGGACCAAGCTGAGTTCGTACTTCCCCAAAGCCCCAGAGTTCACCCAAAACCAAGAGCTCTGTCAGCAGTGCCTGACATCGGAGCAGGAGGAGAAGGACAACGAGGGAGTCAGTAAGATAATTGCCTTGGACGAGAAGAACCAGCTTCTCAACCTCTTCCAGGAGAAGAACCGGCCAACGCTCACCAAGTGGCCACAGGGGACAGATGTCCTTTACATAGTCCCTCTGGTTTTTGTGAAGGAGTGGAGAAAATTCATCAGGAGGCCAACTAAATTGTCTCCAGTGTCCAGCGTGGACAACAGCCAGCTGCTCTGCCGCCACGGAGGCTTCATGTTCACCTACGACTCCCTGGTCAACGGAGATGCACCACATGTAGCTCTGCTTTGGCCCAGCGAATGGGAGGTGATCAGCAGACTCTTCATTGTAGACCTTTCAATCTCCATCCACTGTTCCTGCCAGGCCATGTCCAGTGACTCCACCAACCAGTACAGGACACACCCCGAGCTGTGTTGGGAGTGTCGAGAGGACTTCATCTTCCAGCAACAGAGGGACCTGAGAGAGTACACCCAGGCCACCATCTACATCCGCAAAGTCATTGAAGACAAGAGGGTGGTAAAAGAGGAGAGTCCATACGCTGGCAGCTCAGAGGCAGAGGAGGATGGAGCAAAGCGTCTAAAGCTCAGTGACGGCGATGCTGCAGCAGCAGGTCTGGTTCCTGTGGCCAGTATGGTCAAACCAGGAGGAATCAGGAGAAGCACTCGGCACAGGAAACTCCGGGAAGAGAAAGCACTTATCGTCTCAGCCAATCAGACCCTGAAGGAGCTGAAAATACAGATCATGAATGCCTTCTCCGTGGCTCCATTCGATCAAAACCTCTCCATCGGTGGAAAATGTCTAACGGATGACTCAGCCACACTGGGCAGTCTGGTCGTCATCCCAGAGAGCATAATCTGTCTCAAGGCTGATGAACCCATAGCAGATTATGCAGCAATTGATGATTTTTATCAGGTGGAAATGCCTGAAGAAGGATTTAAAGGCACTGGGCTTCTCGGGCACTGAGGACAATTTTGCTTTAACTATGTCTGAATTGGACGGACGCTGGATGAAAATTAAAATGGCTTGAATTTGTCAAATGTCCAAACACAAATAAGTGCTTTAATTTGTTTATTCTTTAGGTTCTGACTAGGTTTTATTTAATAAAACTGTGACTTGCAACAAATAACAATATTTAAAATATTAAAAAAAATAGAAAAGACCACGCACCCAGTAGAGTGCAGATCTCTGCCAGCACCGCTATGCCTAAAGCCCAATTTATGGTTTGTTGCTGTCTCCAATAGACCCTTTTCACAGGGGCTATTTTGTGTCGAAAAGGCAGGGTAAACACAGGTGCAAGCAAAACACTAATGAGGGTTTCCAACTTCCATGATTGTAAGTTGGAAACCCTCATTACTGTTTTGCTTGCACCTGTGTTTACCACTGCCTTTTCGACACAAAATGGTCCCTGTGAAAAGGGTCTATTGCACTTATCTGTTCAAGTTCAACTTTATTGTCCCATACAGGGAAATTCAGGTGGTCACCATTTCTCAGCATCAACATCATCATCAGCCCTCGATGATGATGTCATCAGTGATGTGTCACTTGAGCAACTGTGATGTCATCAGTGATGTCATCAGTGATGATGGGCTCCCTTGTAGTAGTAGGGGGGGCACTAATTTTATATTTTTAGGCCTTCTCACAGAGCTATTGTGACAGCATCAGCAATCATAGACATCAGTGATGTCAGTCGAGAATTGTGATGTGACGTCATCAGTTATTTATGACAGACACTGATGATGTAATAATAACAACCCAGCGAGGAGGGAACAGATGACCACACACAGACAGACGACATCATTGATGAAAAATCGGCTCAAGCCAGAGAAACTCCGGTTGAGCGTGCGCTACGGCTGTGAATCTTCACTGGCCTCATGATTCCACGATGCATCACGACGCAGTTCCAAGTATCACATCCTCAATTTTCTATTATTATTACTGCACATGGTAACTTTTTCATCAATTAATTCACGCAGTCACCTGGAAGTGATGTCACTCGGGCAGTTGCGTGTGCGTGTGTGTGTTGAATGCATTTGTAATTTGCACAACTGTGATGTCACCCGAGATTTGGGTCTGGATCGAGACAACAAAGAAGAGGGGGTGTGTGTTTGTGAAGTGATGTCACTCAACTGGAATGATGTCACGCAATTGCGCGACTGTTATGTCATCAGGCAGTTGTGATGTCATCAGTGATGTCACTCGAGCAATAGAGCACCACAGGAATGGGCCGCAGTTATAACCGCGGATATCCCGCCCCGCGGGCGGGCAGGATAAAAAAAATAAACATTCTGATTAACACGTTCACTGCCAATGACGTGTTAATACGTAAAAAAAAATCCAACGGTTGACTGCCAATGACGTGTTAACACGTTAATTGCCAAGAACGAGTTGAGTCGTCAAACACAATCCAGCTGTTCACTGCCAACGACGAGTTGAGTCGTCAAAAAAATTATTTTTTTTTTTGACCGTGGGATGTGCATCTAACCCTTTTACATCTCTTATATAATTATTGGAGCCACCGAACGTTTACAACCCATTCCACCGACCCACTAAGTGGCAACAGTGCTCTCCTGACTAGAGGAAGGCAAGCATTTTTTTAACTTGTCACGCCATTCTCACCCCAGCCATTCTCATGAAAATGGATGGGGGAAAACGCTCTCGTTTTCGCGCTGATTGCTGGCGATGCGGGATTGCAAATTTACATAATACATTACAGGTGGAACACACTTTGAAACACGCAGCATAAATATGACCAGAATCGCAAAAGCTTCTCTCAACCAAAACTCCAAGAAGCGAGCGAGTCCATGCCGACTTCCTCAAACAGCGGCCGTGCAGACAGGCACAGGACAGCAGCAAAGCACTCAGACTGGTGACAAGCTTGTGACGGCCGCTGCAGCCAAGAAGAACGCCCACGGAGGGAGGAGTTGAAGCAACTCTCCCTCTCGCTCTCTCCCTCTCTCTCTCTCTCTCTCTCTCGCTCTCTCTCTCCCTCCCTCCCTCTCTCTCTCTCTCTCTCTCTCTCCCTCTCCCCCTCTCACTAGGATTAAACCTAGTGCGTCTCCCTCCCGAGAGGGAGGGAGAGAGAGAGAGAGGGAGGGAGAGCGAGAGGGAGGGAGAGAGAGAGAGAGAGAGAGAGAGAGAGGGAGGGAGAGCGAGAGGAAGGGAGAGAGAGAGAGAGAGCGAGAGAGGGAGAGAGAGAGAGAGAGAGCCAAAAATGAATGGTTAAAGTGACTGTTCTATGAATTTCACAAAAAGCCGTTTATCTCTGAATATTTTTTCTGACGCTAAAACCATGCTGTATTCAACTGCTAATGCTTACATAACTACTAACTCTACAAACTAACTCTTTTAGACAGAGAAAGTACACATTCTATTAGTACTTTTGAGATATTGTATGTTCACAAACTCCAAGCAGAAAAGAATCCTCGGCTCTTGTAAAATGAGCCACAATCCTCAAAAAACGGCTTGGCAGAAGCTACCTACAGCAAGAAAAAAACGGCTGGCAGTCAATGTGTTAATACGTCAAAAAAAAGATTTTTTTTTTTTTGACGGTGGGATGTGCATCTAACCCTTTTACATCTTCTATATAAATATGGGAGCCACCGAACGTGTACAACCCATTCCACCGACCCACTAAGTGGCGACAGTGCTCTCCAGACTAGAAAATGCCCAGCCAAAACTGCAGGGGAACGCGCGATGAAACCATTATACTGTAAAATGGATTGGCGAAAACGCTTTCGTTTTCGCGCAGGGAGCTGGCGGCGGGGGATTGCAAATTTGCATAATAGATTATGGGTGCAACACACTTTGAAACACGCAGCATAAATAAGACCAGAATCGCAAAAGCTTCATCAAAGCTCTCAACCGAAACCGCAAGAAACGAGCGAGCCCATCCAGACTTGCCCAAAGAGCGGCCGCCAGCAGACAGGAGCAGCAGCAGCAGCAACTCGCTTGTGACACGCCCGCTGCAGCCAAGAAGAACACACACGGAGGGAGGAGTTTGAAAGAGAGGGGGGTTTCCTGCTGTTATGGAGGAAATTACTGTTCAAAACTATTGTTTAGATGTCTGACGTCTTACTGATGCCAAAAATGAATGGTTAAAGTGACTGTTCTATCGAATTTCACAAAAAGCTATTTATCTCAGCTTAAATTTTCAGACGCTAATGCCTACATAACTACTAACTCTACAAACTAACTCTTTTAGACAGAGAAAGCACACATTCTATTAGTTCTTTTGAGATATTTTGTGTTCACAAAATCTTAGCAGAAAAGAATCCTCGGGTCTTGAAAGATGAGCCAGAATCCTCAAAAAAAACCTCTGGCAGAAGCTACCTACCTACGTCTAGCTTAAGACGAGATATCTCGTCATTGGCAGTCAACCGTTGGATTTTTTAAGACGAGATATCTCGTCAATGGCAGTGAACGTGTTAATAGCGGATGGGTTGCGGGCGGTTGAAACGATGTATCATTAATGAGAGATTAAAGACTCACCTTTTCAGGCTCCATCTGGGCCCTTCTTGATCAAACTTCTTTCTCTCTCTTTCTAAACATGGGGGCAGAATTCAACGTTTTGATGCACTGTGGGCTCAATTTTTGACCAATCGAAAATCTGTTTGATACTTTTGTGTAGGACAGTCTAACGATGCAGATGGTGAAGTTTGGTGTCTTTGAAGAAAAAATGTGGGAGGAGAAAACTTTAATTAGTTTTACAGTTTTTGCAGTTTTGCGGTTTTTAGACTTCCTAATTGGCCATAGGTTGCATTGTACAAAAGTTTCTCCTCATTTGGGCCCACATTTCGGTGACGAAGACGTGTTTGAAGGGAAGACACGTTCGTATTTTCCCATACAATGAGGTAATCCAGTAAACTAAACTTAAAGCTATAGCATTAGCCGAGTAAACTACATGAGGGCAAGTGGTGGACTGGACATAATACAGCATGGAAGTTTATTTGGAGTCTTGGACTGCAGCGATCGCACCAACGGCAGCAGAAACCGTAAGTTCGCTCCTTTTATAGCATTTTATAGCGTTTATAGCGTCGGGTGCATGGCGGGCACGGATCTATAAATATTATGAAATAATTTGCGCTGATTTATGGCGGCCGGACGGTTCATGCATACATGCGGATTAGGATGGCATAAAAGCTCATCCGCACATCTCTAATGGGGAGTTAAAATTGGTTAAGTGGTGTCTGTATGCAGCGCTTACTTCACACCTGGGTGTGATTTTTTATTTAGAAAGTGCTTTAAAATCTGAATGTCAACATACATTTTAAACATAATCTCTTATCGATTATAATCGATTATGCCATGTGACTAACCTGACTCTGCCAGATGGGGCGGTATTGAGTTCACAAATTCACAATACCATGTATTGTAGGATGTGAAACAAATGTGAAACAACCTCCATCCATCTGGCAGCGTCAGGTTACCATGTGACTGCATCAATGCAGAATTGTCCACGTCTGCATCGCATGCATCTTATAATCGATAGATTTTGACAACCCTAGCGCATACACATGTGTGGCCACAAAAAAAATGTGCCCATGGCCTATTATCTCCAGAGTCTCCACCCTAGAAATGAGTGTGCGAAGCGTGCAAAATTTATAGTGCTTATTAGCTTATTACAGCCCATATAAACTACATTGAGCTGAATACAGGGGACAACAAACCAAACTGGGAATGTAGATCATCCCTACACCATCTTTTGACCTACCGCGAAGATGTGCTTTGATTAAAATGGAAAATCTCCAAGTTTACTGCCTTTAAGGGGGGGGGGGGGGGGGGATCTGTAATGAATGAAAACATAGTTCTCCCAGAAAACCATCTCTCTCTTTCTCTCCGTGTGCCAGAGACACCTTGGCACAGCTTGCAATTTTAGAATCATCTTCAGTGGCCTTAAATAATCACTTCACTGCAGACATTTTTCTTCCTGCAGGAAAACTATTTTATTGCGCAAGGTGTGTGTAATTAAGGTATCGGAATCAGAATAGCTTCATTTGTGGATCAGAGTACAAGCAGGCTATTGGGAGCTGGATCTGTGCCAATCCCAATAGCACAGAAACTATTGGTGCACCTCTAATGCAGACACACTCAGCTCAAACACTGCTGGAAAGCTTATTGCCACTCAGCCACTCAATATAAAAAGAGAGATCGAGCCTTAAGGGGCAGAGCTGTTCAGAGCACAAAGCTGAATGTGTTCAATATTTGGAGACCGCAGGGATTAAGACCTAAGGCCCACATTTGTTCTTGCTTAGAGTCATTAGCATTAACACAGCAACAACCACCTCACATAAAACTAAGAGCACAGCCAAGTAGTTGTCAGTGTAGAACACAGTGAGGCCATTTACACCTGGCATTAATGTGTTTTCTGTGGTCAGATTGCAATTGGATATTGCTTGACCACTTGAAAGTACAGATGTAAATGCCCCCAAGACACATTGAGGATGGATTGCGATCTGATCGGCCAAACCACCTCCGGAGGTGGTCAGGGACGCATTTTGACCACATTGAACACAAGTGTAAATGCAATGCGTCCTCTTCAAGCCACATACAACAGCAGTCACCCCCCTGTTTTTCTGCTGCTCTATGCTATGGTAGCTTCCCTGATGCGATTGCAATCAGATCTGAATGTGGACACTGGAGCCACATATTAATACCAGGTGTAAATGCAATCAGATTAAGCACTATCTGATTGCAATCTGATCACAGAAAATGCATGTTAGTGCCAGGTGGAAATGGCCTTACTGTTGGAATAAGAAAATTACAGCAATGAAGCTTTAGGAATTACTTTGAAATTTAACATTTTTCAACACCCAGCCCATTCTCAGAAATTTGGATTCATAATTTTTGATAAGAAAAGACAGACACAAATTAAAGGTTTTGTGCTTTCAACAACTGATGTTTCTATACCGAGAAGGTTGGTGATTTCAGATAAAGGCTATCCCTTTTTTTATTAGCCAAATTGGGCTATCAATTACATGTCCTTCTTCATGAAGTAGCTCTCTGCTGCTTCATTTAACATCCCATTAGTCTGCAGTCCAAAATATTGGTGACACAAATTATGTACAGGTGGTGCCACCACCCACTAAATCTGTGGGTGGACCAGTGCCAAATGATCTGGAACCCTGCAGACATTGTGAACTGATGCCGTGTGCAAGGAATGGACAAAGAGAGAAAGTGGATATCGCACATATTGGTCGCCATTAACACTCCAAGCCTAATAAAAGTTCTCGACGCGTACGCACATATGCACACATGAAAGAGCTGAGAGACTCTGAAGCAGTGCCAGCTGGAAAGAAGACATGGTTCTCCACATTCATCATCCAGCGATGACATCACAATAAGGGGACAAGTGTTGACCAAATGGCCAGTCAGCTGTCCAGCCTGCACACGTCAGGAGGGAGGGAGAGAGGGGGCAGGGTGAGGCCAAAACAATATGACTCACTCTAGAGATCAATGTATGGGTGAAAATGTGAGAGTGTTAACCTCATGGAATGTATTAGCGGTGGTGTTAAATCCAAGGCATGCAGTCACAAGCACAGCTGATAACCAGTAGCCGATGCCCAGAGGGCTGCCTGTGTGTGAATCACTCGGCACAGGGCATCTGGGCCACAGAGCAGTGCTCCTCCAACAGCAACCAAAAGTGGCACACACACCCACCTCGTCACCGATAAGCAATAAGGGTGGCTAGCAGCCAGGCTATGCTAAGCTCTCTCTCTCTCTCGCTCTCTCACACACACACAGTACCTCCCACTCTCTTCCATTCTAAAAATAGTCTTGAGCACGGCCATAAATCAATGTAACAGTAAACACGCAGCCCGCAGAACACACGTGTGACATGCACACACAGTACGAAGCCTGATCACATGACTAGAATGTAGGGCATCCACGTCAAGGCAGCCCAGAAGGTGTGAGCGTGGCTAACAGCGCATTCTGGGCCACAGGAGTGGTCCATTGTGCCTGTGACACGATAACAAATCCATGGTGAGATTAGCCCACTGTCTCTCTCATGCGGACCGTGTGCCTGTAACACACATGCCTGTGCCTGTCCCCACACTTCCTGTCTTTTTCTGCGGTTAGCCTACAGCTCCCCAGCTGTCCGCACGTCCCACTTCCCTCATTTGACCCAGAATACAGTTCTGGGCTGTGTGTATACAATCCTGCACTCAGCCTTCTAAAGCACACATACACTGCAGGCAAAAGCACACTACTTTAAGTAAGCATGTCTGTAGGACGACTGAGTGGACGGATGTTGTGTTGCAAAGCAGAACAGATTATCATGTAGGAAGGAACAGAGTACTGTACATTGGGACTCGGATGTAGTATTTTCAGATATGTGCACTTTGCCATTTTCCCATGATTGCACTGATGTCCAAGTGAGTTGATCAACAGTAAAACTCACACCAGCCGATGAGGGAATTTTGCAACCATACACAGAATGTGCAGTCGCTTGTTGTGTCTCTTGTTGTTTTTGCACTCATATGCCCTGTTATATTTGTACTATGTTGTAAACGGAGTCCACAGCACAAGAATTTCACATGTGATACTTGTACCATGGAGTGACAATAAAAATCTTGAATCTTGAATCTTGAGAATGAAAAATGAAATGATCCAAGTCCACATTGGCATGTGTTTGCATTATATGCAGACTTGAATGACACTAACTAAATGGATATATGGGGCTATGGAGCAATGCGATGCACTCTTAATCGACGTATAATGTCTGCTGGAAAATGTTCAAAGCAAAATGGCACATTATCCCTCATATACAGTATGAGCCTTAGGTCAGCTGAAGAGTATGTGAGTAGGAGGAAGCATGTGTTTATGTGTGTGTGTGTGTGTGTGTGTGTGTGTGTGTGTGTGTGTGTGTGTGTGTGTGTGTGTGTGTGTGTGTGTGTGTTATATTTTAGTTGGCAGATGTCACAGTTGATATTAATTAAAGACATCTGGCTACTGGTCAACAGCGAGTGTGCAGAGGAAATGTAGGGCAGGAATTGGTGTGTGTGTGTGTGTGTGTGTGTGTGTGTGTGTGTGTGTGTGTGTGGGCGTGAGTGTTTGAGTGCACATGCTGCAGCATGCTGGCTGTCGGGCAGTAGGGCACTGTGTGAGATCTGGAGCCCAGATCAGATTGGTGCTCGTCGCCTGCGAGCCACAGGGAGGAAGGGACCGAGCGGCGCAGCAGAGCGTGCACTCAATTAGTACTGCCTGATACTGGCTGGCAAATACATGTTCCCTCATCCAGACTGCAACCTCTGCATCTCTCCCCCAAACAATCACCTTGGCACCTCTCTCTATACCAGAAAACCTAAATAAGTTTTTCATACCTTTGCATTTTCGCCTGGCCTTGAAATGGTTTTGCGTTCCTTTGCGGTAGTTTTATGTTCCCTCACAAAAGATTTGCATTTCTAGACAACAGTTATTATTACTGTATAGCTGTTGCGATCAACTGGAGATCTACATGTGAGGCACGGCTTGCACTTGCAATCCTTTCCTCCCTCCAATGCAAACAGACTGAAGAGGGTAATCTTGGCACATCCTTAAATTATATTTTACTATAAATAAAAGTAAAATACACACAATGTTATTACACATGCAAACCATTGAGGTCATTTTATGTACATTTTGGAGAAAGGACTTCACAGGCCCACAAAACATTCCCCTCTCTGCTATTTCCCCCGCCTCTTGGTCCCCTCAGGGCTTGTGTGTAGTCTGCCCCTTGAGGCAGTCAATATAACGCAGGCTCCTACAGTACAGTAACTATCAATTTCCACCCACTACCAAGTCTTCCAACAGGCCTCTAAAGTATTATTATTACCCAGCTCTGGTGCCAAGACCACTCCTCTGTACCCACCAGCGAACCCAACTCTTCACTCTCCTCCCTCACCTGGCAATCATTAGACTGCTCTGCACTCCTTCTCCTCCCTGCTCTGTTTCTCTTTCCTCTCAGCTTTTCAATCAGCCCGTCTACAGTCAATCTTGCCTGGCTGCTGCACATGTGTGTCTGTGTGTGTGTGTGTGTGTGTGTGTGTGTGAGTATGCACATGTGTGTCTGTGTGTGTGTGAGTATGCACATGCACATGTTGAAGGCGGCCAGAAAAGGTGGATCAGAACCAATATATCTGTACAGTGCCCAGTCCAGAAGCCTACAGCTGCACAGCACATATCTGTATTGTCCCACATTGTGGAGGCACCAGAGTGCTGGAAAGGAAAGTACAGAGGGGAAGGAAGATGGTGCACTGCAGGGGGTTTTGTGCTTGATGAACAATGGTAGACAAAAGGTGAGCAGGCTTCAGAATCACATACAGTAAATTGACTGATTGGGTGTGCGGGTACGGTAGTGCAGCGGTAGATTCCCTGCCTACAAAACGAGGGTCGCAGATTCAAGCCCCCGTGTTATCTCCTGCTTGGTCGGGCGTCCATACAGGCACAATTGGCCGTGTCTGCAGGTGAGAAGCCGGGTTAAGTGTCCTGGTTGCTGCACTAGCGCTTCCTCTGGTCGGTCGGCACGCCTGTTCGGGGGGGGGGGTGGAACTGGGGGGAATAGCGTGATCCTCCCACGCGCTACGTCCTGCCGGTGAAAAGAGGGGGTGGTGCAAAACACCCGGGACAGCAGGGAGAATGGCCAGGTACAAGGTATATGACCCACCTGTTGTGCGCCTGAGAAGCAGGACTGTGGTCCCTCTCTCTATCTCGGCCTCTGTCTTTGTCACGGCCACGCTCTCTGGACCTGTCTCTGTCCATGTCACGCTCTCGCTCTCCGTCCTGCTGTATGTAGTATTCCCAGGACTTGGCACTGTCACTCACTCCCGCCCAGGAGGTCACGCTCCCTGGCATCAGAGGATGTACACCTAAGAGGAAATGCAGAGCCAGTGATGACTGGAGAGGACATACATGACAGCAGTAGACAACCGCATGATCAATTTTCATCAAATAACATTGCTACAGTATATGAATGAGTTATGTAACTTCCTAGGGCAATACTTCAACAACAATAACATTCCTTCTTATGGCATGTTTACGACATACAGACGATAACAATTCAAACTGAATATGTAGGACATGTACTAACAATATTTTCTATTGAAAAGAAAACACATAACATTTTGAAAGGTTTCTTCAGCTGTGACCAAAGGCAGTGAGAGCACACTTTGTCAAACAAACAGCTGAAAATGTACAAGGACCTAATAGAAGCCCAGTGGTGTCCAGGGCCAAATCCCATATTTTCTTTGTCCTGAAGGAAATGGCTTAGTTTCCCAGAAGCCAAGATAGTTGTGAAAAATGTCAGAGGGAGAAGGGAACAAGGACATTGTCTGAATGGCCTACTGTTGGCTATTCCTCTGGAGAAATCCATTAACACTGCACCATGGCATGCACACTATACTCAGATGTATCACTCCATTTCGTTTTGGTTAGATTAGGCTACAGACAGAGCATACTCTGTACACAAGCTTGAAGCCCAGATGTTTTGCCTAATACATTATGTATTTCTCATATTGTCTTTGATACAAAAGTAGACATACCTGGAGAAAATGGATATGGTGGAACTGGGAGACTTCCAGAGCTTCCGCTGAAAATGAGAAAAGAAATGCAAAAGGGAAAATGTGACCATATAGTGAACTCACACGTGTGTGTACATGTGTGAGATACAAGTGCATGTCAATATCAGCACTTGATTAGCTCGTTTTTAAATCATACTCTTTTGATGATATTCATTTTCACATGTGGATTCATCAGTACAGAGAGTATTTCGTAATACAGAAGAGTAAAATGGCCCGGAGGGTGATGAGAGGCAGTGGCCTGGGACTTTTGAGGACAGACAGATAGCACATCTACTGTACAGACAGAGCTGTTTGGCATAAAACCATTGCCCTAGTTGCCACATTAAAGTCGAGCTGAAATGGGATTCCCAGGTTATGTGATTCTTTATCATGACATATTCGGACTGAAACAGGGTAAGAGGTGGGACATAGCGCGTGGAGGAGTTTGATATGACCATTGGAAAGTGGGCGTGTCTGGGGTGAGGACTCACTGGACTGACTTCACTGAATGTGGACGACTCGAGTGCTGCCCTGCTCTGCTCGCTGCCCGTGCCTCTGAGCAGAGGCACAGTCCGCTGAATAATGTATTTTACCCGACAAATCTGAAAGCCACTGGTCACGTTTCAATAACAGTCCGGCGTGTACAAAGACAATATAATGTAAATACAGCTCTGTGGGCTGTGTACTCACTGACTGGTTCACTGCGCGAGCCCCAGAGCAGAGTACCGGTGGTTGGCTCCCTCTGGGCAGACAGTCTTTCCCTACCCGAAGGAGAGTGCTGGCTGCCGGTGTAGGGGCACCAGTCTTGTTGAGGCGTGACGAGCCGCTGTAAATAGCAATATTCCTGGAATACGAGTTAACGAGCCAATTACGACATGTCCTTTGCATCTACATTAAATGAAGACATTAGCGTCGTTTTATTTGCTATGTTACATACTTATTGGCTCAGTATATTAACATTTATGGGCTAGAAAAGTCTGCCCAAGTAGGCAGGCAGCCATGTTGCCTGCTGGGGATTTTTTCTACTAGGAATGAAGATTGATTGATAGCTGTCATGTCATGATATCATTGGTTGAAATGTGATAGTACTAGCTGATGTCAGCACACTGTAGGTATTGTTATGAATTAACTCAGCATGGTTGACTTTTGAAGTGAAAAACCAAAGAAATTCGATTTTAGTGATTTTGTTTTGTCATACAGTACATTGTTAAATAGGTGCACTGTATAACCAGGGATGTGATCTAAAATAGTTAAAAAGTCATTTTTCATTTCAGCTCGACTGTAACTGATGCATCATTATGCATTCATTACCAACCTTTGGACATCAGTTGCATTACAGTATGTTGCTATCAAAATACATGCAAAAGTGCTGATTGTAAGAGCCCGTTTTAAAGCGGACACATAACTGCCAATTGCCATTCAACTTAATGACTCCCCTCCTCCCCCTCTCTACTGTAGTTGCCTTTGTAACTGATTTACTAACTTCAAAGTGAAATTCCTTTTATTCATTTTGTTTCTGTTACTTTGTCGGCCCCCTGTAAACGACCTAACAGCAGTCAATTCTCCTTGTGGAAACCAGCATATATTCAGGAGGAGGTCATTCATTTTAATGAATGATAAAAGAAAGAAGGCGAACAAACAGAGTTAAGAATGAATAGAATAGAATAAAAAGAAAGCAAAGTAACTGAACGGGTCTGGTAACTTCATGATCAAAGCGCTTTTCCAAATGCACGGCTCTGTTTCCCCACTGTTTGAAGTGACTGGCTGCTTGTCAAGGCACAGTGTGCACTCGCCAGCCAACCCATGAGGAAAGGATGGAGGGGTGGGGCATGGGAGGGGGGGGGGGGGCACGGGAGGGGGGTGTATTGCTGATACTGTCTGGCTCTTCTACCCATACACACACAGCCTGGCCCCACACCCTGATACTGTCTGGCTCTTCTACCCATACACACACAGCCTGGCCCCACACCCGCTTCCCATTGAAAACTTCCGAGCGGGCTGAAGGTGAATGTGGCCGTGTATGAGGTCCATCCAAGGGGACTGCTTTCCATCAGGTGTGAGTCCAAACACACTTGCTCTATAAATCCTCTGGCAAGCAGGTCCACCATTCCCCCTGCTACTCCAGCACCAGGCCTAGCTCTCTCTCTCTCTCTCTCTCTCTCTCTCTCTCTCTCTCTCTCTCTCTCTCTCTCTCTCTCTCTCTCTCTCTCTCTCTCTCTCTCTCTCTCTCTCTCTCTCTCTCTCTCTCTCTCTCTCTCATGATGCATATATAGAGATGGAGAGAGGCTTGTTTGTGAATGGAGGCAGAATTGAGTGAGTGGAAGAGGCAGTGCAAGGCTGCCGACTAGGCCCTCCAGCAAGGGGGATAATGACTATATGCTTAATGGTTCATCAGAGCACTCTACAGCACTCAGTGCCTACACCTCTCTCCCTGTGGCCTATGTATTTCATCATCATAAACACTGATTCATTACAACTTCATCTCAACTGCAACCCTAGTCCTTTTAACGGTCAAACAGATATATGGCTTTGACACCCATAGACTCTAGGGCCTAGACGTGACGAGTGAGGAAGGAACTTGCCACTGATACAGCACCAGTGCATCAATAAAGCGAAGCTACATTGGCCCTCATATGGGAGAGGTGTTACTGTATATTTAGTGAGCGAGACTGATACCCACCAAGTGTGGTCTAATACTAAATATGGACCTTGGGAGCCCTATGGGCCCCTGGCCCACCACACAGCATGGGCAGCCAGGACCCAGATCATGCCAGGAGCCAGATCATGCCAGCAGTACCTGCTGTTCCTAATATCCCCAAAGGAAAGGCTGGGCAGCGATACTAAATCCAGGACTATCTGTGTACAGTCTGCACATGTGTGTGTTAGAGAGATGTGAAAAAGGAAATGATTCATAAATGGTAAGGGAGATGGCTGGCAGAGTTCAGAGGAACGGAAATTCCTTGAAGGATGTGAGGATTTGGCAGATGACTGAGATGTGAGAGGAACCATCCTTTCGGGGCGAGTACAGAGTGAATTCAGGCAGCACACGTAGACACAGAACATTGGGGGAAAGGGAAAGAGGAGGATTCAGAAAGAGAAAAAGATGAAGGGACAGGAAGTCAGAGAGACGGATAAACTGAGATAGATTGGGACAGGCTGGATACAGGCAGCATCCAAGGGAAATAAGCCAAGTAGCAAACAGAATAGGAGTGGAAGAGCATTTAGACCTAAAATATGCAGGAGAGCCTAAGGTATAATGTGTACCACCTTTGATCTAAGTGGTGTAAATTAGAGCTGAAATGTGGGAGTATGCTGAGAGGTTGTGACTTGGAGCGGAACAGGGGAGCCAGGGATGCGTTGCCGTTGGATGCTGATAAACAGGAGATTGGAGTCCCAGGGCTGCTGTCTTGCTTTCTACCTTATTTGGCTTTTGGTCCAGCTGTAGGATGACTAAAACACACAGTATACAGTACAGTGCCCAAACCACTCTACATCAGAGTGAAAAGCACTGATTTCAGAAAACCTAAATATGGGACCTCATTGGTTCTCTGTTCATGTCAAATAGGAATCATTGGGGCTGTCTCAGACATTATGCCCACTATTGGTTCCAACAGCAGTAATTTTGCTTACCATTTTCACCACTAAAAGTTAATTTAAGGTCACTGCAGAGTGTCCGGTGTTCCCGGTGTGGAGGGTCTGTGTGGCGAGGGCGGATCTCCGCAGAGGGTCTGCGGAGGGACCGCACCGACCTCCATGCTCCTCTCCAAAAATGAAACTCTGTGGAGGTCTCCACAAAGTAATGCCGCAGTCACTTCCAAGGCTGATAAGGATGTATTGTCTTCATGCAAACTGACAGCTGATTCTGTGCTTCCCGCGGACACCGCGCTGTAACGTCACCGGTCTCACGAGCACGCGCGCGCGCGCGCACACGCACGCACGCACACGCACACACACACACACACACACACACACACACACACACACACACACACACAGACTCACCTGTCCAAGTTAGGGATGAGGGGGGTTGGACGGAGTCCTGGAGGGTAAGGGAAAGCTACATGGGAGAGGAGAGGCTGCTGTTACAATCAAGTCAGGTGCTTCCTCTCATATCAACTCTGAAGATAAAAAATTATGATGAAAGATCGAGGATAACCCTTTTCCAGGCTCTTCAAAAGCCCCCCCCCCCCCATTATCCCAACGGATCCCCATCCGTTTATTTATTTTCATTTCCTAGTTCTGGAGTGTGTCCGTGTGTGCTCAGTTCATCGTCTCCACTCTCCAGAGTCCCCACCCCAGAATTGAGCGTGCACAGCGCATGGAAATTCTGTTCATCTTAATATGATGTGAGGTTCAGTTTGCACAGAAACTGCTGGTAGAAATACTTTTTACTTTTATACAGTACTTGATTACATTTCAGTAAACAAGCTGAATCAACTGAGTCAACTGACGCAGTTAAACAGTCAGCTACTGTATAGACGGACTTGATGACAAACAGCTAATGTTAGCTAGTAACTAATGTGTGTGCTAACATTAGGTTCGAGGCTAGGTGTCTTTTTTTCTGAAGATAACGTGTCCGGTAGGCACTGCTCAATCCACTCGTCCATAGATAAGCCACCCTGGAGGTCGAAGTTAACCTTAAAATACATTTTTCCATGTTGGTAGGCAGCTAGCAAACCTTTGCTACCTTGCTAACCAAAAATATCATCACCTAGAGCCACCAACATCAGCTCCTGTATGGTGGCGTCACTCCTAACATCACATAGAGCCACCAATATCAGCTCCTGTATGGTGGCATCACTCCTAACATCACCTAGAGCCACTAACATCAGCTCCTGTATGGTGGCATCACTCCTAACATCACCTAGAGCCACCAACATCCGCTCCTGTACGGTATCACACCTAACATCACCTACAGCCACCAACATCACCTCCTGTATGGTATCACTCCTAACATTACCTACAGCCACCAACATCAGCTCCTGTATGGCATCACTCCTATCACCACCTAGAGCCACTAACATCAGCTCCTGTATGGTATCACTCCTAACATCACCTAGAGCCACCAACATCAGCTCCTGTATGGCATCACTCCTAACATCACCTACAGCCACCAACATCAGCTCCTGTATGGCATCACTCCTATCACCACCTAGAGCCACTAACATCAGCTCCTGTATGGTATCACTCCTAACATCACCTAGAGCCACCAACATCAGCTCCTGTATGGCATCACTCCTAACATCACCTACAGCCACCAACATCAGCTCCTGTATGGTGGCATCACTCCTAACATCACCTACAGCCACAAACATCAGCTCCTGTATGGTATCACTCCTAACATCACCTAGAGCCACCAACATCAGCTCCTGTATGGCATCACTCCTAACATCACCTAGAGCCACCAACATCAGCTCCTGTATGGCATCACTCCTAACATCACCTACAGCCACCAACATCAGCTCCTGTATGGTGGCATCACTCCTAACATCACCTACAGCCACAAACATCAGCTCCTGCATGGTATCACTCCTAACATCACCTAGAGCCACCAACATCAGCTCCTGTATGGCATCACTCCTAACATCACCTAGAGCCACCAACATCAGCTCCTGTATGGTATCACACCTAACATCACCTAGAGCCACCAACATCAGCTCCTGTATGGCATCACTCCTAACATCACCTAGAGCCACCAACATCAGCTCCTGTATGGTATCACTCCTAACATCACCTACAGCCACCAACATCAGCTCCTGTATGGTGGCATCACTCCTAACATCACCTACAGCCACCAACATCAGCTCCTGTATGGTGGCATCACTCCTAACATCACCTAGAGCCACCAACATCAGCTCCTGTATGGTATCACTCCTAACATCACCTAGAGCCACCAACATCAGCTCCTGTATGGTATCACTCCTAACATCACCTAGAGCCACCAACATCAGCTCCTGTATGGTATCACTCCTAACATCACCTAGAGCCACCAACATCAGCTCCTGTATGGTATCACTCCTAACATCACCTACAGCCACCAACATCAGCTCCTGTATGGTGGCATCACTCCTAACATCACCTAGAGCCACCAACATCAGCTCCTGTATGGTGGCATCACTCCTAACATCACCTAGAGCCACCAACATCAGCACCTGTATGGTATCACTCCTAACATCACCTAGAGCCACCAACATCAGCTCCTGTATGGCATCACTCCTAACATCACCTAGAGCCACCAACATCAGCTCCTGTATGGCATCACTCCTATCACCACCTAGAGCCACCAACATCAGCTCCTGTATGGTATCACTCCTAACATCACCTAGAGCCACCAACATCAGCTCCTGTATGGCATCACTCCTAACATCACCTAGAGCCACCAACATCAGCTCCTGTATGGTGGCATCACTCCTAACATCACCTAGAGCCACCAACATCAGCTCCTGTATGGCATCACTCCTATCACCACCTAGAGCCACCAACATCAGCTCCTGTATGGTA
Organism: Poromitra crassiceps; assembly: GCF_964638095.1. Classification (NCBI taxonomy): domain Eukaryota; kingdom Metazoa; phylum Chordata; class Actinopteri; order Beryciformes; family Melamphaidae; genus Poromitra; species Poromitra crassiceps. The sequence continues at coordinate 22,037,077 of NC_139632.1, forward strand.
TCACTCCTAACATCACCTAGAGCCACCAACATCAGCTCCTGTATGGCATCACTCCTAACATCACCTAGAGCCACCAACATCAGCTCCTGTATGGTGGCATCACTCCTAACATCACCTAGAGCCACCAACATCAGCTCCTGTATGGTGGCATCACTCCTAACATCACCTAGAGCCACCAACATCAGCTCCTGTATGGTGGCATCACTCCTAACATCACCTACAGCCACCAACATCAGCTCCTGTATGGTGGCATCACTCCTTTCAAGATGGAGAAATTAGAGCAGCCTCAAGATGTCAGAGCAACAAAATGTAGCAAGGCCTCGGTGGCTTCTCCCATCAATAAAACAGGGTGAGTCAAATGCTTGAGTGCACAGTTAATGGCCCCACTTGTTATAATGCTAGAATCTTACGTGACCAAGCAACACAATCAGTTCTAAATCACACACTTAGGCGGCACACTGCAACACACACACACACACGTCGCACGCACAGACACACAGACACACACACACGCACACACACACACACACACACACACACACACACACACACACACACACACACACACACACACACGACACACTCCTTTGAAGAGGCACAAATACACATTCACATCTGGACGCCATCCCTTACTGTTTTTCCATAAAGACCCCTGATGTGCGAGCAGCTCTGAGCAGTTTTCAAAACATAAAGAACGCAAAAAAGGTTGAAACAGGAGGAAGACAAATAAGAGCTGTTGGAAGTATAAGCTGGACTATGGGGGGGGGGGGGGGGGGGGGTATGGAGCTTCCCTGCTTTGAGAGTGAAATGTAGACCATCTTCCTCCCCTTTCACATGCCCGTCCCACAGAGATGAGAGGGCCTGAACTACCCACGATGGAAGTCTGACCCAGGTAGGCCTGTGATACCTCAGACACTTGGACACTCAAGGGAAGAGCACAGTAGAACATAGGGACACACACACACACACACACACACACACACACACACCTCTAACGGCCAGAGAGAGGAGTCCCTGTGGTGCAAGATGATGTCTACTTGCAGGTCTAGCTTCAGGCACTTCCTCTGAAGTCTACTAACCCAAAGACAATGATGTGATTCACTAAGGAACGAGTGTGTAGCATGCAGACAAACACATGAAACAAGGGTTCTCCACTGATCGCCTTCATTACAACAAACGAATGAAATCATTGCATGAGACTGTGCAAAGAATAGAGCAGAGTGAAATAGCAAGTTATTCAAAAAGACTGGGACATCTCCCTCGCACAGTGGTACAGTGCTTAAGAAATGCTATGTAGTGCATGCACAGAAACAAAGTAACCCATGCGTACGTATACACACACACACTTAATACACACCATTCTATACCAAATCCCACTTCAGAGTCGTCTCCACACGCCATGAACGTTAGCGTGAGTGCGTAATTGTTTCTACCTGTGGTGATGTCAAGTGACCGTTTGATGAGGGGCTGGAGCTCCATGCTTGGCAGCATATGAGAGAGCTAATGGCGGAGGGCTAATTGCCGCCGATTGTGCTGGCGTGGCTTTCTCTCCCATGCTAACGTTTCACAGAGCCATTACGCTAGCTGCAGGCTTTTAGATGGAGCTGATACTTCACATCTGACCGCGTACTGCTGCTCTACACTATGGGGCTGGATTTACTTTGCTTCGAGAGAGAGACTGATGATGATGACCCCGCCCCCCATCCCCAGACGCAGCACTCTGCATCGACAGTAGTGCACAGTTCCTCTCTTGCAGCGAAGCCCTCTCATTGCCCTGCTGCCCTGAAAGAGCTTAGTAATTAGCTTTTCGTCAAATGACCCCTGAACAACAAGCTGGCCTGCTCAATTCCAAACTTTTGAATCCATACTGGGTGCAGACTCTTGACATAATGAATCAAAACGGTTTGTTTGTGCTCACAAAATATTTTTCCCCGGGAAACGCTGACTAAGGCCAAGGACTGAATAACATTAGTTTCTGCTGCTCTGCATTAAAGAAGCATTTTAACATATTTTGTCTCCCACCTTTTTATTTTATTCAAATGATCTCCGTCATAATGAGAGCTGACGGGGTTAATGCAGTTCTCATCAATAGCCTTGAGCTGAGGGCATCATGCTGTGTGCTCCTGCACATCTCCTGTAATGGCCCCATCTATTCTGAAAGTCCCGCACACCTGCTCAGCTACGATCAATCATTGCATCACTGCCAAATGAGAAGACACTCAACAACACATACTGTTGCTACAGTAGGCTGAGCATAGTGACCTACTAACTGGCTGTACACAGCATAAGCTGCAGCGGCACAGGGGAGCAGACAGCCTCACCTTGACTGTGTGCTGTGCTGCACTGATAGATGACACAGGTCCAGCGCTGCAATGAAACAGTCTCACTCCAAACTCGGCCTCATTAGGCAAACTAGGCAGCTAATGTGACCCCACTGCATCAGACTCTGCCCCATCAGGTAAGCTAGGCAGCTAATGTGACCCCACTGCATCAGACTCTGCCCCATCAGGTGAGCTAGCCAGCTAATGTGACCCCACTGCATCAGACTCTGCCCCATCAGGTGAGCTAGCCAGCTAATGTGACCCCACTGCATCAGACTCTGCCCCATCAGGTAAGCTAGCCAACTAATGTGACCCAACTGCATCAGACTCTGCCCCATCAGGTAAGCTAGCCAGCTAATGTGACCCCACTGCATCAGACTCTGCCCCATCAGGTAAGCTAGCCAGCTAATGTGACCCCACTGCATCAGACTCTGCCCCATCAGGTAAGCTAGGCAGCTAATGTGACCCAACTGCATCAGAGCAAACAAAGAGCCTTCTTCCCCTCGGCCCCGTTCCCCACGGTCCCTCTGTTCAGCACATTTCTCGTGCCACAATCTGCTGGCCCAGCACTTTTCTCTCTTTTTTTCCCCCAGAAGCTATTTTTAGCGTGTTACACATTTGCATCACAAAAGGAGGCAGAGCCTATAACTTAAAGAAAGGGGAGTGGCCTAGATAAAAAGCGACGCAAATACACTTCAAAGTGGGGGTGGACTGTAAAGCTGGAGTCGGCAGGATGTTTGATATTTTGCTTGTATTAGCAGCTCTGGCACGGGTTCTAAAAGCAGTATGGGGCTCACAGCACACTTCGGAGGGGGTGTGTGAGGGGTAAGTAGGGGGCTTAAGTCTGCATTGCTATTTTGGAATCTTTGAAGATGAAGATATGGCATGCGCTCAGCTGTGTGCCTGGGCCAGGGGGCCTTCCTGCTCTTCTCTGATTCACTGAAAGACTAGGAGGAAGTCTAAAGACGGACAACACTGACAGACTGACACCTGGATGGCATTACACACACCTGCCTGCAGCAAGGCATACATCCATATGTCTACAAATGCATGCGCGCGCGCACACACACACACACACACACACACACACACACACACACACACACACACACACACACACACACTAACCCATCTATGTTCACCTCTGTTCTTCATTTTCCATTGGGTTATTCATTATGACTTATGGTGCAGCTTCACAAACACACACTCCCCCAGATTGACATGAGTCATTTATACAGCTGGCTGGTGTGATGTGTCCCACAGGGGCTTCTCATGGGGCCCTTACAGGCTGAAGCTCTCTGGGTTCAGCCTGAATCTACTCCCGGGCAGACCAGATGGCTCATCTGTTCACGATCAGAGCATCAGATAAGAAGAGAGACAAGGAGATTTCCCTATAAATACCAGGGATATTTTTCATGAGCCTATAGACTGTTTTAACTTGACAATAAAAACATTCTAAATCGAACCCCAGCTCACTTCCTGTTGCAGTGTTTGCTATGGACAGAAAAAAAAAAAAAAAAAAAGACAAGCGGTACCATTGACGTGATTGGACGACATTGTGGATCCATCAACAGGGTGGAAGGGCGCCGATGTCACAGTAATATACAGGTGTGTGTGTGTGTGTGTGTGTGTGTGTGTGTGTGTGTGTGTCGTCACACACGTGGGGTGACTTACGTGGTGGAGGGATGAGTGGAGGAGCACAATTGATATTGGATGGAAGAGGCAGAAGTGGAGGTGGGGGGATGTTGAATGGGGGGAAGGAAATCATTTGAGCAGCATCAGATGAAGCCTCAGAAAGCACCTGCAATGTAAGTATACCTGTTAATAGCTTCTCTCTTTCACACAAACACACATGCACAAATACACTTGCACACACACGCGCACACACACACACACACACACACACACACACACCTGTATATTACTGTGACATCGGCGCCCTTCCACCCTGTTGATGGATCCACAATGTCGTCCAATCACGTCAATGGTACCGCTTGTCTTTCTGTTGAACAGATAATATACAGTATATATATATATTTTTTTTTGATTTCCACCCCATTTTTCTCTCCAATTGTATTTGACCAAATCCCCCTGCTTCCCCGGTCGCTGCCCCACCCCCTCTGCCGATTTGGGGAGAGCCGTAGACACACACATACTTCCTCCAATACATGTGCAGTTGCCAGCCGCTTATTTTCACCTGACAGCGGAGAGCTTCACCGGGGGAGGATCACGCTATTCCCACCCGCCGCGAACAGGTGCCCCGACCAACCAGAGGAGGCGCTAGTGCAGCTACCAGGACGCATACACCCCCATTCCGGCTTCCCACCCGCAGACACAGCCAATCGCGCCTGTATGAATGCCCGACCAAGCCGGAGGTAACATGGGGGCGCGAACCTGCGACCCTTGTGTTGGTAGGCAGGGAATCTACCGCTACACTACCCAGACGCCCTGTTGAACAGATAATATGACTGCAAATAAATTATATGACCTGTGTGTATGTTAACAAACACAGTACATCTAGGAATGCACGATATATCGGCAATCATATTGGTATCGGCCGATGTTAGTCATTTTTTAACATATTGGCATCAGTCCCATGTTGCAATGTTAATATCGGTTATCGGTATCGGCCATATTTTTCACATTGAGAGGAAACAATACGGTAAATCTATGATTTATGGGCTTATCCAAATGTTTTGGAAATAAAGAAATGCATTACCTTTTCAAATTCAGTGTTTACATGTGTTTTTCAGTATGTACACAATTTGATTATCATAGAAATGTGTTTTTATACAGATCATATCGACATCGGTAAATATCGGTTATCGATATCGGCCAATATTTTCATATCGGGGCCTCCCTAATCACATGACATGACATCACATCCAGAAATAGCCCTTGATTCATAGGAATGCTAGCTTTGAGTGTTTTTGCATGTTTCACACTAGTCGAGGATTTGATGATGTAACATTTTCAAAAACAACCCTAGCTTGTCCTCGTCTCAACGTCTCAGTGATTCACTCCCGTTAACGCATTAAACCTCCTTATCTGGGTCATCTTCTTTACTTCACCAAACAGCCCTTCACAGTCCTAACACCTGTCCCACCCAACACACACGCAGATGGGACACTAACCCCTTTCTGTCACTAGGACTTTGAAAACCATACACACATACAAGAAAGACAAAAAAGAAAGTGGGGGACAATGGCATCAACTGGCATGGTGTGCCCTGATGCCTCTTCTGCTACTCACTTAAACACACCTCTAAATAAATACAACAATAATTAAATTAAATATAACACCATATGACAACTTCGGCTACATTCCGGAATCCGGATATAAACTTAGATTTAAAAATGGGGGGGAACTTTTATGTCACCAAGCCCTAAATCCCAATTACATCCCAAACACCAATATAGGCAACACCGGTGCGGAGAACAACACAACAAGATCAAAAGATACAGTAAGTGCTCCTTCAGCCAAGCGTCAAGTTTCCACTCTTGGCTTTCAATAGTCACTAATAGTAATACGGGCCCTCAGAGAGGACGCTGCTGTATCAAAGCCTCGTTGAACACATCATCCGCTGGATAATAGAGTGTGTGTATTTGTGTTTGACATGCTATGACTTCCTGCTTCCCCTCTGGTCCAGGCCTGTCACAGGGAAAGAGGCGGGAGATGCATGAGCGCCTCATAGCTCTCAGAGTCACGTGACCTCCCCTGAAGGGCAACCTCGCTGAGGGAGACGGGAGGAGGGACATCGCCCACAGACAGAGCTTTAATTAAGCGGCCCTGCCAGTCAACCCTATCACCCTCAGTGTGCAGCATGGACCTCCGTCAGACATGCTCAACAAGCATTACGCTAAATGGGAGAGTTGAGGAAAAGATGCTAGGAGAGTGTGTGTGTGTGTGTGTGTGTGTGTGTGTGTGTGTGTGTGTGTGTGTGTGTGTGTGTGTGGGTGGGTTTACACATGCTAAAGCACTCACAGAGCACCTGGACCATAAATAGGACCAACATGCAAGCTGGGATTAGGTGGATTACTGTTTACTAACATGGGAAGCATCTGCTGATGGTGACTGTGTCCATAAGTGATGAGAGACTGTAATTAGGCTATAAAACACCATGGACCCAGTCTACCTCAGACCTCAACAGCCTTGCCCTCCACAAGCTTCAGGGAGCTCTGCTGCTCAACGCTTCCCCTCACTGGCAGCCATTCATGTGTAGGGGAAAACATTTTTCATCATCACATCATCATCATCATCATCAGTTCATCATGAAGCTCAGGATCCGATAAACAATTATTTGGACACATCCCTACAGTTTCCATACCGTGAGATTTCAATTCAGCCTTAAACAGATGGGAATCTGTGTTTACCTCAAAACTTTGGCTTTAACACTGGGCTCCCTGGCCAATACAGACCCAACTTGCTGAGCCTATCATGGGATCGTAGGGACCAGATGGCAACATCCAGATAGTTGTGTCACACACAGTAACAACCAGCTGTTTGGTCCTCGAGGCGCAGCTTTGAACTACACCAGGGAATGGGGAATGGAGTGGGGCAGTGCTATTGGCTGGAACAATTTGACTGTGACTGGGCTGGGACAGTGGCAGTGGGCAGCAGTGACAGTGTGTTACCAACCTGCTTGAGGAGGGATAACCAGCCCAGGAGTCTGTTTCTCCATGGCCAGTGCGCCCCCTCTGGACCTGAGTGGAATAACAACATATTCTCACTAATGCAGTCTTTAGAACCAACATCTTCTGCTTCATAATCTCTCCACTCATAGTTTATTTAAATAAATAAATAAATAAATAAATAAATAAATAAATAAATAAAGACCAATACTATCTGTTGTGACTCTTCACAGATTACATTATGTTTTCCCTCTTCTATTTATGCTCTGCTTGAAAAGAACATGATCCATTCTAGTCTATGGACTAAATTACGTGTAATGTCCCGTCTTACCATGATTTTATTGGAGGACAGAGTCATGCTTTCAAAACTTGCACGGAGCCTCCACTGTTTCTCACAGTAGGCTTTCCAGGTTTCCTCACTAAAACCATAGTTAAAATAATCTGAGATGTCGGCACCTGAATGAAAAAACAGAATGTAGTAATGAACAGTAAGACATAGAATCACTTGGTTCAAAGTGGCACACTTGTATTGAAGCAACTAGGTACACGAATTGCAAAAGCACACACACAAGCACCTATAATCTATATAATCGACTACATCTACAGATGCGTACCAGGTTTCCCCCATGGCTTTTCTTCAAAGGACTCAACATCCACGCCCAGTAGGATGCATTTGATACCGGCCGATGCATCTACATCCTCTCCCTTAGATTTAGTACCAACTGTAAAACATTTGGCAGGATACAAGATGGTCTGAAACAGACACTTGACACTCTTGACATTACTATTTGCCAAGGGTTTGCATGCAATCATTATTTATTTATTCTTTCATTCATTCCTAATAAACGGATCCATTATTCATACCAGGAAACACATCATTCAACTGGCTGAGATGCATTGATGAAGCCTTTGTTTCTCAGTGTAGAGGTCAATTACACTCACCCACTGCACGCACCTTCCCTTCAGCTTTAATATTCAGATTCACAGGTGTGTGCCCAGAGCTGCTAGAAAACAAGTGTCACTCACATTATCAACATATCAACGGAACACCATCATCGCAACAAAGACACTGCCAACACTGCAGACTGGGCTGTGTATCGATAGCCCTAAGCAGTGATTCCAAATAATGCACCCAAAGAAAAGTAATAATATAGCACCACTATATAATAATGAAAACATTGCATAGACTCATACAATTTTGACAAAAGGAGGCGCCTGAGAAAGTAGTGCATGTTGATATTATGCCCAAAAGGCAATACAAACATTAAAAAGCTGGGGGGGGGGAATCCACATTATTTTCAAGAGAGGAGATGCATGGAGAGTAGACAGCAACACACTCACGTGGACTGAGATGAGTGTCCAGTCTTTATTTCGCCGATAGTTACATGAAAAATATCGTCATCATAATCACTGTCATTGTCTTGGTCATCTTGGCCAGCCTTCGAATGACACCATGAAAACAAAAGGAATGTATGAAAATAACAATAACATGCAATGAATCAATTACCACACATCTAAGCACAGAGACAGATGCTATGTCCCCAGAATACAAGCAAACACACAGGATAATGGGGGAAGAAAGTGTACAGAGTGAATACAGACTTTTTTGCAAAGTGCTTCATTCTTTCTACTCCTGTCATGATCCAGTCATAGGTGCATAGTACCTGAGTGTCCATTCCATTCTCATGGGCCTCTTTAGCGCATGGCATTGTCGTTTTACTGGAAAATAAGATATCAGGTGACTATGATATACACTCATTAAATAGGTTCACTATCACAAGTTCACAACCAATTCCTGGTGAAGAGATCTGAAAGGAAGCATGCAGTTATCACCCTCAGATGGTTTACATTTTATTGGAATAAATAACGTATAATGACAACATGTTGAGTCTGCCTTATCTAATGTACACTAATGATCAACAACAGTTCAGATGTTGGATTCTTGAAGGGGGTCATCCTACTGTAGCCACTCTTAGCATCAGGCCTTTCATTCAACCAATAGCATCAGGCCTTTCATTCGACCAAATAGCCTCAGGCCTTTCATTCAACCAACAATAAAAAGATAATTGTCTGACTGTTATCCTTTGATTATCTTGCTCCTTCAGATAAAGACAGATATGCACACACACACACACACACACACACACACACACACACACACACACACACACACACACACACACACACACACACACACACACACACACGAGGTTACAATAAGTTACTGTAATTGACAAGTTATGCTACATTTACTCTGAGACGAAGAGGTTGCAGAATGCAGACCACATATCATTGGTGCCTCAATGATATGATTGCTTACATCGACTTTTGCCAGCTCACAAATAAACAGTGCTCGCCTGGCTGGCAACCGATTTAATGAGCATCCAAATACTTCTTCATGTTCCACATGACTGGCTGCACATTTTGGGCATCTCACACAGTGGCATCAGACACATATTGATTGGACAGCTATAATAACGATCACTGACATTATTGCACTGTGAAAAGTGCATTAGATCGGAATGCTTCATTAATGAAGAGCACTTGGTTCTCAGGGGAAATGATGATCATGCCAGCACAGTTCATTCTTCGCTGTCACCAACAGACTGTCACACTGCTGTGGTTTGAGAGGCAACTAATGGAGAATCCAGTGAGTGAGGTAAAAAAAATAAGGCTAATGATCCAGGAGCAAAATATAGCCTAATGGCTGTTGTGGGAAGCCAAATGGTGGTTGTAAACAACTGAGGTAAATGCAGCAGATTTTTCAAAATTTTTAAGAGTTCTCATCATGGCCTAATCTGGCAAGGTGGAGGATGGATCAGTGTAAATGTTAACAGATGGGCTGCAGTGGGAGGGAAGGCCTACTATATTAGACACACAGTGCTCTAATTCCCGACATACCTGGCTGCCAGTGCCACTTGATCCTCTGCTTTCTCCTCCCTGTCTGTCATACATCAATTAATCAATCAATCAATCAATCAAACAAACAAACAAACACACACACACACACACACACACACACACACACACACACACACACACACACACACACACACACACACACACACAGAGAGAGAGAGAGAGCCGTTTATAATTCAGCCAATGTTATTTTCTCAAACAATAATATTCATATAATTTATGGGAATGACATATCCTAAAACATTGTGGAACTTTTTAAAATGTGATTGTATGTGCCTAGTGTGTCAGGTTATTGTGTGGCTTCAATGTTGTAGCCTACTGTTCACTGGGCCACCACGTGTTGCAGCCTCAACAGCTGTCAGCTGATTTCTCTTATCATAATTTTCATTTAGTCTGAAATGGAGAGGATAACGTTTAATAATAAAATACATATATTTCAACTTACCTCCATACAACCATTCGTCCTCACCACCACTGGCATCGGTAACTTTATTTTTGTCGAAATCAACTGCAGACATTTCAATCCGAATTAAACGAACGGTGTGGTGTTGTTGTTGTTGTTGTTTTGACAGATAACGTTACTCGGCTAACGCTATCTGGACATTTTAAAACATAAAACATGCCAAAACTCGGCACCTGTCGAGTAAAATTAGACGAAAACAACAATGTCAAAAGGCAGTATGCAGCGTGCGTTACAGTCCTGTGGGTACAACAGTAGGGACAGCTCATTTCCGATTAACTCAGCCATGTCATTGGTCACTGACCGCCTCGGGTGGGTCAAAATTGACCAATTGCATCACTATCGATCGATCACTACAACTATCAAATCCTGCCTGAACCATTAAATCTACCGTGTGTCTGTATGTCATCATCTTTTACGATATCGTTGTGGCAATGGCAGTGAGTGAATACTAGATATATGATAATAACACTAAAATCCAACAATGCATTTTAATCTCACTGGTATTTACTATTTCAAGTGACATGTGTTTTGGATCATGATGCTGTCAAGCAGCCAACAGCTGACCGGTGCGTGACGTCTATCTATCGCGACGCGCAATTGCCACGTCACCTCTAAGAGACTCGAGTCGTGTGTTTGTTGTTGTTTTGGGAATGCCTTTAAACTGACACCTCCGATTTCTCTCTGAGTTTGCCGCTGTGTTTAAATTCGCATCATGTTGACGACGGAGCCTTTTACACATTTCCCCCTCCAGATGTGGGGCAAAGTGCTGTCGAAGGTGAAGAAAGCGGTTGTGTTTATGGACGATAAGTGTGCAGAGAGTCTCCACTGGAACGGAGGTGCAGCCACGCTATTCGAGGCTGGAGCTCGTAATCTGAAACAGTTTTCCAGCTTCGAAGCATGTGGCGAGAACGAACCAAAGGCTGTGTTCGTGGTGAGCACGTTGCTGAAAGGCAGAACAGTCGACATCATTAAAGACATCATATCCCTCAGTCGCTTCCAGTACTGCGTTGTCTTCACCACCGTCGCCCACTCCGTGCACCTGCTTGCCAACAAGGTCACGAGTGAGATGGAGGGGACAGCTGTGTTCCAGCAGTTTGAAGAAAAGCTCTGCGAGTGGATGGGAGACATGAACTACACGGCTGAAGTCATGCATGCTCCGGTGGGCTTCGCTCCTGTGTCGCAGCAGCTGCTGCTGATGCCCACGTTTGCACATCTCTTCCCCCTGCTCCCACCCGACCTGGAGACAATCAATGCAAAGCGCCCAGAGAAGAAGAGGTTTGGCAGCGTGACGGACATAGACATGCACTCTCTTCCCTCTGAACTACAGATTGAAATTAAATCCTTAGCCTCAGCACTTAACTCCATGTTTGAGGCCACCAGCACTAGGGAAGAGAGCTTTGCTGTGGGTCCAATGAGCCGCATCATCGCAGGCGAGCTGGCCAATCACCCTCAAGCAAAAAGCCGCAGGAAGACAGCCCCCAATAAAGCATCCCTTATCTTTGTGGACAGAACAATGGATCTCACAGGTGAAGTCCAACGCTACTGTATAGCTACTGTATAGCCTCCCTCTTTGGACTATCTGTCTGTCAAGTAGATAACCACGCCACACATAAACCAAAACATGACCCTGTCTTGGGATTTTATAGACCATTCATGGCTAAGACTATGAGCAGTCACACCATACACCAAAGCTAAGTTTCATTTCGGCGTCTCCCGTTCACACCAGCCACGCGCGTGCCTCGCTCAAGCCACGCTGAAGCGATCATTCAGAATTCAGTTCTATTTTCCAAGCGTGAAGCTGCCAGGCATGAAGTCAATGGAAGTCATGGGCGGGGTCAAGGCACGCAGAGCGAGGCGCTGAGGAAAAGAGAGTGCTTCTTGTGTGACCGGTTTAGCGTGAGCTCAGCTTCAGCGTGGCTTTAGCTTCAGCTCTGCTTCTGTTAAGCGCCTGGTGTGAACAAACGCTTATGAAGGCAATGGCTCTGGTAGAGGTCCTGAATAGAGGGTAGGGAGACTCCAATGATCTTCTCAGCTCCCATGACTACCCTCCGCAGGGCTTTAGTGTCACTTTTATCAATCTGGGAAATTTTCCACTGTTGTTGTAAGACGAGTTGACGTCTTCTATGCAGTGTATTTATACGTTAACGTTATTAGCAAATAGCTGAAACAGACTTTTCCGCGTCCATTTCAGCTATTCACTAATAACCTTAACGCATAAACACACTGCATCAAACACATAAACTCATCTTACAACAACAGTGGAAAATTACTGGAAAGTCGCAGCGCAAGTTGCTATTTACAGTGGAGCATAGACGCGGAAAAGGAAGTGACCATGGCAGGAGAGGCACGCAGGAAGCTGGGGAAAACTGTAGGGTTGTCCCAGAGTGTATTTTTCAAATAAAAATAGACTGGGTTCCCAGAGTACCAAGTGGAGATGTTTTAGTCTACAAAGTGCAGTCTCTGCTGGCCTGGGCCCGTTTGACAATGTGTTCACAACCAGGTGAGTCTGTCCAAGATCTGCACACTGAGGAACTTGATATTCTTCACTCTCTCCACTGTGGAGCCACTGATGCTGAGAGGGGTGTGTGTGCTCTGACTGTGACCTTCTGAAGTCAACAATTTTCTCCTTAGTCTTGTCGACTTTGAGCACCTGATTATTGTCCATACACCAGCCTACTAGGTGTTTGTCAAACTGTTACTGCACACTCACTAGAAATTTACTTTGACTTTTGACCTGTTTTTTTTTTACTCTGTTTCCCTGATTCTCAGGAGCTGTTGGTCACCATGGCGACAACCTGGCAGAGAAGATTCTAACGGTGCTCAAACCTCTCCCGGGTCATGTGACTGATGTGCAGGTGGACATGCTGGAGCTCACGAGCCTGCAGCGCACCCCTGACTCCCACGGCACCCTGGCCCCGGGCTGCCTGGCACAGACCCAGTGAGTGCATCGCGTCTGACCACCCTTTCAAAGAATTGTCTGTGTGTGTAGACAGCACAGTTGTTATTGCAACCTTCAAGGAGATTTTGAATCACGATAAACAATACTCTTTTAAGAGTCAACCTTTCCATAAGGAAAGTTAGTTGAATTTCCCACTGCTGCCTATTTATTAAAGCAGCGTATCCGCAGGGTCTTGAAAAGTATTAAAAGCCGACAAATCAATTTAGGGAAAATTAAGGCCCTTAAAAAGTATTAAAAAGGCTTAATCCCCATTTGATGAGGTATAAAATGTTGTAGCTGATTGTGTTAAATGGGCATATATCATCTCATAGCGATCGCACCGCTGAATTGAATCAAAATCATATTGTGGCAGACTTTGTAATATCAGCAAATATCGTATCGTCGTCCAAATAATCAATATAATATTGTATATCAAGATGAAATGTATGACTTACACCCCTATCGCTGATGTGACGAAAGTAGCATGATCCTCCCATGACAGCCAGGTCGGCAACTGCACATGTATCAGAGATAGCATGTGGTTGTCTACGGCTCTCCCAAGATCGGCAGAGGGGCTAGAAGCAGTGATACTCAACTCGAGGCTCTAGAGCCACATGCGGCTCCTTTATGGGTAGTTTTGGCTCTTTAAGTCCTACTTAAAATACATAAATAAATTAGAAATCTAAAATAAATAAAGGGAGTAGGCCCAGGTTGCGTACCACTGGCAGGGGGAATTGGCCAAGTACAATTGGAGAGACAAATCAGAAAAAAAAATGGCTACCGTATTTAGATTTGTCTGGACAGAGCTCAGTGCTTCAGCTCACTGTTGTGTCCAAGACCCAACATGATATTTAACGTTATGTTCAAAGGGCAACATTTAAGGGAATCTCTTTTGTTTTTGAGTTGCTTTTGTTTTTCACTGACAACCACAGCTTACATACTCAATTAATGTAGCCCCCCCTTCCACCACATGCACACACACACACACACACGCGTGCACGCATACACACACACACACACACACACACAAACACCTGCACCCCACTGCCGCCGCCCACTCAGTGGGTTGAGTGCCACATGACTAACATTAGGTGCCAGGGGTTCAGTGAAGCTTGCCTGCAGACTTGACGATGGGGGGTGCACCACGTGTTCGGCGCCTGCGGTGGGGCTGTTGTACATGGCAGGGATTAGTCCTACCATCATGTGTTCCAGTCTCGCTTGGCCTCTTCTTCTCGTGGTCGCAGGAGGAAACGGCTCTCACTGAGGAGAAGAGTGTTTTTTGGCCGGGGCTGTCATGCAGTGTGTGTCCTAACTGTCGTGTGCTCGTGCACGGGCTCGCGCACAGCGAATGCAGCCGGTCCATTTTGAGCTAGGTGGGAGGTTCTGTCCTGGTGGAACCAGCCTTAGATGTGACTGGCCGCTGCTGTTTAGACAGTGTGTACTGTAGCAGATAATGTGAGCACAGCAGGGGCAGGTTGCACCGACCCGCGGATGAATGCCTCAGTCTGGGGCATGTCAACCACATACCGACAAAAGCTACTCAACTGGCTCTGTAGACATCACTCAACTGGCTCTGTATATATATCACTCAACTCACTCTGTATACATCACTCAACTGAGTTATCTGGATGTGGATGTGGCGCTTCATATGTGACGTCTACTGTCTGCCACAGCAACAAGCTCATCACATTGCCTAAGTGGATACCGTTTTGGGTTAAAGGTCGAGTGAGTAGGGGGTGGGGGGGCGCTTAGGGTGTTTGGAGGTTGAGGTAACAGCAGTGTTCTCTGCAATCGCTCTTTATGATCCGTTCACCAGAGGTGCCCAGAGCCATCGTAGCCAAGCACCTTATCTCAGAACATCCAGATTATTGGTTCAGCTGTTGTATACATGTTCTAGTGGTTGCCCGCCGCCCGGACACACGCGCACGCACGCACACGCACACACACACACACACACACACACACACACACACACACACACACACACACACACACACACACACACACACTGGCTGAGGTGTGTAGTTGAAGGTACACACCTCCTGTGTTTGTAGGGGGTCAGCGTCTGATCTGGGACAGCAGGATCAGCAGGAGTGTTATTGCCTGTGCTATCTCTGAGCAGATGACCCAGTTGACTCTTATCACAGATGTTTGGGAGAGTGAAGTGCTGCTGAGACGCAGCAGGAAAAGCACCTCCAGTCACCCTGCACTTGACTTTATTGCCTTCAAGTGTCTTTATGTCAATCTTTCTCATAATGTGCACACACCTGTGCTTGTGCATGTGTTTGACTGACCCTGTACTGCTTTCATTTCTGCATGAATTCTAATTCTACCATCAATCTAAAAGGGACAGTTTTCTATGATGTGATGCTGCAAAGCACTCGACCCTGCTCGCTGTGTGTGCTTTGATTGTCTGCATAATGAGTTCCCTTCCAAGCTGGATGTTTATACACCCGTGATTTGTCGGGTTATCTTTAGCCCTGCCCACCCTGTGTTTTGATTGGTTTTGTTGCGTAGACCGGCTCAAAACCTTTAAATATTAGGCGTGGGCTTAATTTGCACCTTTTGTATGGTATTACCCTCAGTAAGTCGAGGATATTTTTGTAGATTACTATGTCCAAAACATTCCATGGGTGGTTGTTGATTCTAGCTCTCCCACTTAGACCCCACACTTACTTTGCAATTACTGTCGTATTGTCTTTCATAACCTGGTGAGAGACTTTCACTCTGAGCTTCTAATCATGCCAGAGGGAGAGAAAGTGTCTCCCTACAGTCTGTGGAGTGTGCCCTGCGCACACATGGCATGCTTTGCCTTTGCAGGGTTTTCTGTTACACCGCACTGTAGTACTATGGCTGTCTTTTTTCAACCATGAGATAGGGCACGGTTTATATAGGCTGATGTTGAGTGAGAATGTCAGTGGAAGGGTTCTGCTGTGTGCCTGCGTATGTGTCTGTGGTCTGGTACCTTCCAGCACCAGTCTGTGCAATTCGCTGTGCTCGGCTGTACGGCTCTTTGATCCCGAGGAGGACATGCGAACCCCGTCGGCAGAGAGGCCACTGAGTTTCCCTCCGTCTCAGACTCAACCCTGCCTGCACACACCCCCGTCCACCGGCCGCCATGGCCCTGTGGTGTGGTGGGAGTGTGTGTGTGTGTGCCTGTGGGCAGCAGCCAGCGCGGGTGGGCCAAGGTGCTCTGGGTCTGCCCCAGGAGCTGGCGAGCTCCAGCCAGGCATAGAGGAACTGACCGCACCCTGCCATGAGAAAACACTGCGAGTCTGCCACCTCCTCCGTAGATCCTGCATGCCTACCGCCAGGAAACAGGGAAAACACCTATTTTTGTAGCAGCTGGGAAAAATGAGCGCGAATCAAAAAGGGAGGAAAAAAAAGTCTTGCTTCGGTTCAGGCTGCATGGGAAAAGTCACAAGGAAAAGAAGAGCAGAGATAGTCTGCAGAGGGCAGCGCCAATGACAGACAGGCTAAGGACAAGCTAACCCTGTTTTTACCCCACCGACAATGAAGAGGGTGCTTGAGAACGAGCCGCAGCCATTCTATGGTGGTTTCATAGGCTAGAGATTGTTGTGCCATACGTACTATACTTAGACTGTCAAATGCCGGGGTAAAGAGGTTCATGTTATTATGAACAATGGTACAAACAGTCGCCTGAAGATTAAGTTGAGTCCTTCAAATTACATGTAAGCAATGCGTCTCCTCCTCTTGGGTCATCATGGCTTCTAGTGTGGGTTTCCCATAAAGGCCTGCTTATGCTGTATGTTTTGAGGATTAGAACGTTTATTTTGCCAGGGACACAAGCAGTGCTGAACAGCGGTGGTATGCAGGATATTGATATTGGCCAACCACTGGTTTCCTCACCCTGTATCTGTATCTGGATGAAAACTGAATTCCTAGCTGGTTTCCAATACCCCACTATAGACGTGGTGTGGGACCCACAGCTGATGATAGGTGTTAGTCAGTGGTAAAATAACAAGCCATGCTAATAATAATAATAATAATCCCTTTCTGAAATGAGTGCATTGGTCTTAAAAGAGGATATGGCTTGCTAAGGAGTGTCTCTTCTGCTGATCTAACTAAGGCTGCATTTTGGTGTGTAGGGAAATGAGAGTTCAGAAATATATGCTGCATTCTGTGTGTCTGTGCCTCTGTGTGTGTGTGTGTGTGTGTGTGTGTGTGTGTGTGTGTGTGTGTGTGTGTGTGTGTGTGTGTGTGTGTGTGTGTGTGCGTGCGCATGCGCATGCGTGTGTTGCACCCTGGTTGCACCACACATGCAGACAGTGCAGGATAAGTCTCTTGAATCAAACTTTGCATTTGAAAACACGAATGTGCACTCGCCGTAGCTTAGCCTAATAGCTTTTGTACACCAAGTCCTTATTTTCATCCGAAATTGACGCACGAAAAAGAAGAAGAATGCGATCTCATTTGTGTCAGTCATCATTGACACACCAAGTCCGACAATTACGTCCGTCATTTAAGTTTTCAGATGAGGTTCCATTTTCTGCGTTTTTCGCATCAGTCAATAGCTTTTTGCGAGCTGGGACCCGTCTGTGTTTCCAGATGACGGATTAAAAAACACGCATACGAAAACAATCGGACTGTGTGTGCAAAGACCTTAAGTGTGTCCAAATTTGATCCTGCAGTTTTTTATGATTGTAATAGAGAGCAATAATTTGGAAGCCATCAGTTACTCATCACTCTGACCAAACATACCTCTCCCCAGAAATATTGTCAATATAGGCTAAGCCCTAAGCGCGTTTCAAAGTTTTAGTGGTAAATGATATGATGCAGGAATATTTCCATACCCACCCTGGTGTTTAGTAAATTGTCACCCTGAAGGATACATTGTGTCCTCTGGACCTTCTCCGATGCTGTAGCCAGTAATGACCTTCATCTACAATAGGCTGTTTCTGCCACGCACTGATTCTCCCTCCTCTTCCAGTATCGAGGGCATTTCAGTGTGAGACGCACGGTACATCCCAGACATCCATCAAGTTGATTACTTACACCTGAATTGCTCGCACTCCCTGTTCCATCAATGTCTTTTCAAGACTGAGATAGCATAACCTTTGCTGTCTTTTCTGCCTTCTTAAAAGCATCATGTTCCACTCTGTCATTAGATGTTCTCTTCAAAACACACTTTCTACTTGGACACGATTGCATATGATATTTTGTTGGCGGGGGGGGGGGGTCTTTTATCCTCTGGCACATCCCCTTCAAAGAGCTCATGTTGCCAGTTTCCATTTGAAGTGTTAAACCAGGCAGGCAATACACATGGAGGAGAGCAAAGAGACGTCCACCGACGTCTCCCAAATGTGACCATCTTCTACAACATCTCCTCTCCTCCCTTCCTGCAGCTGCATGTCTCCGTGCATTCTCCATGCTGCGTAAATCTGCCGGGTCATTTGTCCCTCTTGCCAGGACACGCAGACACAGCAAGGTCACGTCTGCTTTGGGTCCGGCCCTCTCTCTCCCTCTCATGTCCTCTCTCTCCCTCTCATGTCCTGTCCTGCGGTACGTTGGGGATGTTTACAGGAAACCGACAGTGTTTTTCACCCCCATTAAACACACTCTACAACTAACACGCTCCCTGAGGAATGTGGCTGACTCCAAGCAGTCTCGTTAGGTTTGTGGGTCTGTGGCATGTAGGAGCCATCATCTGAATCATCTGCATTAATGGGGAATAGATTAGAGTCTGGTCCTGGAGTCTGTCGATATGAAGCTATCTTCTTGATCACATCAGGGACAAACGCATGTCCGCCAGAGAGTAATGTAACGTACTGACAAACTCCCAAGAAAGGCTGTCCAATAATTACTATGATCTTTAATCTAGAATATGACTCACTTCTGAATCATGGCATGAATGTTGATTTCTGGGGCGCACGCCTCCTCCCTTGAGTGTGAATAAATAAGCGCAGAAATAAATTATGTTAGTTTGACCAAAAATGATGAGGGGGCCACAGGATGATGAGGGGGCCACAGGATGAGGGCTTAAGTGAAGGAATCCTGAGTCAGAACCATCAGGCCCATTCTTCTCTGCTGCCTCACACACTTCCAGGAATAACACCCCCCCTCCTCACTCCCAGTCTCCCACCCCCCACAGTTATTAACCAATGGGAGAGGGTCGGAGGTATTTCGGCAGTCTTAACGGGTGGGTAGTGGGTACGTGTTCATTCTCTCACAAGTGCGGACATCTTTCTTCATGCTGAAGCATTTGATGCTTAACTAGCTTTTAATGGCATAACTCTCATTACACATCTGGCGGGAATTTAGCAGGGGCACATAAGCACACACGCCCACGCTCACAAAAACATCCCCACGCAGCCTGTCCAAGCAAGCCAGAGAGGGCATTCACTATACTATACTATACGCTCCACTACAAGTCAAGTGCAAGAGTGCCCCCTTCAGTCTCTAGATGAGCAGCCACACGGGAGTCTGCACACACAAGCATGCAGATGGCCAAACGCGCGCGCCCCCCCATAGTCCCAGCCCCCCCACAGTCCCAGCCCCCCCCCCCCCCCCGCCACCCCATAGTAGAGTAGTTACTCAACAAGGCTCCTGGCTGGTTATGGAGCCTGTCTCACACCCTGCCAGTATAAACCTCACCCCTCACCCCTCAGCACAGCTCCAACCCCCGCCTCCGTCTGACCAAATGGCCCAGAGAAAGCATCAGGGGAGAGGGCCAGAGGGGGGGCCGCGCGGGCAAGGGGCCAAATTAGAACCATATTTCACCCGCACTCTACCAAGGCCCTCCATCTTCCTGGAATACGTACATACGGATGTACAGGCTTATGGGCTTGTGCAGACATATACACACATACCCGTACGTACACAGATACACACACTCATATACACATACAGATGTACACAGATACACACACTCATATACACATACAGATGTACACAGATACACACACTCATATACACTTACAGATGTACACGGATACACACACTCATATACTCATGCAGATGTACGTACACAGATATACACATTCATATACACATACAGATGTACACGGATACACACACTCATATACACATAACCCGTGTGTACACAGATACACACACACACTCATATACACATTATGCAGATGTACACAGATACACCCACTCATATGCACATATGTACACAGATACACACACATATACACATACCCATACATACACAGATATACACACACTCTTATACACATACCCGTACGTACACAGATACACACATGTAGATGTACGTACACAGATACACACACTCATATACACATGCAGATGTACGTACACAGCTACACACATGCAGATGTACGTACACAGATACACACACTCATATACACATGCAGATGTACGTACACAGATACACACACTCATATACACATGCAGATGTACGTACACAGATACACACACTCAGTAGACATTTGAGCCTGTGCACACTGACAGCGTTGCTCATACACACATATGGCCTGGTCAAGTCACACTATTGGAATTTGAACCCTGTCAACTATGTGTGTATCATTACAGACTCACTGCTCTATCGTATTGCAAAATCCATGTGGGGTAACTTCCTGAAAGAAGATTTTCCATAACTGACACTGTCATAGCTTTTGCCCAGTTGTTGCACTCCAATAGTTTCCTATACACATTTTAATCACAAATTAAACAAATAAATCACCTGGAAGTGTAGCTTATAAATGTAAACATTTGTATGATTTTGAAATTTAAATTCTAAGGACTCGTACCATTTTTCGTGGACCAGTCCTTAGATGAGTCAATTGTCCTGGGCCGAGTTGTGTTTGCTGGTCTTTGTGTCTAGTTCTAGTGAGATGTCTTTGTGTCTGGTTGTAGTGAGTTGTGTTTGTTGGTCTTTGTGTCTGGTTCTAGTGAGTTGTGTTTGCTGGTCTTTGTGTCTGGTTCTAGTGGGTCATGTTTGTTGGTCTTTGTGTCTGGTTCTAGTGAGTCATGTTTGTTGGTCTTTGTGTCTGGTTCTAGTGAGTCATGTTTGCTGGTCTTTGTGTCTGGTTCTAGTGAGTTGTGTTTGCTGGTCTTTGTGTCTGGTTCTAGTGAGTCATGTTTGCTGGTCTTTGTGTCTGGTTCTAGTGAGATGTCTTTGTGTCTGGTTCTAGTGAGATGTCTTTGTGTCTGGTTCTAGTGAGATGTCTTTGTGTCTGGTTCTAGTGAGATGTCTTTGTGTCTGGTTCTAGTGAGATGTGTTTGCTGGTCTTTGTGTCTGGTTCTAGTGAGATGTGTTTGCTGGTCTTTGTGTCTGGTTCTAGTGAGATGTGTTTGCTGGTCTTTGTGTCTGGTTCTAGTGAGATGTCTTTGTGTCTGGTTCTAGTGAGCTGTCTTTGTGTCTGGTTCTAGTGAGATGTCTTTGTGTCTGGTTCTAGTGAGATGTGTTTGCTGGTCTTTGTGTCTGGTTCTAGTAAGATGTGTTTGCTGGTCTTTGTGTCTGGTTCTAGTGAGATGTCTTTGTGTCTGGTTCTAGTGAGATGTCTTTGTGTCTGGTTGTAGTGAGTTGTGTTTGCTGGTCTTTGTGTCTGGTTCTAGTAAGATGTGTTTGCTGGTCTTTGTGTCTGGTTCTAGTGAGATGTCTTTGTGTCTGGTTCTAGTGAGATGTCTTTGTGTCTGGTTCTAGTGAGATGTCTTTGTGTCTGGTTCTAGTGAGATGTCTTTGTGTCTGGTTGTAGTGAGTTGTGTTTGCTGGTCTTTGTGTCTGGTTCTAGTGAGTCATGTTTGCTAGTCTTTGTGTCTGGTTCTAGTGAGTCATGTTTGCTGGTCTCTGTGTCTGGTTCTAGTGAGTCGTGTTTGCTGGTCTTTGTGTCTGGTTCTAGTGAGTCGTGTTTGCTGGTCTTTGTGTCTGGTTCTAGTAAGATGTGTTTGCTGGTCTTTGTGTCTGGTTCTAGTGAGTCGTGTTTGCTGGTCTTTGTGTCTGGTTCTAGTGAGTCGTGTTTGCTGGTCTTTGTGTCTCGTTCTAGTGTGAAGATGGCGGGCGTCCCAATGTGAGCCCCTCTCCTCTCCATCCAGCCCAGGCCCAAGGTCTGGAACAGATTACATCTGATATTAAACACATGGCAGCAGTTAGAACGAGAGGGAGAGCGAGAGAGAGAGAGAGAGAGAAAAAGGCTAGAGGAGTAAGAAAAGAAAAACAGAGTGGATTTGTCAACGAGCCCCCTCCTCCCTTCCCTCCTCCCTTCCCTCCCCCCTCCTCCCTTCCCTCCCCCCTCCTCCCTTCCCTCCTCCCTTCCCTCCCCCCTCCTCCCTTCCCTCCCCCCTCTTCTGCTCTCTGTCTTTTGCCCCCTTTTCGTTCTTTGTCTCTTTTTCTCCTCAGATGCTGCTCCATCCAGAGAGTACAGTGTGGAGGAGACCAGGAGTTTGTCAGTCTGCATGTCAGTCTGGCGGTCCGATGCGCAGACAGAGCTTTTGATACTGCGTTATCCAAACATCAAAGCGTTAACAGGGCGAGATGTCTGCGAGATGGAGGGAGACGGTGATATGAAATATGATCGCTGTTTGAGTTCAGATGCAGAGGCCTTTTTTATAAGACAGCGTGTCACTCTGTGTGAGCCTAACAAGGTCGAAGCGCCTCAGAGATGCTCTTTGATTCTTTGTGGGGAAAGGCTTTGAGCTGATTTCACTGCTCACGGCAGATGGCTGTTAGTCTTAGACACACGCCCCGTGCTCGTCTCCCATAGAGATGTGGATCAGTATGTTTCATAACCCAGTCCTAGTGGATAACGAGGAGAAAGCCAAACACTGATCAGTCCAGAGGAATGTTGACAGCGTTTAAGGTAGATTGAGCAAATGCCTGATGTTCCCCCTCGCTAATTTCTGCTTTTTCCTGTGAGGAGTCCCACAGGGGAGGTGACCCTCCCTGCCCAGCAGAGCCCCTGCCCCCTGAGGCGCACTCAATCACGTCCATGTTATCCTTTTGCGTTTAGACTCAGGGCACACACACACACACACACACACACTGAACAAACACTAACAACAAGAATGACAACAGTCGCTTTGCTTGCTTGTACTACAAGTCACCATACTACAAATACTACAGTGTCCCCCCCCCCCCCCCCTCCTCCTTGAGACCTGACCTGAGGGACCTTCTCAATCACTCTGCCCACCAGGTCGTCCACAGCCCGCTCACTGTGGGAGGCCATGCTGACCAGTAAGCAGAAGGAGGGGGTGATGGAGGTTCGCAGGCAACTGGTGGAAGCGGCCAGCAAGGAGAACCTGCCAATCAAGATGAGCATGGGTAAGAGAGCCGCCCATGGAACCTGCTTTTTATCCAAACTCTTACATACACAATGTACACGTGTGGCTTACCTCCCACCATCAGAGAAAGCACAGACTCCTGCAAAACACAGAGGACATGAAAGAGTAGACATGAAGAACGGACACACACTGATGAATAATCACATCAAGTTACTATCATAATGATATAAACGGAATCCGAGTTATATTTAGAGACGATTGTGTTAGAAGAATAGTGTGTTGCTGCGCTAGTGTTGTAGTGAAGAGCCATAGCGCCTCCTACTGAAACCCATCATCTGTGCCTTGCTGTGTATTTGCCCATGTGGCCACAAAGGAAATGTGAACCACATGTTGGCTCTCTGACACACACACACTCTCTCTCTCTCTCACACACACACACACACACACACACACGCACGCACGCACGCACACGCACACACACACACACACACACACACACACACACACACACACACTCTCTCTCTCTCTCTCACACACATACACACACACACACACACACACACACACACACACAGCTATTGAAAGCTTTTTTGTTTGTTAATGAAGCAAAGGGGGCTTAAGCGAAGGATAAAAATGTGTTGGCACGCAGAGATGAAGACCTGCGTGCACAAGCATACAGTACAGTCATACACCTTCACCTTTACAGTCAGTACCTTCTGACTCATATCGCTCTAATCTGGATGACTGATATGTTGTTTATACTACACACACACACACACACACACACACGCACACACGCACGCACGCACCCCCACACACACACACACACACACACACACACACTCTCTGAGCTAATATGCAGGTTAGCATCTGGCAGGAGGGGAGGTGCATAGGGCGGGGCCGTGTGGTCCCTTAGCTCCTATAATCTTAGAGGTAAGGAAGGTCTTGTCTCTCGTAACAAGCAGGTTGTAATATGTCTGTGGGGGTCCCACACACACACACACTCACACACACACACACACACACACACACACACACTCTGTCAGGCGTCTGCGCGCGCACACATACGCTCGCATGGTGGTTTCCTTTCACACATCTGTGTCAAAGAGCAGTGCTTCACTCCTTTTCCTGGGTGGCTGCTCTTCTGTGGATCTCTTTAGTTTAGGCAAATGCACACAACCTCAACAAGAGGTAGAGCTGGTGAGAGACAGAGAGACAGAGATGAGGGAGAAGAGGTAGAGCTGGTGAGAGAGAGAGAGATGAGGGAGATGAGGGAGAAGAGGTAGAGCTGGTGAGAGACAGAGAGAGAGAGATGAGGGAGAAGAGGTAGAGCTGGTGAGAGAGAGAGAGATGAGGGAGAAGAGGTAGAGCTGGTGAGAGAGAGAGAGATGAGGGAGAAGAGGTAGAGCTGGTGAGAGAGAGAGAGATGAGGGAGAAGGATACAGAGTAATAGTCTGGTAAAAAACCATCGTGATCACGTGATTTACTGTCTACGTATCAGTCTGGACTCCGAGCCATCCACATCGAATTCAGTGGGTGGGAGTTCTTCCCATGACAGATATCTCCTTCAGCCAATCAGCATTGCCAAATCCACTCGAAAGAACGGCAAAAGCGTCTTTTCTGCTAACTCCTGTTCTCGTTTTAATTGTCGTCAATAGAGTCTATTTGTGCAGTACCTGCACTTATGGCTGTGTTTACATCGTGGCCGCCATACTGTTTTGCCAGCGGCGTTACATTGTCACCTACGAGGCAGGTCCCTGATTGGCCCGTGCACTTTGTGATCACGTGATCAGGATGGTTTACCAGGCTGACAGAGAGTAAGAGGACAAAGCAGATTGGGGGAGAGAGAGAGAGTCAAAGGGAGAAAGTGTGAAGCAGGTATAGCAGCAAGCTGTTTCTGCCTGCTGACTGACAGCCTGTTGACTTAGTGTCCCTGCCGCAGGAGAGAGAAAGAGAAAAGGAGGGAGAGAGGAGGCACTGCCAAACGCCTCACACAGACACACACACTGGACCTTTATACCCCGCTGGCACAGGACCAATCCCCCCCGGTCGCCCTCAGAGCGCCCACCCCCACCCCCACCCCCACCCCCCGCACAGTTCCCACCCCTCCACCAGCCCAGTGCCCCATCCATCATGCTCCGCTAATATCATACGAAGCTAAACCCAAGCTTACAATTAATACCTATCTCTCCTCTCAGCGCCCACTCACTCTCAAGTAAAGTACACTTTTCCACTCGTATCATAACGAATAATCGCTCTCATAGGGTTATGCAGATCACGAGGGGGAGGGGGGGGGGGGGGTCAATATATTGCAGGGCTTACACTTTCACATATAGCCTGATCCAACTGGCTTCCTTTCATCTCCAGAGGATAAGATCATCCAGAGAGAGAGAGAGAAAGAAAATAATCCATTTCTCAGAGCCTGAGTACTTACCCGTCAGGTTCCCCATAGCACAATAGGATGATGAAATTCCCTGTGTGTGTGTGTGTGTGTGTGTGTGTGTGTGTGTGTGTGTGTGTGTGTGTGTGTGTGTGTGTGTGTGTGTGTGTGTGTGTGTGTGTGTGTGTGTGTGTGTGCGTGCGTGCGTGCGTGCGTGCGTGTGTGCGTGCGTGCGAGACCAGTGTTTTTTAGGGGGTGTTTTAACTCTTAGCAGGGAATTATTTGGACAGCTTTGGTTTCAGCACCAGTAAACGTGTGTTTGTCTGCCCACATCTGGCCGTGTGTGTGAGAATAATGTGTGTGTGTTTCACACAGATATATTGTACGTGTGTATTGTATGTGTAATATGTGTCCATACTGCAGTGGAAGTGAGATGTGTTGACATGGGTCATTCCCTCTGTGCTTTCTGGCCTTTTAATAAAACAGAGATTTCAAGAGGGAGGGGGGGGGTGGAAAAGTATATTATCACAATTCACTTTTCAGTATATTTTTTAAATTAGAAAATGTCCTAAAATTTTCTTGAAACCCCTTGAATTTAATCTAATTGTTGTTGTTGTTGTTGTTGTTGTTGTCATCATTGTCGTCATCGTTGTTGTCGTCGTTTGAGTAGAATTATCTCAGCTTTGCACTGCAAGCAAATTCAATTAAAATTGAAACATAAATCATGATATATTGCAATTTATTTTTACATATCATGCACACAATAATCTGATAAATGGGAATAACCAGGTAATGGAAATAATCTGATTGACGTGTTTACACGCACCTTAGTACAGTAAGTAGCGATAACGTGCCTCAAAGTGTGAGTGTGGACATTGAGATTGGGCCATGCACTGAATAAAACAGATGAGTCAGCAAAAAGATAGGTGTGTTTATTGGATTTCTCATAATCCCATAATGGCCTTTATCCGATGAAGCCTTATGGGACTATGCTGTTTACATGACCACTGGAATAATCTGCTAACTCCATAAACCAGATAATGACTCAGTATTAAACACATTATTCACTGGAACGGAATATAATTGTATGTTAATAATGTCAGTTTTTCTCAGGTAACTCAATTATCTAATCATGCATATACACACATTTGCACAAACACACACACACACACACACACGCACGCACACCTACAGTACACGCACACACGCGCGTAAAACGCAAACCGTTCAAAATACACACATGAACCGAAGAGAAAGCACAGGTTATAAATGACACACACTCAAAGAGGAAACATGAGCACAGGTTGTCTCTCGTTCTCATTTCCTTGTGTGACAAAGACACGAAACAGAGTCTGGACTTTGTGTCGGTGTGGCTGCACTGTTGTGTGTCCTCCTGTCCTCTCCTCTCTTTTACAGCAGAGTCCTGGAAGAGGCCTCCACGATGCCCCCATAAATAAAGCTTCCAGGACTTTCCTCCACTCGGAGCGCATAAATAACAGTGTCTGCGCCTTCCTGTGTTCCCCATACATGTAGAATTACTTATGAGTGTGTCCAGCTGCTGAGGCAGGCCAGTGCTCCGCTCCGTGCTGACATCACACATCACTTAGCCCCTGGGTCACCCCATGCACCTAGATTGCAAGTCATCTTCCCCGTCCAGTAACGGGTCTAAATCATGATTGGCCCTTGCCCTCATTGCATTGTTCAGGACGTTCATCATGGCTGCGCCTCAGTTGCCACTTCTCCACATCAGGCCGAAATGGGCAGCAGCTCAAAAATGTTTATAGCATGAGACGGAAAGTGTAATTTGTTTTATGGTTTTTCTGCAATAAATTTACCCCCGAAGAACGTTAAAGCGCTCAAAATGTCCCAAGTTCCTTTTACGTGCACTCATGCAGTGTCGGAGTGGTGCACTTTGG
This sequence comes from Poromitra crassiceps, assembly GCF_964638095.1. Taxonomy (NCBI): domain Eukaryota; kingdom Metazoa; phylum Chordata; class Actinopteri; order Beryciformes; family Melamphaidae; genus Poromitra; species Poromitra crassiceps. The sequence continues at coordinate 22,064,851 of NC_139632.1, forward strand.
ACACGCGACTCGTTCGATGTTAATAAACTTTGAATAAACAAGCGAACGGCGCTCTGTGCAGCTGCGAGGCGAACAGGCACTGCACTGTTATACCCTGAAAGTCACACAGGACAGAGAGCTGATAATTCCTATATTGTTTTCTTTTACTGATAACTTTTCCCCAATCTAGCCCTTTGAAAAGTAACAGAGCCTCCTGTTTGATTTTGACAGAGTAATAAACCAACTACAGACATAGTTCATGTCAAATGAATTGAATTGAATTCAAACAATATTACATGCAGACCTGATTTAAATTGGCAGAATAACATAATAGACATAATATTATTTCATAGTATTCTTGACACAGTGACATAGCAGCAGGTGTGAGTTTTTTGGAAATTTGTTGTTCAAACAGAACAAATGTAAATATTTCAATAATAATCTCTACCATTTCAAACACTAAATGGATGGTGTCGGTTGAAATGTGCTAAAAAAAAAATACAATTAGGCTTGCAACATATGATGTGCCCAGAGGATTAAATGAGTTGTTGTTCATTTAAAATCATAAACAGACAGGGAAAAGTCAAGTTATCAGATCTATACTCAGAAATGTACAAATGTAGCCTTCCCAGTAATGATTGCAGTGTAAAACACTACCGTAGTTTGAAACGAGAGCTCAATTAGACAGATCATCTCTCTCAGATTCTCTTTGCATCTGGCAGCAAGATGCCTCAGGAATCACACACAATTGTTTCGGGGGAAATGTACTGCCATAGATAAGGCTTTGCCAGGACTGTTTGATTGTATAATGGAGAACAGGTTGTTATGTAGCTTTCTTTTAGTCCCCTTTTCTCTTTTTCTCCATCTCTTGCATTTTTCCTCTCTTATTTCATGTGCTCTACCCTATAACTGTAAGGTCTGATTATGTTTTGGCCAACACTGGACCATTCTTGGTTGCCTATTCTAGGGTAAAATTATGTTTGGCACTTGCTTTGGACCTATTTCCTGGTTCTTCTGGGCTGAATTATATTTGGCACATCAAGCTTAGCGTGAACCTTGCTTACAGTGCCAGGCTTTTTACGGCTGGATCTGTTCACAATAAGGCTTTTCAGGATCCAGAATATTTCTGGACAGAAGTTTATTCCTCAATAATGCTTTAATTTCAACAAGAAACTTGATTCGCTTTTGTAGACACATTTTGCCCACGAGTGCCACACAGCACACAGACTCTTTTAGTTTGGGTTGAAAGGCGTCTTTCCCAACAGTCAGGCAGACTTGCAAAAGTCCTTTGCGCTGTCAAGTTTACTTATCAGTTTGCTTCTTCCTTAACTAGGTTAACGTTCCCAGGTTGATTTCTTCCAATATTCTCCCTGAAAACATTTCACATTTTACAATCCAGATTCAACAAAGTTGTTAGAAAGGAGTTGTCTTGACTCAAGTGCCATGCCACCATATTGTATTTAGTATTCTGGAGCTTTCTGATCCGTTTCTCCTTCTGCCTGTCTGTTTCTCCTCGAGTCATCTGTTTGGCCCCACTAAAGAAAACATTGGCCCTGTAGTCCAACAGGAAATACTCCCACATCTGGTGCTGGTTCAGAACATCAACATGAAGAAGTAGGCTTTATGGGGAGTTAATGTGTGCCCCTCTCTCCCCCAGCCCTCGGGTAGACACAGCCCCGCGTACCTCCAGGCCACCCTGCACACCCCCTTTGCCCCGCGCTCTCTTCCTGTGTCTCTGACGACTGTGAATCTTCCCGGGATGGGAGGCGGGGCCAGCAGAGAGTCCTGAACAGAGTGCGAGACGGCCAGCTTCTCTCTGCTGCCTCTGTAAATAATCTGAGAAAACCTCTGATTCACACGTATTAGTCACACTCAACACAGGCTCTCAGGGACTCTTATCACTGGTGCTGCCACGCTGCTACACGCACATGCCTGCTCAAACACACACACACACACACACACACACACACACACACACACTCTCTCTCTCTCTCAGACACTCAGTGGCATTCAGTCACACATATAAACATTTTGCTGAAAACTTTGACAGTAACACTCCATCTGAAGCTTGCACGTACTGTATGGATATTCCTTCCTGACTGGCGCTCTCAGTTCCAGATCCACTCTCTCTCTCTCTCACACACAGACACTTCTGCATGTCTCTCTGCTTTCTTCCAGCCTGTGGCGTTTGCTCATTAAGATAATATTATGGTCTGCTATGGTATCACTCACTCCCCTCTGCCCTACACTGAGTGTGTGATAGTTATTAAAGAGGTTGTTATGCTTGGGAATAGGGTGTCTATTTATTCTGTTTCCACACTGTGCTCTTCCCATCAGGATGAATAACTGTGTGAATCTGTGTGTGCGCGCGCACGTGTGTGTGTGTGTGTGTGTGTGTGTGTGTGAGTGAGTGAGTGAATCTGTCTGTGAGTGTGTGTGTGTGTGTGTGTGTGTGTGTGTGTGTGTTCCATCCTTGTTAGATTTGTATTGGTTAGTAATGAGTGGCCGTAAGACTCTGCTACAAAACACTATTAGGCGGAGCGTCAAAATGCAGTGGTGGAATGTGGAAGTGCTGTACTATACCCGGCAGTGATGAATGATTTTGTGACGGCTCCAGATTTCGCCCCCAGCTGATCACTGTATCTCCTTCCCTTCCCTGCTCCCAGGCCGTGTGACCCCCGAGCAGCTGTGCTCGTACACGCAGCTGTTCCGGAGCAGTTGGGGGGCGCTAGAGAGTCACTGTGGGGTTCTCCAGCTGGGCCTGGCCACAGCCCAGACCCTCCGCCACCCTGGCCTGCCCCGCTGGGACGCCTGCCTGGCCTTCGAGAGGCTGCTGCTGCAGGTACACACACGTCTCACGCAAAACACTTCTCCATATGTGTGTGTTCACTTACAGGCGATGAAAAGCTCTTCAAAAGGCTCCGTCCAAAATGGGAGAGCCACCATTTAGAGAATGTGATACTTCCAATGACAGAAAAGAATGCTGGCCTGAAAGTGAAGCTATTCACTTTTTTAAAAAACTCTTTACTTACACAATATTAACTTTTTAGATGATGCAATCAACTGTTTTTTTTTATATAACATGGAATGTTATTAAATGCATGAATGCTCCATTTGACTGAAAGCCCTAAATTATTTCACACCAATGGAAGTTTATGAGACGTCAGAGACACAAACCAGAGTTTTAGACAGAGAGGAAAAAACACAGCCTCCTCGAGCTCATAAACAAGGTCAGTTGTGTTTGTAGGGAAAACATTTGGATCCAGTAAACATTGCAAAAGAGAGGCAGATTTCCAGTACGCTGTTTTCCAGGCTGTCGGGTTCAGAGGAGGAAGAGGTCTGCTTTGCGGGGGCGGACAGAGGCGGATGTCCACGTGTGTCGGGCAGTGGCAGGGTCAGAGGGCACGCACGACCGAGAGAGAGAGAGAGGGAGGGAGGGAGAGAGACAGAGGGCACGCACGACCGAGAGAGAGAGGGAGGGAGAGAGACAGAGGGGATGAGAGAGAGAGAGAGAGGGAGGGAGAGAGACAGAGGGCACGCACGACCGAGAGAGAGAGAGAGAGAGGGAGGGAGGGAGAGAGAGAGACAGAGGGGATGAGAGAGAGAGAGGGAGGGAGGGAGAGAGACAGAGGGGATGAGAGAGAGAGAGAGATACAGTTTAAGAGTAAGTGAAAAGCCAGACCAGCTTCAGTCATCACCTGTTCTCCTCACACTTCAGGTCTTTAGCAGCCATCTGCAGATATTTTGGAAACTCTCACCCACTCGGAGCACAGAGCTGACAGGCGCCATGCTATAGTCTGTCTTAAGCTAACTAATACTAAAAGCAATAACCGTTTCCGCCTTCTCTTACCTTGCTATTTTCATGGAGTCTCTTGATACTCTGAAGCTGTAAAGTAAGCAGCAGGACAGCACAGTATTTAGGAACTCATTAAAGCAACGGAAAAACAAATCAAGCTCACCCCAGTGCCCCATGCCAAATTGGAATTTGAAAACAAGCTTGTAAACCTTGGTCCTTAGCTGGGGCCGTCGCTGGTTTATTAAAGAAAGGAAGATGATTCTAGGGCTTATAACTTCCAGTATCCATGTTCCTCCATGACTCCACTGTGACCTTCTCCCATCCCCATGGTTGTTTACTAGACCTGGATACTTGAGACCCAGCTCTTCTGTGTTTCGGTCTCATACCTGCCAGGCTCTTGAGGAGGGGGTCTGTACTCAGGTGGGATCATTGGGTATACCATCAAGTTGATGGTGACTATGTTAAAAACAGACAGTTGTTTTTGTTGTAGTTAGCCACAGCATAGTATATATAGCACTTGGCCTGTATTCAAAAATACATTCTTCAGAAATCAAATCTCACAGTGAAGCCTTGAGCCTCATGTGAGAGTCGGTGTTTGCAATCAAAACGGCCCCGGGTTTTATTGAGGTATTAAGTGACTGAAATGACTTGTGTGTGTCCTCTGTGCCCCCTGTGTTTATTTCATTTCCATGTGAGCTTTTTGCTCTGGCTCGAGAAGTTAATTGCATTAGAACATGCCGGGGATGAAATGCCTTTTAGCTGTGCCGGGCGGTTGGCCGGTGTTTACTCTGCCTGAGTGTGTGAGGGCTGCTGTGGGTCTGACCGGGCCGGGCAGAGCCGGCTGCACCGTGCTGCTGGACAGCGTGTGTTCTCTCTGTGGTGTCCCGCGACCCGGGGCCCGGGGCCTTGGAGTGGGCAGTGACTGTGTGGCAGCAAAGGGCCAGTGAGTTCAGGGCCTAACCTAGTTTATACATTTCCTTGTGATAATAAAGAGGGAAAAAAGGGAGCTTCTTGGATATTTAGGAGCACAATTTAATACAGAAGTAATGTACAAGTGTACTGAAAAAGTGTACCAACAATGTACATCTTCAATCAAAATAACACGGGCAACAAAACGCAACGTGTTTCAACCTCGCTCGTCTTCGTAAGGCTGTACTAGCTGGGTGGGGGCTGCCGCACCTGTATAAAAGAGCATACGTGGCAAGGGTGAGGTGACGTGGCACACGGAAGAAGGGTCTGACGCAGTGGTGACTGGTGACGTCAAAATATAGAATTACTGTACATATACTGGATACATGTGTGTGATACTGGATACATGTGTAACAAGTGAGCCTACTATGTACAAGGGACAGGCATGATATGTACAGTGTAATATGAGGGAATACATAATGCAACACTTTATAGATACGATACGATACAATATACTTTATTGTCAGTTCACACTGAAATTTGTCTTGCAAGACAGCGGCAGTCCCACGCACAAACACATGACAAAGAGAACAAAACCAAAAATCCAAAGATACATACACACATACAGCACACAGAGAGCACTGGTCACTGCTCCACTGACCCTCGGCCATGTTCTTGATTAAGCCTCAGGATCGACTGATGTATAAAGGACTTTCTTAGTCTGACCTTCTTGAAAGTTGGAATTAAGTATCTCCTGCCAGAGGGCAGGAGTTCTTCATATTCTTCATGTAACACATGATTAGTGTGTAGATACATACAACAATATACATTTCCTTATGCAAATCCCTCCACTACATCAAAATCCGCGGAATAGTTACTTGGTGAACTCGACAACGTTCCCTGAGCAGCAACGTAGTGTTTTGCCTGTGAGACAGCACTTCTGTATCCACCTTATTTTTTGAATGCCCCACTGTACAAATAATTGTGGGTGCAAGTTCCAGTTTAACGTGACTTATTGTTGCAGCTTGCCATTTCCTTTGTTATACTCTGGCTGCAGAGTATAACAAAGTTATAAATAATAGTCACGTTATAAACAACTAACCAACGCTGGGGGTCCGTATGGAAACAGTGTTACTCGAAATGGTTAAAAGTTAAATCAATTTGGTCATTTAGTGGTGTTTTACTGCCATGTAACATAGCTAGCTAGCCGCTAACATTAGCCACAGTAGGCTGCGCACTGCGCTCTTAAAGGGATATTTATCAACGATATTTCTGCCAAGCTGGACCTGATTAGTGATTTGCTCCGTTCGCCCAGACGGGTGTCAAGCTGTCAGCAACAAGGCTGGGAGGATCACACCGGAAGAAAAACGCATAGACATCATGGCCAAGGTGGATAGCATATACTCTTTCACAATAAAAGCCCTCCCGAGGATACTGTGCCACTAGTAATATTTAATGGTACACTTTGATTGTAAAGCAATATTCCTGTGTGGTTAAAGGAGCTGACAGGTGGCAGGTTAGGGAGACAGATGTGCTTATGGAAGCTGACACATTAGTTAGGCTGTGATATATTGCCTCGATGGAGGCCAGTGAGATGATTACCCCTCAGTAGCGTCTTATATTTGCTGGAGATGGCCAGATATCCAGTTGGCTGGCACTGCCACCCTGCCTGCATCTACCCCCCTGCTGTAAAGTATGCTCCGGGCCCTGGCCGTCTGGCATATGGCTGGGCCTGGGTCTGAATGGGTCAGATTGAGCAGGCTTGGGTCGGGTCCAGCCCGCAGTTACAGAATGTGTGTGCTAGATGTCTTCAGCGCTGGACAGGGCCTGGTGGTGTGGCCAAGGAGCAACTCAACAGACTCTCTCTTTCACCACTTCCCAGAACATCACAGGCAGGCACACTACGCTGCCTTCCCATCAACGGCCCAGCCAGAGCCTCTGCCCAACTCCACTAAACATGGACGACATCCCTCCCATAGAGAGCACACTTGATGCTTGGAGGAGTTACTCCATGTATTAGACAGACAGACTGAGGTCCAGACTAGATTTCTCTCTAAGGATCTAATTTTTAAGGCTAGAATTCTATTGTCTTTAATACCATGCAGTCTACTGCTGAGTAGAACGTGGTCTGTCATATCATTGAATATGGTAGTGACAGCAGAGCAGCGGAGGGGAGCTAGCCTCTCTCACCCCGGCCTGTTGCTCTGCTCTGCTGGGAGTACCCAGGGCCTGCTTCTGCAAACATCCCAGCTCCCAGTTATTACTGGTCAGACGCAAGCCTAACAGTAGGCCGTACAATATGTCCCCTCCTCCCATGGGCCTGCCTGACTCAGACTTTCTTTCCGTGTATGCTGCATGTTTGTGCTTTAGAATAACATATTTGTTAAATTGGAGCTATGAACCCAAACCCGGTGTCCCTTACATTCATTTAGTTGCGGTCGCGCCCCACAGCTGGAAAAATGTAAATACACTGGGAACTCATCATCTGGCCTTGTTGTTCAGCCTGCCTCCTTAAAAAAAATTGCAATTGACATAAATTAAATTTGTAATTACATGATTAATTCCCTTATATCCTAACATAAATATCCAAATGAGAGTCATTTTGAAAACTGCAACACCTACAGTACTGCAAGTGATCCTAGAAGGGACGCGGGTATGACCCTCAGTCTCAGAACCTGTCTTACCTTCCAACCCCACATCTTCAATAGTCCTACAGGTAACACTACAAACCGACCATACCTGCTGTTGTGTTATATTTAATTCTTCAAGCTGTGTCTCTCTCAGACTGATTGCTATATTTGACTGTACTCCATTTGATGTGCTTGTATGTATATGTGTACGGTATGTGTGTTGCGTTGTGTTGCGTTGTGTTGTGTTGTGTTGTGTTGTGTTGTGTTGTGTTGTGTTGTGTTGTGTTGTGTTGTGATGTGTTGCGTTGTGTTGTGTTGTGTTGTACACTGTTCACTGTATACCCAGGCTGGAGCCTGGTGGTGACCTAGATACTCCAGCTCAGCCCTCCAGTACAGTGTCTCTGTGCTGCCCTAGAGACTCAGTCATGACCCTTCACCTCTACCCCTTGACCCCTCCTGGACAGACGCAGACCTGTAGAGCCTCAAACTCACAGCTCTGCAGAATGTCGGTAGCCTGATAGCAAACGCTGTGTCATTTCTCGGTGATGTGAAGCCATATGAAGGCGAGCCGACCCTCAGAATACTTAACTAGCATTTCTACATGTAACATCTGGATTGTATCATTTGGTATGGCGACAGAGGGAAACATGTTGATATTGGTCCCATGTAACTTTCATCTTATCTGCGCTGCATGCCACAGACAGACAGGGGGCTCTAAGCCTGTAATTGGACTTTCCCCAGGGTATGGAGCCTGCCCCCACAGCCCAGACATCCCCCCTGTTCTCTGTCTCTGCTGCCCCCCTCCTCCTGCCCCCACAGGGGCTTCTGCTGCGTTCTGCTGGAGAGTGTAACAAATGAGTGTGAATGACTGCAAGGCGCTGGCCTGAGATGTGCAGCACCGCTGACCCCTCCAACTCCCCACCGTTTAATAGCCTTACATCTGGCTTGACCTGGACTGACCGTCTCCCCATCCATCCACTCCCCATACCACGTTCTCCCCTTATCCAGCTCCTGTGGATCTTCTCTGTAGCCTCCTCCGCCCTGGAGCAACAGTGGAAACACGGGGAATGATAAGCCTGGAGAAAACACACAGGGCCCCATTCTCAGTCACCTCCTCCCTGTCTCCTGACAAAGAGGTCTCTCTGTCTCTCTCACATCTTCCTCTGGCCAGCCCTTTCCCCCAAACTACACTTTAACCTGCCATCCCCTTTGAGCCATTTATGTCCAAACACTATATATGTTCAGGAAAAACTCCACCGATTTTTTTTATACAGATGGAAACACGAAATTTGCTGTGTAAACTGTCAAGACATGTGGCTACACATGACAAAATCATTTTTTTACTTTTTACTATTTATCATGCAGAGTCTGATAGCGGACTGAATTGTCAACTCGTTAGTCGTTACACTCCATTTCCATCTTCTAGGATGGAAGGTGGATTTCTTCTTACTTCTAGGATCCTCTCAGAAGCAGCCAAAACTCAACTGGGTGGAGTGGGCAGATCCAAGGTCTGGACCCAGGCAATATCGCCTTAATTGGTAAACAAGTTGACTTTCTTTAAAAAAATGTGGGGAAAAAGCTAATAAAAACCTCCATTTACCTTCCATTCATTTTACTGCTTTAAAACTTGCACTGTGGCCTCATACTTTGACCAATTTGAAAACTTTCAGTGGATTTGTGCTTCGCTCAGCTAAGCTACTAATTTTCCTGTATAGGAAATTATAAGCTTCCACAAGGACATTAATGAGTTAAACATGTTGTGTTTACCATGTGTTTGTTTAGCCATGTCACGATGATCTCTAAACACACACATGCACGTACAAAACATATACTCCTCTCTGCTCCAGTCATATCCACATATTTTGAAGAATAACAAGCCATGTAACAGTAGAGAAAAATGGCAAGCTGAGAAAAGTTTATCAGAAGAGTGACTTATTTACCTATCTCTTCCTTCCTGTGTTTAGTTGGGAAGGATTATAGCGGGGATAGCAGAGTCATGATGGAGTTCACTCCCAGGAAGACCCAGGAATAGCCCCCCATCTCCCGCCCTCCTCCCCCCCCCCCCCAGCACCCTGAGACGGCTGTGTTTACATTGGTCCGTGCAGCGCGGGCCTAATGTACTATCTGTTTAATAGGCAGAGAGAGGCCTGTTTATAGTGAGGGACCTTTTTAACAGAGGTGATGGGCTGGTAGGCCAGGGGGCAACACCAACTCATCTCACTTCCTGTTATCATTACCTCTCGCCTCTCAGACAGATAGGTGCTCGGCTCGCCGTGCATCCAGCTTTACTCATCCTTAATCGACTTGGCATCCTGGCCGCGATGCTGCTCAATCTGTCTGTCCTGCAAAACACCCAACGCAAGAGGAGCCGACTCAATCTGTCTGCCCTGCAAAACACCCAACACAAGAGGAGCCGACTCAATCTGTCTGCCCTGCAAAACACCCAACGCAAGAGGAGCCGACTCAATCTGTCTGCCCTGCAAAACACCCAACACAAGAGGAGCCGACTCAATCTGTCTGCCCTGCAAAACACCCAACACAAGAGGAGCCGACTCAATCTGTCTGCCCTGCAAAACACCCAACACAAGAGGAGCCAATGGAGTTGTTTCATATTCAACTGCATTGGCTCCACGGCTCCATTTCTCAGCTCAATAGTCATTTGCATGTGCCGCATTTTAAATGTTCTGCTAAGCATCTTTCCCCCCAATCTATATCTCAGACCACTGAACTGAAACTGTATAGGAATTGCTTTGGTGTTAATGGCCATAGAGTTATAGAGCTACTCTGAATGTTAAGGCTGAGGGAGTAAGATGGGCTCCTAAGTGTTTAACACTCCCAACACTTTCTCTTCATTTAAGAGGTTCTTTTCTTTTGCAACGGTCCTATATCGAGTCAGAGTTTCGTTCACCACGCCCGTGCATTTGTGGCACATTTTTGTACTGGTCTCTATTGTTTACTGTGGCTGTTTGACTGCCGAGTCAGAAGCCTTCACGTCAGGAGGATTTTTCTTCATGTGGCCTGGTTTTTTTTCTGTGTTTGCAGGATTTAGGCGCAACATTTTTGACAGCCACGACAGAACGAAGCTTGTTTTTCTCACACTTGGAGTACAATGTCTGATCTTTCCCAGGTGCAGAAAGCTGACATCCATGCTGCTCTCTCCAGTCCACTTAAGTGCACTTTTGGTACTTCAGCACGATGTTGTGCTGAGCTGCAGGGCCATCTTCCAGGGTTTGGCTGAGGTGGTGCAGGGAACATGATCAGAGGGGCTCTTGGAGCTCCCTATAACACTCTCTAGCTCTGGTGAATCAGGTCAGTGTGGTCTGCTGAGCTGGCCTCCTGGCGTCAGACTTCATTCTGAGCGTGCTCCAGCAGGACACCACAGACTGGGGAAAATCCCCCCACAGTGCCCAGCATTCACCCTTGGATTGTAACAAGGAAGGTCCTAGAAAAAGCTGACCGTTAGGGGTGGTGGAGGGGGGAGGGTTGGGGCGCAGGAGACCGAACAGTGACCCAGTGTCCCAGACAGAGCAGGCCACCGAACCAGCTTCACATCTTCCTGACTCTCACCATGGCATCTACACACAGCCCGTTTCATCACTTCTGTTTTAATAGCCAGTCACCAGTCGCTAGTCGCTTTTTGTTTTCTGTGATGGTTGGTGTGTGTGTGTGTGTGAGTGAGCGTGTGCGTGTGCGTGTGTGTGTGTGTGTGTGTGTGTGTGTGTGCGCGTGCGTGCGTGCATGTGTGTCAATCCCATATCCATTAAGGGGTGCGTGTGCATGCACTCGCACCCTTTAATTTGCTCCTGCTGGTAACAGTGTCTGAGCTTCCTGTTGTGTCACACACACACACACACACACACACATACACACACACACACACACACACACACACACACACACACACACACACACACACACACACACACACACACACACAGGCTCTCTGTTCCATGCAGAAAAGCTCCACCTCAGGACAGATGATCTATCAGGTCATTTGTCACTACCTGCTGAGCACAGGCCAGGGGAGGTCACAGGCCACAGGCCATGTGTGTGTGTGTGTGTGTGTGTGTGTATGTGTGTCTTTGTGTCTCCCTGTCTAAAGCAGAGACGGAGAAACATTCCAAGATTCTTTTGTGCGTCTTCCTCAGAGCATGGGGGGACTCGATTGAAGTTTTCATTGTGATTGAACAGTCAAGGGCGAAGGCTAGATCAGTCGGGGGTGACCAGTAAGGGATGAGAAACTCAACTATTCCAGGCACATGGAGCGCTAGCCCCAGTCATCTCATGTGTTACAGATGCAAACATGACAGTGTGTGTTTTTGTGTGCTAGCAGCTAGACTGATGATGAATGCTGAGCCTTGTGAGCGGCTGGACAGTGAAGCCTCAGAATTGATGTGGGCAGTTTCCTGCGGCCCGACACATCTTGGCACACAGTAGATTGGCAGTGCCCCCTACTGCCCAGGGTGGGCAAGGACCTGCTGTCCCGTCGACAGAGATGAATGGGACAGAGGGAGGTAAGGGGGAAGTAGGAGTGATCCCCTTAGGTCGTGGAGCAAAGGGGGACAAGGAGCCCTCTCTGCAACAGCCTGATAGCCATCTGAAACCCCAATCCACCCCCCCCCCTCTCCACCTCTCTGCTCACTCATGCCCACCCTGCAGACCACCTTGTCGCCCCAGGGATTCGACCGGTCAGCCGGAGGGAACGGGACTCGCCCGTCACTATGGTAACTAAGTAGCGCGGGTCAGCCCGGGTCAATCAGAGACAGACTCTTGCCACCCTCACTCTGTCATTAATTAGCCATAGCTCCCTGGGGCACTGCTCCATGTGGAGCCCACGTAGCCCGATGGACCAGACCCCCGAGTGGCGTGTGTATGGTCAGGTGAAGTCATCGCATTCAAAGCCATCTGTTTGATATGTATACCCGCAACATGGTCCGACTCATGTTTTCCACCAGCTAAGTAAGTGTGCCACCTCTGACAGTGTTTAGGAACTAGTGTGTCAAATGGATATGTCATGTTAGCCATAATAACCCAGACATATTCTTTGACCTGTGTGATGCTAAGGGAGACCTTTGAGTCGACAACAAGGCTTTATCTGATTGGATGTTTGGAAAGTTCGTGGTAGAGCATGCAAGACAACTCCAGCAGCATCTTAGTGACATGGGAACCAGTCGGTTGGCAAGAGGGCACTACGTTTGATTCTGTGCAACCACAGCATATAGAGCTCAGTCCTGCCTAACTGTACATGTCTAAATGTTTATGAGTTTTGACAACATTAGCTGTATCTGGTTTTCTGCTCTGCTTTTAACTGGAGCTGCTATTTGCATTTGTTTAGGAACTATGTGGATGAAAAAATGCATGCAGTTTCTCTTTTTTCTTTTCTTTGTTTGGCAAGGTTGACTTTTGTTGTTCTTGGAGTCATCTTGTATGAGCTAGAAATGAAACTCATCTGTGGAAGGATTTTTAGAGAACGGGCTCCTCGGCTCCCCCATAACGTGACTGACAGCTGGGCACAGAGAGGAGGGAGATGCTCTCTGCTGGGGTCTGGAAGTGCTTAAAGTCCTCTATCGCGCCCCCCATTTCGTGTATCTATTATTTTCTCTCTTGGTTTCCAATGTCTTTCTCTTTTTTCTCCCCTCACAGCTTTTCCTCCGCTAACTCTGCCCCTCTCTATCTCCTTCCCATATGCTTTCTTTCTTTCGTCATTAGTGTGATTGGTCTCATCATGTGTGTGCTGATTTGTAGAAATGTGTCTTCTTATAATTGTCTCTGGTCTCTATCTGGAGCAGAGGGGGGAATCTGGCACAGCACATCAGCGTGAAGGAGGACCGTAACCACATGCTGGAACGTCCTCTGAGCGACTGAGTCCAAATGAAACCAGAGAGGCCTTCAGCGATCTATCAGCGAAATGTTTGTTAACGGATTTGTTCGAAAAGGCCTCAGAACAATCGCCAGGATACTGGACACACATGTTTTGGGCAATCACGACAAAATGGAGACCAATCGCCTCAACGGTTATTTTCAATTGGCTAACACGTGCTATAAATATAATTTGTCGAAATAACTACAGTAGATCATTGTTATACTGTGGGGTTGTTGTACGAGAGAGTATAAGACATATTGATAGTCCTACAGTTTTGACGAAATCCTTTCCACTGCCTGCCGTGGCGGATAGCAGCTTACGCCTTAAGATGTTCCAGCCAATGCTACGCTACGTTTTTATCCAATTGGAAAACTTGATTTGAAAACCCCACTAATTCCTGTGTTTTCCCCCTCTGCGCTCCTTTCATCTGCGGTGAACTCATACGCCCCGTCCTCCTCGGCTATTGTTCTAGGCGCGGGATCCTGGGAGACACATGTGCGCCTGTTTGTCCCGCTGTTGTTTTCATGGAAATGGGGGCAAAAGGAATGAAAGTAACCCAAAACGAGCGCCGACGCCGAACCGCTAATTATGAGTGGGAGGAGGGATGGAGGGGCTGGAGGAGGAGGAGGAGGAGACGGGTTTCTCATACGCCTGCCATGTGCCCCTGCACCCCCTCACCTCTCCCCCACCCCTCCCAACTCTCCTCCCTCTCCCCTCTGTTGTGAGTTATTTAAGATGGTGAGCGCGCCCCCTTTCATGTCTGCAGTTGTTGTGATGTCTCTGTGTTATGAGCTGTGTTTGTCTAAACATCACAGGCCAGCAGTGGAGATCCTCTCCTCGTCTCCCCTCTCATCATGGCAGGAGGGAAGACAGATATTGACAGACAAGGTTTACGGCCGTATACTTGGCGCGCCGCTCTGCGCGTTTGCGAGCGGACCCGAGAGGCGTAAATTTACACCGTGTGCGATCCGATGAGTGCGTGTGTGTGTTCAGTTTGGGTGGCCACGTTGGTGTTTGGATTGTCGTGTTTATTGTGGTTATTAGTATTTCATTGTAGATCAAATGCTGCAGTTATTCAAATGCGAGGGTTAACACATAGCTGTGAGTGAGGGGGTCAGAAGTTCAGATCTCAACGTATTACAATGTGCAGAACAGTACCTTTTTTAGTGGGTTCTTTAACTAACCACCAATCCACATCCTGTACAAAACATAATAATACAGATGTTAAACTGCAGAATCCAACTTTTATTTCTGCAAGTTTGCATGAAAGTCTGTTTGAAGTTGGCTGACTCTACTCATAGTTTGTTGTCTCTTTTGTAGCAAGCCTTTTTGTTCAGAATTCAAATTCTATATTATATGCAGAAAATTAAAAATGTTTAGGTCACTGATGATGAATGCAGATTATTCAAGCTACTGTATTTGAGCTGACATCTAGTTTTTATTCATTTTATAATCATTTAAACATACTAGAAGTATTTGATTTGTTTGAATGTTTGAACTAAAATATAGAATTTCTGCTTAGAATATCAACTCTTATAGCTGTCTGCCTTACGAGGCAGCTGGATTCACGCGAGATCATGACATCACGATCACACAACAAATGCATCTTCCCAAGATCCAATCTATTGGTTTGAATCTGAACCACCAGTGGTTCACACACCAATCAGTGTCCTATGAGGCAGCTATGGGCGGGCTTTGGTGTGATGCCAGTGAGATGCGAGCCCCTGTGATAGACAGATGGTTCATCCAATCACATGGCAGTTTTTTTTTAAGTGCCTGCCTTCTGAAACAGTTTCCCGAGCAACTCGTTCCCAGATGGTTATGTGAAAACAAAGCATCTGGCAGCGTCAGTTGTCTGAGGGTTCTGTTCCACATAGTGTTGTATATAGAAGTTTTCATGTCTTTCACAAAACGTGTCAACATCCAAAATTTGCAATTACATATTTCACCTTTTGTTACATTTCTGTCCACAGGTTTATCACACTGTTAATGTTTTTGTTTGTTTGTTTGTTTGTTTATTTATTTATTTGTTTGTTTGATTTTTTTGATTGTTTTTTTACCCAGAATCTCTCTCTCTCAAATCTAGATAGATTTCAGAAGCTATTAGATCAGAAAGTATAGGGTGTGGGAAAATGACTGCCGAAACAACATGTGGCTGAGCTGGAGATGAAAAATGAATAGATGATATTGGCTAAAGGAGGAGGGCTTTGGAGATTCTACCATTTAGACCTGCTCACTGACCTTGTAACCCTCGTGGTCTTAGCCGTGTTTGGAGAAGCGGTGCCTCTCTGCCCGTGTGATTGTTTAGATCTTGTTTAGCAGCTCGGCTCTGCGCTGCATCAGAGGAGAGACACACAGACATACAAGGCATTAGTGATGTGTTTACCATCTGTCCAGGAAAGGCAGACATGATGAGAAAGGATGAGGAAGAGAGACATTTTCACGGTGTAGGAAGGGCGACAGGAGGGGGTTGTCTGAAGATTTACTGCCAGACATCAAGCGTTACTTATCAGAGAGGTCAGTCCAACAGTGCGATACCCTCTGTGGCAGACCTTCATCCTTAACTCAGATAAAGGCCTGGGATTATTTAAAGACGTCGTGGAAGATGCCGTCACGTTAAAGCGAGAGAGCCACATTGAGTGCGAGCTGCAAAGCAGGAGAGAGCCATGTAGGAAACAGCTGCAGACGTTCTCAAACAGGCCCGCTGTCCTAAACTCCGTGTTCGTCCTGTCACATTGGGGCCGCAGCCTGAGAGAAATGACGCACGCGGCCGATCAGAAAGTGTGAGAAACACCGAGCAAGCTGTTGCCTTCAGTCGCCGAGGAGGATGCTTGACGTGTGACGGGATCACCGTGTGTGACCCACGAATTCTGGGAAAGCGAGGTGATGCATTAGGACCCTGGGGAGAGGCGCTAAAGGTCCCACACAGGATGGAATGAGGTGCAGGAATGGCGTTTGGAGGGGTAGGGGGTTCCGCTCACCCTGGCCATAGTACAGTATGCTGTAGCAAATCCACCAACACCACCTCTCGTCTCCAGCTCCGTCTCAGCCCCCCAATCACACACATGGGCTTTCTTGCAAAACCTCGGCGGGGCCTTATTTGATTAGAGCTGTGTTATTCTACTGGTGAGTTACTGCAGCTCTGACTTTATTGAAGATATAAGTTATGATTTCTCAGAGTTATGGTCGCCATGGAGGAGTTCTCATCACGCCAGGGCAGTCCAAGGGGTCAGCGCGATTTGGACGGACCAGATTTCATGCCTTTCGCAAACAGGAAAGATGAGGGGGGAGAGAGAGAGAGAGAGGGAAGCATTGTGGAGTTGGTTAAAGGCGTTGAGAAAGAGGGCTAGAGAGAGGATGGAGGAATACAGAGCATGTATTGAGTCCCACCACCCCAAGTAGAAATTGGTATATTAGTGGTTTGAGCTGCTCTCTCTCTCCCCCTCTCTCTGCCAGTGTCTCTCTCTCACTCTCTCTGCCAGTGTGTTTAGCTGAGCTGCGGGCTAAAGACTCTGGGAAAGTTTGTGCAGGAGAAACCCTGGCTGTTGTTGTTTGTATTGTTCTATTCCAGCCTGCGTGTACAACTAATGCCAGCAGAGCACTGTTTTCTTTTCTCACACACACACACACACACACACACACACACACACACACACACACACACACACACACACACACACACATAAAGAGCAATCAGCCGTGCCCTCATCGCCCTGTCTGTCTCCATCCTGGCTCCAGCACCTCCTGCCTTCAGCCCTCGTCCTCGTCTGCAGGCTCAGTCTTTCTCTTTGGCCTTTTCATGCAGTCAGTGTGGGTCAGTGCTCAAATGAACGCTGAAAAGAAAAGGCAGGGTGTTGTGTCAAATATTGATCGGCGTGTACACACACACACACACACACACACACACACACACGCTCACACGCACACACACACACTAAAAACCTGCAATATCCTCACTGTTATTATGGATGGAATTAGGGGGGGAAATGGGCGTTAGTGTGTTTGGAGAGGGATCGCTGTGTGTTTGTGCTCTCTCTCGCTCTAGCTGCTGCTCGCATGTTGCGTCTAACCCCACCGCTCCCATAAACATAAGCTTAACACATTCACCTTCTGTTGCCTGTGTGTGTGTGTGTGTGTGTGTGTGTGTGTGTGTGTGTGTGTGTGTGTGTGTGTGTGTGTGTGTGTGTGTGTGTGTGTGTGTGAGAGAGTGTGTCAGTCAGGCGAGGG
>NC_139632.1:22087254-22112254 GCF_964638095.1 Poromitra crassiceps
GTGTGTGTGTGTGTGTGTGTGTGTGTGTGTCTGTGTCTGTGTCTGTGTGCGTGCGTGCGTGCGTGCGTGTGTGTGTGCGTGCGTGTGTGTGTGCGTGCGTGCCTACGTGCGCGTGCCTACGTGCGCGTGCCTACGTGTGTCTACTCATAAGTCATGAATGAGCATGATTCAGTTTCTCTCAGTGTGAGAAAAGTGCGGGAGGTTTTTTTACGTGGCCCGGGGGTTTGCGGCTGCACAGCAACTCTCATCTGGTGAATTACGCCCATAATCTGTTGCAGCCTATGTGGCACAAAAACAGACTCGCTAATTCCCCCATGTTTCCAAACAGCTTGGAGATGAACTGCTATAATACACAAATACACATGTTCATATTAAGTCTACTTGTACGGTTTCTGTCTTTCTGTCTTGCCTTTTTCCCCCCCGCTGACGAGCAGTGCACGGAATGCGCTGTGGTTTTTCGGCACTGCATTTGATGCTGCGAGTGATAAGCAGGCGGCGGTGTCATGTGATAAGCAGGTCGTGTGCCTGGCCGACACAGTCCAGCCACACTGACCAGCGTGCGGCTGACTGGCGGTGACAGGGTGGAGCGTGGGGACCGTGTGTGTTGTGTGTTTGTGTCTGTGTTTGGGTCCTGTGTATACAGTCGCCTCTAAATTACAGCCCTCCAGCCCTGAGCACGGCCAACCTTTCACATATGTACGCGCACACACACACACATGCACGCGCATACACACAAACAGCAGAAAGAGAGAGAGAGAGAGAGAGAGATCTTGTAGGGCAGTGGTTCCTAAACTGGGGTACCCGTAGCCTAGGGGAAGGAGGAGGTACTACAGGGGGTACTTGAAAGAAAGGGGAAAATAGAAAAATGTAAGAATACATCTGAATTAATGAAATTAACAATTAAAATAAGGCACTACTGTAATTGCAACTGTTTCACTAAATGTTTTATGTTGTAATGTTATAGTCCTCAAAAGGTGGGTTATTATTCATTCATTGCATCATAGAAAATGGCAAGAGAAACCTATAGCATCATATGCTATAGGTTTCTCTTGCCGTTTTCTAAGCAAAATGTTGTAGTCGGGTAAAGGGGGTACTTGGATTCAGAAATCAGGGAGAGGGGGTACTGAAGCTAAAAAGCTTTGGGGTCCAATGGAGAGTAAAGAGGACTATGTGAGGATTGGCTAAAGGAGATAAAAGGTGAAAAGAAGTAGACTAGTAAAAAAAACATGTTGATAACCTACGTACTGTATTATTCTGGACCAGGCCCGGTTTTACAGGGGTGCAAAAGCACGCATTGCACTCTTATTTTAATTGTCTGCATGCTCAGTTGCACCCCTTCCTATCTAGGATGCATCCCTAGTCATCTTGTTCTGGAACCGGCCCTGTTCTGGACTCCAGTCCGTCCACAGCCATTTCAGTGGGTGGGAGTACTTGCCTTGACAGACAACTCCATCAGTCAATTAGCGTTGCCAAATCCACTCAGAAGAATGGCAAAAACTTATTTTATGCTGAGAAAATCCACTGCCGCATACTCTTGTTTAATATTCATATTCATTCATTCATTCATTCATTTATTCATTAATTCATTTATTCATTCATATTCTTGTTTAATTGTTGTTTTTGAGTCTATTTCTGCAATAACTGCACTTACGGCTGTGTTTACTCTACTAACGTTAACGTTACTGCTCGTTGCTTCGTGGAGCCGCCATAGGTTGAGGCGATGTCTCTTCATAGACGCTGGGTTAGCTGGCTCAGCCTGGCTGGGGGCGTGGTCAGGGTGGGGTAAATCTCCCGTTCGATCCATTCAGCAAAGTTAGAATTTAGCTGCTAGCCCAGCCCAGGCAGACACGATCAGGGATTCAACCACCACAGTAAACGCACATCTGAATAGACGTCTTGTGTTCTGCTCTAGAATCCCCAAAACTGTAGTTAGAGCCGCAGCACCTTCCTTTGGTGAGTCAGCCCATTGAAATATATGGGCGGTTTTACCCCACTCGCGCGCCAGCCGTATAACATTTTGTAGGCGTTCCCACACATTCCGACTCTCGCTATACTGTTTTGTCAACTACAAGGCAGGTCCCTGATTGGCCCGTGCACTTTGTAATTTCTGGAGATGGTTGGGGGCGGGGCTGGGGGTGCAGCTGGAGGCCAGACTGATCGGCAGAACCAAACAGAATGTGAGATCACGTGATGCTTGACCAGGCTAGAAAGGAAGAGCCGCTGATGGAATCCACAGGTATTGAGACCCTGTGTTGACAGTGATGCAGCTGTGCCTCCATCCCTCCTGCAGGGAGCCCAGCTGTAGCTGTGTGCCTCTGGGTCCACGAGCCCATCGGTTTCTGTCCCAGCAGTCCAGTGAGTGGGTCCGTGAGCAGAAACAAAGCAGGCCCGCCTCACACGCTCAGGCTATGTGTGGTAATGCAGGCCTCATTTATCTCAGCAGATTTATGTCTGTGTTTCTATAAACATCACGGGCAGCAGGCGGGCCAGGGGTCACCTTACCTTTAAGAGCTTTTCCATCCACAGTGCTGCCTGTCAACCCATCACTCACTTGCTCTGACTCCAACAATCTGCGCCATCAAGTCGGCCTAGTCTTATCTTCTGTCCCATCAAGTCGATCTAGTCTTATCTTCTCTCCCATCAAGTTGGTCTAGTCTTATCTTCTGTCCCATCAAGTCGGCCTAGTCTTATCCTCTGTCCCATCAAGTCGGTCTAGTCTTATCTTCTGTCCCATCAAGTCGGTCTAGTCTTATCTTCTGTCCCATCAAGTCGGTCTAGTCTTATCTTCTGTCCCATCAAGTCAGCCTAGTCTTATCTTCTGTCCCATCAAGTCGGTCTAGTCTTATCTTCTGTCCCATCAAGTCGGTCTAGTCTTATCTTCTGTCCCATCAAGTCGGTCTAGTCTTATCTTCTGTCCCATCAAGTCGGTCTAGTCTTATCTTCTGTCCCATCAAGTCGGTCTAGTCTTATCTTCTGTGCCATCAAGTCGGTCTAGTCTTATCTTCTGTCCCATCAAGTCGGTCTAGTCTTATCTTCTGTCCCATCAAGTCGATCTAGTCTTATCTTCTGTCCCATCAAGTCGGTCTAGTCTTATCTTCTGTCCCATCAAGTCGGTCTAGTCTTATCTTCTGTCCCATCAAGTCAGTCTAGTCTTATCTTCTGTTCCATCAAGTCGGCCTAGTCTTATCTTCTGTCCCATCAAGTCGGTCTAGTCTTGTCTTCTGTCCCATCAAGTCGGCCTAGTCTTGTCTTCTGTCCCATCAAGTCGGTCTAGTCTTGTCTTCTGTCCCATCAAGTCGGTCTAGTCTTGTCTTCTGTCCCATCAAGTCGGTCTAGTCTTATCTTCTGTCCCATCAAGTCGGTCTAGTCTTATCTTCTGTCCCATCAAGTCGCCCTAGTCTCATCCTTCGCCATTTCTGTTTCTCCGTTCCTTAAGCCCTTTGCTTTTATGTGTAAGTCTCTGTTGGTGTTTGGTTTTATTTTTCTGAACGGAGACATGCTGGAGTTATGACTGATGGACAAGCCCCAGTTTAATGGTCTGGCTGATGTAGGGGGCTTTTTAAAAACAGACTCCCAAGAAGGTTTATTGGCATGCCAGAAGCCCACTTCACTAACGTCTTATTTATGAGCATCAAGCATCTGACAATTTGACTGGAGAGATTGAGTGACATTGCACCTTCAGTACATTCTGCCATTTAGTATGTACAGTACGTATGAATAGACTTATTGTAATGCAAGTCCCCTTTTTAATGTATTTTCTTTCCCCATTCTCAGTGTTTTGTTTAGTCAGCAGGATCATCTTGGGGATGATAACGAGTCTGGAGCTGAAACCAATCACACACATGACGACAAATATCTAAACACACACACACACACACACACACACACACCCACACACACACGCAGAAGAACAACTGTCTATCAATTGTTTTCTCATTTGTATCCAATGTTAATTTCACATGAATATTTATAGTATTTTTTAAATGGGAATGACATGTGAGGTCATTTTGAACAAAGTAAGTGAGTGATGACATTGATTGGTTATATTCCACTCTTCAGTATATATGATCCGGCGTGCACAGATTTGCTCTTCCTGGTGTTTGGAGACATGTTTCCGCTCTCCTGTTTAAAGACTTTCACACAAGACAGAATAATGGCTGTCAAAAGAGAGCCAGAGATAAACTTTCTTTTTCCGTTCCAACTGGACATATGGCAAATTTCCGTCTTTTGATAAACAGAAATATTCCGGTGTACCTATTCTAGGATTCATCAGTGTCATCAGCGCAGGTTACAATGAGCATGTGTCTACTCTCTACTAGATACTGCACACGTGTGTGAGTGTGTACTGGCACGCTCAGATAAGGTACAATCGTCTGCAAAATGCCAAGGCCTTTGTGACTGTGCTCTGGGTTTTGCCCTTGTTTACATGTTGGAAAGCCTGCCAGTCTTTCTCAGAGTGAAGCCCTACTTGTTTATGTATTATTCCAGCTCTTCCGCTGCAAATCAATAAAGAGTGTGCTCGCTGTACATCATTTAGAGTCAAAGTTTAGTTGCTGTCTCCTCAAGATTTATGCCCCTTGTTTTTTACAGGCTTGCTTATATTCCTTCCAGCTTTGCGTGTTGTTGTTATTTGTGAATGCAAATTGGATGTGATTATGTGTTTGCAAATAGGACACATGTGTGCCTGTCCTTCCAAAGGCATGCAAATGAGCGTATTATTCTGGTTGCTATGGTAATGGTAAATGGTGACATCAATGTAAGGTGACTCCTGGCCTGGGCATCTTTCCTCGACCAGAACAACTGACCTGTAGCCAACTTTGTTCTGGCTCCCACAAGGCCCCCCACCTCCATCCCCCACCCCTCCCCCCCTGCCCTCGGGCCCAGAAAAAGGTTCATTGTGCAGGCAGCGAGCGAGGCAGAGCGAGGCCTGGTTCTGGTTAGCGCGCTGTGCTGCATCTGAAACACTCACCTTCCTCCAGGGGTTGCATCTGGAGCTGGTTTCCTGTTCAGGCTGTGCCGGGCAGGGGCGGAGTTTGGCCCGGCTCTGTGATTGGGCGAGATGGAGGCTTTATGGACCCCAGGACGGTTAAGCTTGCCAAACAGTAATCTGTCAATCAATGGCATACAGATTCAAACCAGAGCTTGATTCAAGAGACATTAGGATTGGTGCAGAGGCCTAACCAGGACGTCATCGATGCCCCACTCCTCTATCAACAATCCAGTGGCTAGTTTAGTATCAGCCAATCGGCTAAGCCGATTCATAGAACAAAGACGTTTTCTGTTCTATTTTTTTTATCTAAAGTCAGTCTTTGTTTGGAAAACATTGTGTCATGATAAGAAACTCGGTCGTAGTAATTTAAAGTAATGACTTTATTTCGGTAATTGCATGGCCCAACATTAGCATTGTTTTGACAGAGTAATGCCATAGTTATTCTATAATTGTGTGTAATGGTCACATTAGCGCATGGCAGCAGGACCGGTGGATTCAGTAATGGTGTGCAATAATAACGTGGGCTTCCTGTTATTTCTGCAGTTACTGTATGGTGTAGTGCAGGCCATGGCCACTTCCCCCAAATCCAGCCTGCTTTTTAAGAGTCCACCTTAAACTCCACATTAATCTAGCAGCATATTTTTAGACGCTGTCATTCGGAGGACTTTTACAGGTTTTTCTCGGGGGGAAAGGTTGGACGGAAACGGCAAGCAGAAGGGGGTTTATAGAATCACGGAGGTCTTAATTGAGTTCTTGAGGTTCAGATTGTCACTATACACTTAGCATGAGATGAAGGCTGACTGTTTGAATGTTGCCGTTCAGAAGAAGAATGTCATGTTCAAATATGACTCAGAGTGCTACAGTAAGCATTGCGGGGTGTTCTAATCTGTTCCTCGAGGTGTGCACAGCACCCCTGCCTCTCCAGCGAGCCCGCTGCCCAGGGCTTTGAGCCAGGCATTGTAGAGTTTCGCTGCAGTGTGCTGGAAAGAGTCGCTGTTCCCGCTCAGCTTCACTCAGCTCAGCCTCAGTTCTGTACCAAAGACCTCCATTTCCTGCCCTGGCGCCATGGCATGCAGCTTGACAGCAGCTTTTATAGATCTCCTGAAGGGACCCAGTCACATGCTCGCTCTCACACATGAACACAATACACATACTGTACACAGTGTATGTGCAGAGGGCACACACACACACACGCACACAGGATTAGGTGAGGTATAGGATGCAGATATACAGTACAATGGGACCATGAATCAAAAGATAAAGAGGAACTTGTGGCGATAAGAGGAGGATGTGGAAAGAGATAAGGTTCTGTTTGAATTGCATATAAAATTTGAATGTATCATGCTGCTCATATTGAACTCACAAAATGAATTTCTTCAATCATTCACCCCATTGTACTATGCCAATTCCCCCTGCCAAGCTCTCCCAGTCGTTGCTCCACCCCCTCTGCTGATCTAGTGAGAGTTGTAGACTAGCACATGCTTCCTCCAATACATGTGAAGATGCCAGCCACACTTATTTCCACCTGACAGCGAGGAGTTGGCTGTTTTTTCCCACACAATTCATTCCAGACCCGTGAAAAGTGTTTTGGCACATTTTGAAGGCGTGCGCCTTGTAACTCCAGACAAACAGACAGACAGCTCTCCGATTATACTAGAAGCGTAATAATAAATGGAACGTATAATGCTTTTCAAGAACTTGCTGCGCTGCACTACCCAGGCAATTTCTTAAATCAATGTATTAAAATGAATGCATTAGTTTGCTACCTTGCAGACAGCTAGTATTGTTTACATGAAGAATCAGGTACAGAAAAACGAGTTCAGGTACAGAAAAATGACTGGATGGTTTAACAGGCTACCCCAATATGGCGACGGCCACACTCCCGTGTAGGCTTAAAAATGGGAGTCCGAAAAGCATATTTTTCATATGGTCTATGGTTGTCATAGTGCAATAGAAGAAAGTGGGGTGCCTATAAGGGGGGCATTAGTCAGAGGGAAAATATTTTGTTGGTGTGCCTATAGAGGCCCAGGAGGTACCCAGGAGGTACCACTGGGTCAAGGTTGACTATTCTTGACAAATGATGTGGGGCCCAGAGTCCCTCAGAGCTCCTCTCTCCTCTCCCTGCTCTCCACTGACCCGTACTAAGAGCTTCCTAAGCCAAAGTGACATGCTAGCAGGTATGTCTCTGCTCTGGTCAAAACCAACATGCAAAGCCACTAGAAGCCTGCTATGTATTCTGTTGACAGTGGGCACGCTTTGTTGAGGGTCGTATGGATGTGCAGCTGCTGGAGGACGTGCATGGACAGAAGTGCAGACGTTGCTCCTTTGTGCAATAAGAGATGAAAGAGAAAGCGCTTATGCTGTTCGCTTCACCATGAAAGCCTTGCTTCCTCTGTCTTCTCCTCCTCACTCGGTCGGTTCCACCAGCAAACAGAGCGAGGGGAATATCCCAAAACATTGTTTGGCAGACAGAATGAGTGCAGCTTGGAGAGGTATTTGATTTCACAATGTTTAAGAAGAAAAATGTGTGGTGAGATTGTGTGTGTGTGTGTGTGTGTGTGTGTGTTTGAACGGTCCCTAGGGACGCGTGGTTGGCCGGGACTGAGGCAGGGAGGAGGTCTTGTTGGAGTGAACGGACGACCAAGAGCTAATGCAGCCTGGAACGACACAGACACCCTGGATACCTGCTTGCATATTGGGCGGATGTGACTGATGCAACGTCTGACGCAGATGTCACATTCAACGATGTCTGTCGATGCCATAGCATCAGACGGCGCGGTGGCTCAGTGGTTAGCACTGTTGCCTCACAGCAAGAAGGTCCCAGGTTCAAACTCCCGGTCCGTCACAGGTCCTTTCTGTGTGGAGTGTGCATGTTCTCCCCATTTTCATGTGGGTTTCCTCCGGGTGCTCCTGTTTCCTCCCACCATCAAAGACATGTATGTTAAGATTAAGACTCCTGTCAGTGCCCCTGACCAAGGCAATGGCAGTCGAACTGGAGTTGGTCCCCGGGCGCTGCACTGCAGCTGCCCACTGCTCCTAGTTCTAGGAAGGTTCCTAGTAGAGGATGGGTCAAATGCAGAAGATGGATTCCCCCATGGGGATAAATAAAGGATAACTTAATTTAATAAAGGATAACTTAGCAACATCTTTCAATGTCTTCAGCTGTGCATTATATTTTGGATCCAGCAAATCATTACAGTAACATCAACAAAGTCACTGCAGTTGAACTTTTGGCATGAACACACTCCATGAGGGACATTTCCCAGATAGTCTTCTCCACAGCCGCGACTCTGTGAGGGATACTCAGTCAGTTATGTGGCTGCTTTGGCCCTCTATCGCAAGGTCTTATCCAGAGGTCTGATTGTATTGCGTCTTTGGCTCGGTGAAGAGTTCTTCTGGGTCAGACACCAGATCCCCCCAGTGGGCCCACCACAGCGTCCACAAGCCCTCAGTCTGCGAGCAGAGAGAGAGGAACACAGAGCTCCTCACAGAGAAATCCCTCATTAGAGTGAAATCGATCCACAGACGCATCTGTAGCCTGATCTGACACAAACATGCCATCTCTCTGTCCACAGCTGGTCCCCCTTTTCTGTCGTCTGAGGCGCTCTTTTCAACGACTAGTTCGGTACATTTCTTGCCTCCCCTTCTCACTTTCTATTTCTCACTTTTAGAGATGAAACGGCATGAAAATTCCATGTCACCTTTATAGTGACCAAAATGATCACAGTTAAATGGCCTAAATGGCCTGCATTTACATAGCGCTTTTATCCAAAGCGCTTTACAGTCAGTAGGTACATTCACCCATTCATACACAGATGGCTGCAGGCTACCACGCAGGGTGCTGGCACACCATCAGGAGCAATTTGGGGTTCAGTATCTTGCCCAAGGACACTTCGACATGCAGACTGGAGGAGGCGGGAATCGGACCACCGACCTCTTTTATCCAAAGCGATTAGTGGACGACCCGCTCTACCTCCTGAGCTACAGCCGCCCCATACAGTTATCAGTATTATCGCGGTATTGTTCAAATCTGCTGAAAATGTTCAAAAAGTACTGACACTGTACACACTAACTGGAATCATTTCACCAAGTTGTATATTGAAAACTCAGGCCCAAAAAGTCCTGATGCGCTCACTGAGATAATTTCAGCAAGGCTGCGTGCCTGCGTCTGGGACTCATCGTCTCATCCCTCTCTCTCTCTCCACTCCATGACCCCATTGTCTCTCTTTCTGCCTTTCACTGCCCCGTTTTTCATGTGTCTCCTGCTGTTCATCAGCCCAGCAGTGCAGCAGAGAACAGATGAGCTCCACACCCTGGCTTTATAGGTCTATGAGCTCAGCTCACCCTGGCTGAGAGGGGCCAGTGTTCTGTAAAAGCTCCTGTGATCTACATCATTTGGACTAGAGCACGACTGTCATGAGGGACCATTCAGACAGGCTCACATAAACAGGTCACTGCACCAAAACACTGCCCAAAATGCTGCCTGCCCGTGTGTGTGTGTGTGTGTGTGTGTGTGTGTGTGTGTGTGTGTGTGTGTGTGTGTGTGTCTGTGTCTGTGTCTGTGTCTGTGTCTGTGTCTGTGTCTGTCTCCGTGTCCGTGGTGTCTCCTCCTGCTGGTGTGTGTCCGTGTCCAAATCCAACTAAAAATGAATGTTACCTCACCCACCTTTGGAGCTGTAAAAATTAGCGAAGCTCACTCACACTGCATTTGTAATGTACCAAGGTAGTGCATTACCAAGAATATTTTAATTTTGGTTTGAAGGGGCATTAAGAAATCTATGACTTCTAGGGACCTCTATTGGCAGTCTCTGGCACTGCTTACTGCCTGTAATTGACATGAATATTAAAATCACATTTTTCACAATAGAAATGAGCAACAGCAGAGACCCAACTAGAAAATGTCTAGTGAAGAGGTCATGATGCAAATGATTGTAATAATAGTACTGCTTTGTCATTTGCTTCTTCTTTTTTTGCTTGAGAAAGAAATGTCTTGCAACACTGGTTGCTCGCTCATTGCATCACTGACCAATATGCAAATGCTAAGTGGAGGAGGGAGGGGTGTTGACAGCTGGGGGTGGGGGGAGTATGATTTTAAAAGTCTGGAGTCTTTGTTCAGTAATTAGTATTGAACAACAACCTCATGAAGCTCCAGCAGATGTGTTGTGGTCATTTAGTGTCGTGGGACAGTAAAAATCGTACTTGTTGCACAACTGCTGTGTTTCTCCAAAGTACTGTCATTAAATAACCTCTTGTTGTTTTTTTATCAAGTTCTTTTGCATTTCCCCTCAGTTTTCTGCCCAATTGTACTCGGCCAATTCCCCCTGCTGTCCTGGCCTTTGCTCCACCCCCACTGCCGATCTCGGATAAGTTGTAGTTTAGCACGTTTTCTCTGATATATGTGCAGTCATGAGCTGCTTATTTTTCACTTAACAGCGGGGAGTTTCACTGGCAGGGCGTAGCACGTGGGAGGATCATGCTATTCCCCCCAGTTCCCCCCAGTACACGCGGGCTCGAACCACTGCACTACCCAGACACCCCAGTACTGTAATTGCTGTCTTGCGACTAAGCACTTGTTTGTTTGTGTGTGTGTGTGTGCGCGTGCGTGCGTGCGCGTGCGTGCATGTGCGTGCCTGTGTGTGTGTGTGCGTGCCTGTGTGTGTGTGTGTGTGTGCCACAGGCTTTGGGAGACTGTGATTTCCCCGCTGTCCTGAGGCAGCTGCTGCCCCTCATGAAGCCTCGTGGAGGTGAGGGCGACGCGGACTCGGGGTGCAGGCCGGACGAAGAGTGCGGTCCTGACGAGCTGCTCCTCCTGCTGGTCTACCTGTACTCCCTGGCTGAGGAGGCGCAGCCCGCACCCCACGGCCACCAGGACGACGAGCTGGACAAGCTGGAGAGGGAGCTGATCGGGGCGCTCACCCTGCTCATCACCCGAGAGACAGCGCTCAGCCCCCTGCTGCAGAGAGTGACCGGTGAGAGAGACCAAACAGCCAGGGGCTTAGCTTTAAGCTAGCCTGGTAAACCAGGTGGCTAGCTTACCTCCAGCCAGGGGCTTAGCTTTAAGCTAGCCTGGTAAACCAGGTGGCTAGCTTAAAGCCCCCCTCCACTCAGGTTTTCCTACCTGTTTCACCGTTGATGTTGGATGAAAACGTACATGTGCTCGCGCTGTAACAACGCACGTCACCATTTGTGCCAAAGAGCTTAGATTGATAAGAACCAAACTGTTATTTGTCAACAAAATACACTGCGGAAAATTGCGGTTAATCAGCAGAGCAGGAAAAACACAGCGACACATGAAATATCTTAAACATGACCAAATTACTGGTCAAACACTGGAGGGGGGCTTTAAGAGGAGAGGAAGAGAGTGATGACAGTGAGAAGGCTGGTTGTTTATCTCCTCTCTCAGCCTCCTGTCCTGTTAATGAGAGGATTTTGTCAGAGAGCTCACACCCCATCGCTCTCCTGCTCTCCTTGTATCACACACAATCTCTCTCGCTCTCTCTCGCTCTCTCTCTCTCTCTCTCTCTCTCTCTCTCTCTCTCTCTCTCTCTCTCTCACTGACACACACACACACATCTTCAGGTCATGTGGTAAGCAGCTACACAAAAAGTCAACTGTGGGAATGTCTGAACTGTGTGTGTGTGTGTGTGTGTGTGTGTGTGTGTGTGTGTGTGTGTGTGTGTGTGTGTGTGTGTGTGTGTGTGTGTGTGTGTGTGTGTACGCGTGTGTGTGTGTATGAGTGTAAGAGAGAGAGAAATTGGAACACCATGCCCTGCACTAACCTCTGCCCTGCAACCCCTCCGTTGATGATATTCACTGTATAGCGTCAACACAAGTAGCCATAGCTTTTCTTCATGGCACATAGTTTTACAGTCACCGGTGTGTCTGTGTACTGGTTTATACCTTTTCTTCATAGCACATCTATCTATATAAGATTGAGTATGTGGGCGATATTTATATGTTTATATGTTTCAATTCTGTGTCCGGCCACAGCTACGCCGTTTCAAGTGCGATTGGGCTGAAACTTTCAGGGGCTGTAAAGGGCACCAGTGCGGGTGACCTGACAGAGCCGGATTTTTTTTAAATTAAGCTAATTAGCTAGTGATGATGTCAAAAGTGATGTCATAAGGGCACACACACACACACACACATACACAAGGAGGCATTGGTGACATCATTCGTCAGTGATGTCACGTACACACAAGGAGGCATTGTGACAAGACATCAGTGATGTCATAGTGACATCAGTGATGATGGAGCCTCTCTTCGATGTGATGTCATCAGTGACGATGTGCATCATCGCGTGTAGTGCGCTCGATGCCTAGTATTTTTACAGTCGTTAGCAGTCTACCAGTGTGTACTACTGTGTCTGTGTACTACTGGTTTATACCTTTTCTTCATGACACATAGTTTTACAGTCGTCAGCTGTCTACCAGTCACCAGTGTGTGTGTGTACTGGTTTCCCTGCTCTCCCTGTGTGGTGCTAGTCTCTGCTGCTTTAGCTGAGCTGGTCAGAGCGGCTCAAGGCCACTTGTGGTGATGAATGAACGGCCTACCTCCAGACCACAGCCCACTGTACCTCCCATAGTAATAGTGTCTTCAGCCTTGAGCCTGTGCACAGACAGTCTCCTCCGCGGCCACACGGTTCATAATTACAGCTACTTTTAGTTTGGGCCTGCTCCTTACCTTAGCACACACCCTGAAATAATACCCCGCACAAATGTAGGGTTTTCATCTCATATCACACGTACACTCATAATATATATATAGAGGGTTGTTAGTCTCGCCCTCTTTCACTCTATGTAAAGCAGTTAATAAAGATTGTTGCCCCCCCCCCCCCCCCGTTCTCTCTCTCTCTCTCCATCTCTCCATCTTTTTCTTTCTCATTATGTCTCTCTCTCTCCCTGCTCTACTTGGCAGAGCTTGGAGGTGAGGGGCCTCTTGGCAGGCACAAGCCCAGAGATGTGGCTCATGTTAAAAAACCTGACTCTCTGTTATAAACACTTCATTGGAAATTACCCTGTCATGGTGCGCCAGGTGTGTCTTAGAAAGAAAAACAGTGTGTGTGTGTGTGTGTGTGTGTGTGTGTGTGTGTGTGTGTGCACGTGTGTGTGTGTGTCTGTGCGTGTGTGCAATGCATACTGCGTATGCATGTTCGCGTGCACGTGTATCTTAGTTTCATGTGTGCCCATTTGCAGGACTGCAAAAGTGTGTGCACATTTATCTTAATATATTGTGTGTGTGTGTGTGTGTGTGTGTGTGTGTGTGTGTGCGCGCCTTTGTGAAAGTAAGAGAAGTAGAGTTTTTATGGCAGCCGATGAAATGCTTGGCGGGGGTAACATGAGGAGGGAGGCCGTCTTTGTCTGCATCCAGAGCAAAACATCGATTGTGACATTCTCCCCAATTAAAGGACTCAAATGGAAACCAGACGTTGAGTGAAACCTGGTCGCCATGAGAACAATGTTTTTACAAATTCTTCTTTTCTGTTCCCCTTGGCTACAGTAAGCAGCCAGAGCTCAGCTAACACAGCGTGTAGCCACACACACACACACACACACACACACACACACACACACACACACACACACACACACACACACACACACACACACACACACACACACACACACACACACACACACACACACACACACACACACACACACACACACACACAGTGTGCACACACAGAAACACAAATACACACGTGCAAGAAAGCATCCACCCAGAAACAAATAGATGTAATAAAAGAAGCAGTGAGTGCAAAACAACAAGCAGGAGAGAGCAGGGTAACGCGAGGCCAACAGTCCAGCTCACACACACACACACACACACACCCAACACACACACCCCACACACACACACACACACACACCCACACACACACACACACACACACACCCCGACCCTCCCGACTACCTCCTTCTGGGAACTCTATTCAAGAGATTCTCTGGGAAAGCATGATGTTAAACTAGAGTCTTGCTCATACATGCACACACACACACACACACACACACACACACACACACACACACACACACACACACACACACACACACACACACACACACACACTGTTCTTACCAACACAAACAGCTGCTCTGTGTGTTGTGTGTCTGTGTGTGTGTGTGTGTGTGTGTCAGGTAGAGAGGGCGGTGAAGAGGCGGTTTTCCAGTAACGTAGAGTAAGCGTAATCTTAAATATCCACCTCATCATCATCGGTGAA
The DNA here is from genome assembly GCF_964638095.1 of Poromitra crassiceps. Classification (NCBI taxonomy): domain Eukaryota; kingdom Metazoa; phylum Chordata; class Actinopteri; order Beryciformes; family Melamphaidae; genus Poromitra; species Poromitra crassiceps. The sequence continues at coordinate 22,101,468 of NC_139632.1, forward strand.
TAGGCTCTATGCACGCACCACTTCTGTCTTAAAGTCTTATTTCGGAGATCTTCATTGACGTTGCATTGATGAACTTCAAGATGTTTAGAGCTCATGGCATGGCATAACGTAATTAACCCTCAACACACAAATTTGGAATAAAATAGATAAAAAATAATGTAGTTTAGGGTATTTTTTTCCCACGGGGTCAGAGGATGGAAAAGTCAGGACAATCACTCAGTCACTCAACAAGTCAGTATGTCATGGGCCTTTAGTGAGTTTGGTGGGAAAAGGGGTCGTAGGGATAGGGAGGTGGTAGAGTGTCCGGATTCGAGGGGTGGGTGGGGGGAGTGGCTACGGGTATATGGGTGGTGGGGCGTGAAAGAAATCAAATTTTTGAACCCCTCCCCCAAGTCAAATGTTTTATGGTCACTCACGATTCAGTACGCCGCTGGTTGACTTGGTTCCAGGCTTAACTCGCATAAGGATTTTTCTAAATGTGTATGGAGAAAATGAATGAGGAATTCTCTTCCGGACCAGGAGACGTCACGGAACGTCACGTGACTGTTGAGCTCTGTTGTCATATATAATCCTTTAGAGGAGAGAGAACTGCCATGACAGTCTGGTCAAACTGTCCATTTTATTAACTGTCAAACATCTGGGTTTAAGTCAAAGAGAAGTGTTTGGTGTCTGTGTGTGTGAGTGTGTGAGAAGCGAACATGGTGTGTGGTGATTCCATACTGTGTGTGTGTGTGTGTGTGTGTGTGTGTGTGTTCGTGTGTGTGTTTGCATGCGTGAGTGTGTTTGCATGCGTGAGTGTGTGTGTATGTGAAGTGAACATGACTGAGTGTTGATTCCATACTACATGTGTGTGTGTTATTGTCTCTGTGGTATGGGTTTGATTAAAGGCAGAAACAGTGTTTGTCCAAGAAAATGACTCTGCTTATTGCAGGCTAGGAAATGAGCTCTTAAACCAAACGCTCCACAGCCAACACCACATGTGGAACGAGCGGGATTGGTCGCGGGCGCCGCCACGGAGAGGAGACGGACGCCGTGATTGGATAAGGAACTCATTGTTCTTCTGAAACCTAGAGTGTGATTGGCTGCTGCCAGACAGTCTGTGGTGTACACAGGCGGTGTGTGTGATGTGTGCAGGTTGTAAATAGCTCCAGGCAGTTACTGTTAATGCCCTGCTCAGTTGTGGCAGAAACTACAGTGGTGTGGGTGAGAGAGATAAAGAGAACGAGACAGACTGTTTGGGGTCTCCTCGGGCTGGAAGGCCAACAAAGTAGGCAAGTTTAGTTCAATGAGAAATCATTTAACCTGTGAGTGTAGGAAATTTAAAAAAATATTTTGGGGGCAAATTTTGCCCCCACGGTCTAAGAAATGGGGGCATTTACAAAATTTGGGGGGCACTTAAAAAAGTAATTGCTGGCTGCATAAAGTTGCTAGGGTGAACAACTGAGTGCACTGTTTGTGTGTGTGTGTGTGTGTGTGTGTGTGTGTGTGTGTGTGTGTGTGTGTGTGTGTGTGTGTGTGTGTGCGCGCCCCCACGGTCTAAGAAATGGGGGCATTTACAAAATTTGGGGGGCACTTAAAAAAGTAATTGCTGGCTGCATAAAGTTGCTAGGGTGAACAACTGAGTGCACTGTTTGTGTGTGTGTGTGTGTGTGTGTGTGTGTGTGTGTGTGTGTGTGTGTGTGTGTGTGTGTGTGTGTGTGTGTGTGTGCGTGCGTGCGTGCGTGCGTGCGTGCGTGCGTGCGTGTGTGTGCTCTTCATCTTCTTCTGGCATAGAAATCATAGAAATCATGGGGCAATTCCCCCCCCCTGGATCATGGTTTTTAGGGGCATTCTGAGATTTCTTGGGGACATGTTTACCCTTGGCCCTCGCTAAATTCCTACACTGCCTGTGACGGTGGAGTTAACATTGTGGGATGCCAGCTTTCTATGGTTATATTATACAGGATTCTCATCAGTTCAACCTGTTGAGGCTAGGGATGCAGGTGGTGACGACTAGTCTATTTTTTTTTTACTAGTCTATAAGTAAGAAAACACTCAGAAAACAGCCAAAACTGAGCACAATCTAATCTATAATGTTCAAACATTGTCCGAAAAAATATTGCGTGTATTCAAGAGCCATTTGAAACCGTTGTTTACGGTCGTCATAATTGTCAATATCCAAATCATCTTGCGCTGTTTATGAACATTGCACATCAGAAAACATTGACAACTCACCCCAGCACTGCGTATTCAAGCTAAATATAGTCCATTCAACTTTCAGAAGCCTTTGCCTTCAACAAAGGTGAGTGGAAGCATCTTGCGCAGTCATGCCATATGAGCTGCATTATCTTGTGTGGCTAACGTGTTAGCAGTGCTAGCTAGCATCAGGCCCTGCTGTCCTTGTGTCCACATGCCTGTGCTGAATGTCGGTTGAGTGGTTAATGTCATATGGCAGTTTTATCTGACGCAGCCTACATACAACCATATTTACTGGGTCAAAATATTGCCAAACTGCACTGGTTTTACGAGATGTGATCTCCCTTCCGCTCCTACTATTAATGTTACAGCCAGTGGTCCACTCCCACTAACACATGCTGCCTGGTTTGTTTACATCCAGGCATTAGAGGAGGGGGTTACAGTAGTGGCTGGTAAAGACGCAACAGCTCCTGTTGTTTATTATTATGATAATTTAATTATTAATTTAACAGACTGGTATTTTGGTGCCCACCAGCAAGGGTAGCAGACGTTTAAACGTTTAACCGACTAGTCGCCTGCATCCCTAGTTGAGGCAACAAAGGCAATACAATAAGCAGGCAAACGGCTCCACATACAGTACATGAAGCACTGTCTCCATGGCGTTCCTCACACTGCTTCATGGATGTTCATGTTTCCTGCGTTGTCGTTGGTGCAGAGTCAAACCTCCCAGCTCTCCTCTCTCATTTGCTTCTCTCTCCTCTCATCACTGGAGCAGCTTGGACCAGAGACAGAGAGCGGGCCAACCCAAATGTTCCTCACTCGTCTGGCGTCACCCTGGGAGGTAGCTAGGGATCAGAGTTTGTCCGTAGTTTGTGAAATCCCAGTCTCCAGATGGCGATGGTAATGATTTACTGGAAGCTGTGACAGGCAAAAGGAAGATGGTTGCAAAATAACTTTTAAAGCAAGACGAGAATTTAACTGGACTGTTCCTCTCTCTGTCTCTCTCTCTCTCTCTCTCTCTCTGTCTCTCTCTCTCTCTCTCTCTGTCTCTCTCACTCTCTCTCTCTCTCTCTGTCTCTCTCTCTCTCACTCTCTCTCTGTCTCTCTCTCTCTCTCCGACACACATTGGGTTTGTTATTCATCCTGTGGGTCGGGGGGGGGGTGTGCGGGGCAGGGAAGAGGGGAGCAGTGGGAGAGTCGGACCTCCCCAACGCGGCTGTTTGGGTTGGCACTGCAACACGGGCCAGTCGTGGGACATGAAAGGGATCACACATACTCTGGCCACCAACTCTCAGGCTGCCTACTTTTTTACCCTTTCTGCGCTTTGTTTTTCATTCTCCGTTTCCTTTTCCATTTCCACATTTCCTCTCTCTCTCTGACTCTCTTTACCTCCGTCCTCCTCTCCTCTCTCAGGCCCTACAGCAGTGAGCTGGTTGCAGGAGGAAGTGAAGCATAAGTTGAGCTAACGATTGCGCCTGATTAAGAATATTTCCCTTGTTGCACTGTGTTTATGAAATTAGCCTCAATTATTTTTAATTGGTCGGGTTTCTGTACTTCCTCCACTGACACACACACACACACACGCTCTGAAGAGCTCAGACCCCGCTGAGAGGTGCACAGAGGAGCCGGTGGCGTTGCTCTGCCTGTATTTCACTTCATCAGATAACATGATGACATGGAGCTCAGGCTTTAATTAGCAGAAACTCATCAGCGACCTCACTGCAGGGCCAGAGAGGACTGCTGGGTAACAGGCGAGGCCACACACAGAGTCACACACAGCCCCCCCTCTCACACACACACACACACACACACACAGAGTCACACACACAGCCCCCCCTCTCACACACACACACACACACAGTCACACACACCACCCCCTCACACACACACACACACACACACACACACACACACACACACACACACACACACACACAGAGTCACACACAGCCATCAGCATTCGACACAGTGGTTGAGTGTCTGCTTCACTCACCTCCTTGTGTCCTTGTATCCTTCCCACACCTCCACTTTCTCCTCCACTGGGTCGTAGTGAGCGGGACACAAGGGCAGGCCTCAGAAATGTGCCCCGCTGTAGAAACAGGTGGCACCTTTGACAGTGTGGTTCTTATCCCGTATCTACCTTGCATTTATTATATTAATGATTAGAATTGCAGCAGCCTCAAAAGCCGACTCCTCCTCTAATGTTGTTCAGTATATTGTGACACAAAATTAAAGGAGAATTCCTGTTTTTACAACCTGGATCTTATTTTCAGCTTAATTTATCCTACTCACCCAGAACATAACTCTCCGAAAGGGATTTTGTATAAAGATATAATGCGCCGCGAAATGGCCTGGAACGGAGGCCGTAGGGGCAACTGTAAAGGTCCTTACATATCAAGAGCGATGCAAATATACGGCATGAAATTGCGATGCCAGTTTTGACCCACCTGTCAATCACAGCCACAGATGTGTACACGTCGGAAGCGAATTTCTGAAAAATCGACCGTGGTTCGAAAAAATAAACGCCGAAATAACGCTCAGCGAAACTTCGCCGTTGGTATGCACGGTTGCATTGACTGATATAGGTTCGGAAAATATTATTGACGTGCGAATTAATCGCACAAAAAAAATGCTCCCGATGTGTAAGGACCTTAAAGCATGCATTTACGTCCTGTAAATAGCTTATTTTCTGCCACACAGTGGCTCATATGCTTATTATATCATAGAGACAATGAGAAAAGGAAGGCTGTATTTACCTTGCTGCAGCCAGCATGTTTGTTCACCCTGTCTCTGTCTGCTGTCTGTCACATTGGTAGAGATAGAAGCTCCCCTTGCCCCTGCTCCTCAGTTTGTAATCCATATAACGTTAGTCGGGCTCAAATAAATACCGGCAGCCATCGAATTCAAATGCATCATCCATATTCTCAAAATCAGATAAATATCAGCCATCCTACAGTGTTTACCACCCTCAATAGATTCAGGACTGGACATGGCCCCTGCTTGGCCAGCCTTCACAAGTGGGGCAGCAGCCCAAGCCCACTGTGTGCTTGTGGAGAGCAGCAGACAATGCAACACATCATCGAAGCTTGCCCTCTACAAAGACTTGAAGGAGGATTAGTCACCCTCCATACAGCAGATCAGGAGGCAACTGCTTGGCTCAAGGACCTTGCATTCGCTAAATAAATAAATACCACGCTATGGACTGTCATGGCGGCTTGATCCACTGCTCTGAGCTCACTCTCATGCAGAGTCTCACTGATGTGAGACTCTCGCGGGACTTGGTTTCACAGTCCTCGGATGGAAAACACACAGCACGCGAGGCTGACAGAGGTAAATACAGCGGGTCACATTATGTCAGTATGTAAGGATATGAGCCACTGCATGGCAGAAAATAAGCTCTTTACAGGACGTAAATGCACGCATTACACATGCCCCTATTTCCTCTATTCCAGGCCGCTGCTTGGTGCGTTATTATAGCTTTGTAGTCCGTCGATTTCAAAAATTCCTTTTCTGGCTGAGTTATAAAGCATAAATCAAGCTGGAAATAAGGAAAAACGTAATTCTTTAATTTCTCTCTATCAGATGGCTGTCGGATCATTCTGATCAGTGTTTGACAACTGAAGATGGAACAAAATCTCGCTGCTGCAGAGCTGTAAAAAGCAGCGATTATGTTTTTTTAAGCTCGATTTTGGTCCTTTTGGGGGGACTTTTATTGGACAATGAATTGATGCATTTTCATTCCATATTGGCAAAGATCAAAGGAACACTTAGACTTGTTTTATTTTAAATCAATATACCATCACATAAACAAAGTAATAGTAAGGACATTAAGCATTAAGGACATCTGAGCTGCTCTGTTTGCCCTTTTGCCACAGCGACCCTGCCCCAGATAAGCAGCTAAAAAATGGATGGAGGACAAACAATCAGAGACATGATTCTCCTGCTTCAGGCTGTGTGCTCGAACACTGCTCTGTTTCTCTCTATTTTTCTTACCAGGGCTGCAATAAATCACCTACAGTGGCCCATTGGGGACAGTAATCACATTCACACGTGAATCCGTGACAACTCATAGGGGGGGGAAATGTAATCAGCGTCCAATTCAAAAGCGGGTACCCCTAATTACCGGAGGGATTTTTCTGCCCCCCATTTTTAATCTCACAGGCATCCTTGAGTCATTTCTGACCCTTGTGTCATGCACTGTCTGCAATAAATAGTGGGTCACGCGCGCAGGAGTAACCCCTCAACAGCCAGGAGTAACCCTGCTGACGGGTGGATTTCACAGAGCCCGCCCAATGTGTCGTTTACACCTCTGTTTTCTTTATGGAGTGTGTTAGCGCTCAGCGGAGAATTCCTCTGCTGCTTATTTATGACAGGAAATGCACATCATAAAAGGCTCGTAAGTACTTATAACTCCAGTGGGAATTGGGAGGATGAAAACGGACACTATCACAATCCTACACACACAGGCGCACAAAGGTAAAAGCAGAAATGCATACACAGGCAAGCTCCAGTGGGACTCTTACTGAGACAGTGGCCCCTGGCCCCTGCACACGCATCAGTGCAGGCCGGGGTCAGCCTGTCACCTCCGACAGAGGGTCAGTGGAGGGGTCCAGACAGCCCCGCTCTGCCCCCTCGCCTCACTCCTCTTCTGCCTGGGACACCCCTCGGCTCATGTGGGAGGAGGCCCCGCTCCATCTGCGCTACGTTCACAACTCTCTGCTCTACAGTCGGTGCTACGCAGCATTCATACTGCACAGAGAGACGCGTGCGCGTGTGTGTGTGAGCCACTTGGTTTTACGGTATATCTGCGTTTTATCTGTGGGTGCGGAAGGACTTGTTTATGTTTAGGATTCCAGTCAGCAGTGAAAGATGACCTGTCCTAATGTACCCGCTTTCCTCCCCAAACTGTCCCTTCACAGTCTCTCTCTCTCTCTCTCCACCCCCCGTGCAACTCTCTCCTTTTCTTATCTGAAGAACTCTCTAACCTACTTTCGCCTCATACTCTCTGGATGTCCGACCTTTGCGGTATCTCTTGCAGTGATGTTTTTCTTTGTTTGTTTGTTACATATCAATTCTCTTGTCTGTTATCAATTCTGAGGCCTAAAGTGAAAGAATGTAGCTTTCAGCTTATCTTATCAAGCAACCACTGTGACCAAGCAGCCTGTGTTAGCGGGCTGTGGGGAGGCAGACAGATGGACTACTCTAGCTCCTGACTGTGTTAGCGGGCTATGGGGAGGCAGACAGAGGGACTCATCTAGCGGTCCTGTGTTAGCGGGCTGTGGGGAGGCAGACAGATGGACTACGGTCCTGTGTTAGCAGGCTGTGGGGAGGCAGACAGAGGGACTAATCTAGCGGTCCTGTGTTAGCAGGCTGTGGGGAGGCAGACAGAGGGACTAATCTAGCGGTCCTGTGTTAGCAGGCTGTGGAGAGGCAGACAGAGGGACTAATCTAGCGGTCCTGTGTTAGCAGGCTGTGGAGAGGCAGACAGAGGGACTAATCTAGCGGTCCTGTGTTAGCAGGCTGTGGAGAGGCAGACAGAGGGACTAATCTAGCGGTCCTGTGTTAGCAGGCTGTGGGGAGGCAGACAGAGGGATTAATCTAGCGGTCCTGTGTTAGCAGGCTGTGGAGAGGCAGACAGAGGGACTCATCTAGCGGTCCTGTGTTAGCAGGCTGTGGGGAGGCAGACAGAGGGACTAATCTAGCGGTCCTGTGTTAGCAGGCTGTGGAGAGGCAGACAGAGGGACTAATCTAGCGGTCCTGTGTTAGCAGGCTGTGGGGAGGCAGACAGAGGGACTTATCTAGCGGTCCTGTGTTAGCGGGCTGTGGGGAGGCAGCAGAGGACTCAGGGACTCGTCTAGCGGTCCTGGAGGTGAAACATGCTCATTCAGCTCTAAAGGTTCTCCTGCTCCAGTTCTGAGTTCTCCTGGGCGGAGCGTTCCTCGGCGGCCTCGACGCCAGATGGAAGCTCTCCCGGCGCTCAGAGCTGGCCGGGTCATTTCCTGTCAGGAGGCCTGGTGTTAATCAAGCCCTGAGCCAGCGGGAACGCCCCCCTCGCCGCCACCCCCCCCCCCCCCCCCCCCTACTCCCCTATACCTCCACCTCCTCCTATTTTACCGCCCCTCTCCTCTTCCACCCTGTCATCCAGCAGAGAGGCAAAGAAATACACATTTTTCTTTCTTTCCCCCATTTTGCCCCCTATAGATTTTCTACCCTATCATACCCCCCTTTGTTTAGTAGAGGTTATACTCCACTCTGAGCGTCTTTAGGTGCTCATCAGTCATGAGGAGGTAATGGTCTCTTTATCCTCATGTCCCTGTGGACAGCCTCAGGCCAGGCCAATAGACAGGAGATAGTGAGGAATGAAGAGGAGAAGAATGAGTTTTTCTTTACATGCAACCTGGTCTCTGGTCCACTCTGCTCTGTCTGTCTGTCTGTCTGTCTGTCTGCTCTGTCTGTCTGTCTGTCTGTCTGTCTGTCTGTCTGTCTGTCTGTCTGTCTGGGTCTTCAGCATTGCACTGGACACAGTCTAGAGACAGACTTATCTCCTGGCTTATCTCCTAGCTCCTCCCTCTCAGCTGACCTCAAGACTGACCAGACACACAGACTGAGGGGGTCTGTGAGAGGAGGAATGTTCACACTCTGTCCCTCCTGCCCAGTTCTTCTTCTGTCTTCTTACTGAAGCACTTAATGGTCTACGGGCCTTGTCTGTCTGTCTGTCTGTCTGTCTGTCTGTCTGTCTGTCTGTCTGTCTGTCTGTCTCTAATGACTGTATGTCTGTCTGTCTGTCTGTCTGTCTCTAATGACTGTATGTCTGTCTGTCTGTCTGTCTGTCTGTCTGTCTGTCGGGCCTCGTCTACAGTATTCAGTGTCCAAACATCGCCTCAGCTGTGGCTTCAGTGGTTTTCGGTTGGAAGTCGCATTTGTGGATAAACGTGATTTGATGAGAAAAGATAGATTTTTGGCTGTTTTGGGTTTTCATCATAAAGCCTTGGCTTTCATTCTGTCTAAAGATTAGTGTGAAATTCAAATGCTAAATATAGTTTTGAAGCTCACAAAGATATGGTGACAAGCAGAACTACTAGCTTAGTTTGCTCACCAAGCTCGCATTCCTCATGTTGCTAAGTTTGTGGTTTTCAATGTACTTGGAAATGGTCTCCATGCTGTATGACAGGGTGGCAATTTCATCATTTTAGGGGCAAGGCCATTTGGCATTCGGCGTCAGGGCACAAGGGCACAAGGCCACATGCCAGGGCACAAAGGCCATTGTTGTGGCTCTATATTGACATGGCGAAGAGTGATTTTTCTAAAATATGTGTTAAAATGAGCCAATTACACATCCTTTGCATAAGCTACATTAAACTGAGACCACTGATGCTTAAAGCAACTGACAGTAGCAGGCTGGTAGCAGGGCACAGCTGCCATGGTGGCCCTAGGCATTTCAGGGCATCACAGCCAGTGGGAGGGTTATCGGCTGCCATGGCCTCCATGAAATTCCCACCCAGCTTTATGACTTAAAACGCTGTTCTGTTCATAAAGTTTGTCAGGGTTGTTGTTAAGTTTTGTTATTAGTTTGTTATTTTGGACTAGTTTCATTGATCACTGGGCTGTTATAGTTCTGGTTTAATTGGCAATTTTGTCGCTAAGAACCTGGCAACACGTGCCTCTCTCCCCTTGCTATATTATAGGCTGTGTCTCAAACGGCAAAAATGTGTGTCCCTTAAAATTAAGAAATTTACCACTCGAGGAAGGGGGTTGTGGCCACATTTACCACTGGTACAGGGTTGTGGCACGAGGCGAACAATAGCTACCACATAATATAAAAAATACACAATTGTAACATTCAATTCATTTATTTACAATCATTACTGGTTTCAGAATACATTTATCCTTCCGCCACAGAATATAGTTCCATTGACAGTCCCAGGTTCACTCCGTGACAACTCAAGCTCAGCCAGTTCTCTCTCCCCAATTTCACCATGTCGTTCTTTGTTCACTTCACCTTCATCTTCATCTAACCACTGCTCAAAACTCAATCCACCCAGTAAATCAAACGTTACTACGAAATCGGACATTTCCTTGTTAGAGATTTGTAGACTGACAGGCTAACAGTGGGCAGAGTCAGCACAGGAGTGATACTGCGGTTGGAGCCGAACTGTAGATTGTTGGCCTATTTACCACTGTTGCTAGCCAATCAGAATCCAGTATTCACTCATGCTGTTGTAGAATTATGAATGAACCTATAGTAACAGGTTGACCATCGTTCACTTTATTGTCTAATCAAGTAGACGGGAAAACATAATTGTCAGGCATCTCAACCTGTGTGTGTGTGTGTGTGCGTGCGTGCATGCGCACGCACACACGCGCGCGCGCGTGTGTGTGTGTGTGTGTGTGTGTATGTATGGCCACACAAGACTGCAAATGTATTAGTATGTTATGTTGAATGATTTCTTTATTTGATTAAATGTCTCAGTTGATTCAATTGACTTTGAGGCCCTTTTTCTCAAAAATATATTTTGGATACAGTCAAGACGTCAAGTCGTGCATCGATCTCACTCGATCTTTGAAGTATAGATTATTTTGATATAACCAGAAAGCTTAAATTCTCCTCTTCC